>NC_140460.1:42358381-42958381 GCF_963576455.1 Neolamprologus multifasciatus | reverse complement strand
GCCCAGAGGCCGGAGGCCCCCTTTGGCCCGGAAGAGGCCTGATCTCCACCTACAAGCTTCTGTGACAATAACTCTCTTGTAAACTGTCCTTTAATGTGTTAAAGTGGGAATTATTTTTATAATCTAATATTAGAGCCTACACTGCACTGATGGCATGATAGACTGTATCAAGTGATTTACACACGTTTGGTTATAAACCGATAGCTGTTAAAACGTTTACACAAACATGACATGTAAACGCATCGTGGAGTAGAAAACCTGTGCTACAACTATTCCCAACACCACGCTTCAACATGGCCCCTTTTCGTAAAGTTACAGTTTACCTTTCTGTCACATGCAATGATAAGGGGTCCCCCTTTTTAAAGATGGGAACCACCACGCCGGTCTGCCAGTCTAGAGGTATCATGCCAGATCTCCATGCATCCATGAAATCCAGGAATGAAGGATGGGACCAGGGAATCTAAACACGAAGACAGACGGGAGAATCAGGACTAGGAAAACCACGAAAGAAACACGAGAGATACTTACAGAACCAGCCAACACTAATAAGAGTAGTTTAACGTTCCAGTGATGAGAAGCACTGAGCCACTGTTTTAAATGGTGGCCGGGAGTGGCAGGTTAGTGACCGCAGGTGTGTTGGCCAAGAGCGAGAGCCCACAATGAGCGCCACCCAGGCGAGGAGGAGACAGGAGAAATAAACCAGTCCAAAACCCCAAAACTAGGAGCAGAAGTCCAACAATAAGGTGAAAACAGTTCTGAAGGCCGGCCGTGTTCTGAGGAAACAGAGTCCAACACAAAAACAGTTTGGGAGGCCGGCCAAGTGACCAGGGGAAGGAAGGAGGCCGACTGGGAGGCAAGCAACGGGGACAGAGCAGGTCTGGGGCATTACTTAATAAAAAGTAATTTTTCGATGCAGAGAGGTAAGTGGGATAGGTGACTGAAGAAGAAACACCCAGTGCATCATGGGAATCCCCGGCAGCCTACGTCTATTGCAGCATAACTAAGGGAGGATTCAGGGTCACCTGGTCCAGCCCTAACTATATGCTTTAGCAAAAAGGAAAGTTTGAAGCCTAATCTTGAAAGTAGAGATAGTGTCTGTCTCCTGAATCCAAACTGGAAGCTGGTTCCACAGAAGAGGGGCCTGAAAACTGAAGGCTCTGCCTCCCATTCTACTTTTAAATACTCTAGGAACAACAAGTAGGCCTGCAGAGCGAGAGCGAAGTGCTCTAATAGGGTGATATGGTACTACAAGGTCATTAAGATAAGATGGGGCCTGATTATTTAAGACCTTGTATGTGAGGAGCAGGATTTTGAATTCTGGATTTAACAGGAAGCCAAAACAGGAGAAATCTGCTCTCTCTTTCTAGTCCCTGTCAGGACTCTTGCTGCAGCATTTTGGATCAGCTGAAGGCTTTTCAGGGAGTTTTTTGGACTTCCTGATAATAATGAATTACAGTCGTCCAGCCTGGAAGTAATAAATGCATGTTGCACAAAGCATTAGTTCAGGAATTTCACTGGCTCCCTGTGAAATTCCAGATAATTTTCAAACTTCTGCTCACCTTCCAGGCCATTCATAACCTCGCTCCTCCTTACCTTTCTGACCTGTTAACCACTACCAGTTCTGCCCGTTCACTTCGATCTTCTTCTATCCAGCTTGCTGTGCCTTCCTGCTGCCTCACCATCATGGGAAGCAGAGCTTTCAGCTGCTCTGCTCCCAGGCTGTGGAACTTTCTGCCCCCAGAAATAAGAAACACTGGTTCTCTCCCCCAGTTTAAATCCCAACTCAAAACTCATCTGCATATTCACTGTGAATCCACTGTTTGTTAATTTTATCTTGTGGTTTTGTGTTATTGTTCTTATTCTGCCATTGTTTTACTCAGTGTTTTATCCTATTGTAAAGTGTCCTTGGGTGACTTAAAAGGAGCTCATAAATAAAATGTATTATTATTATCATTATTATTATTATTATTATTGTTATTATTATTGTTATTGTTGTTGTTGTTGTTATTATCATTATTATTATTATCATTACTATTATTATTATTATTATTATTATTATTATTATTATTATTATTATTATTATTATTAATGCCACCAAGTGCAATTTTCCCTATGTAACAAAGTATGGAGCGCTTCGAGTACTCTGGGAGAGTAGAAAAGTGCTACATAAGAATCAGTCGTTCCCTTTATGCTTTCAGCGGAGCGTTCTCTAAGTTTCGCCCCTCCACTCTATGCTGTATCTTTCACTGTGTGAAACTGGTGCTCATACAGTGCAGTGACACATTTAAAGTCTGTAAAAATGTCACCACCACCAACAGGGGATGCAGGCACATTGTGAATAGAAATTTGTTTTAAAAGCTGCATAAGTACAAAATGTACACCTGCATTTAGTACAGACGCATTTGAAAAAACGATGGGGTTCATTCCTGTGAACTCTACAGTGCAGCACATCAACGTCTTCAGTGTTTTGTTGCAAAACAGCAGGTAATCACTGTAGCTGTCGAACAAAACATCTGTTTTAGGTTACTGACCTCCTATGACCTTTCAATAACCACTGCTTGAAGACCGTATGGAAAAAAATAGGCTCACCAGACCAGCCCGTGGTCAAGTGAGCCGTCATCTGTGAGCCGTCGTCTGTGAGCCGTCATCTGTGAGCCGTCGTCTGTGAGCCGTCATCTGTGAGCCGTCATCTGTGAGCCGTTGTCTGTGAGCCGTCGTCTGCGAGCCGTCGTCTGCGAGCCGCGGTGAAGCCAGCCGCCCCTTATCCGTGGCATAAATGTTCTTGCACTTCTACACTAGCTTTTACAGCAGTGCCTACATACATGCATGCACGCACTCACACATACACTTTTCTTGATAGTTGACATCAAACTTTCAACACACTCTGGTCCAGCTACCTCTGGGCCAAGTTTTCTCTCTATGAGCTGCAATAGTCCACAAAAATAAAAGGGAAACTATGCTCAAACTGAGTTTAGTCAATGCACTACAATCACACCATATTCAAAAATGTATTGAAAAATCATTCTTGATAGTTGATGTCAAACTTTCAGTACCTTCTTCTCCTGGTCCACCGACTCAGGGCCGGTTTCATCTGAAACTGCTCTCATGACCACTGTTAGGTTTTGTATTGTTGATTATCATTTATGCTTAGAAATATCTACTTATATATGCTTAGAGTTTTATAATTAGTTTAGATTGGTTTGATCCTTAATAGTCTGCAAACTTTGTGTGCAGTCCAGAGCATCCTGGGAGCAGGGGAGAGGTCGTACCTGCTCTTATTGTTTTATGGCAGGATAAACGTATCTATGTCTGTTTTAGGCTAAGAGCCTTCACATGTTTACCTATGTAAGATGTTATATGTTAATGACCCTATGCATATTCATGTAACCTCAATAACAGAGCAGTGCTATGGGGAACCTGGCTGAGAGTCTGATGGAGGTCAAGTGGGTGGAACGACACTTGGCTCCAGGCAGGTCTCTGCATGAGTAACACGAAGAACTTTGCCTACTTGGTGTTCAAAGCTTTTGCTGTGTGTTTAAATTGTGTCGTTCCAGCGGTGGGCCTGTGCTAGACAGACCCAACAACCACGTTTCTGTTCTGCAGGGAGCCCACAGTGAACACAGCAAAGATGATCTCCACTTCATCAAAATCCTTTATCAGCATGTCAAAATAAAAATGCTTGTTTTTAGACCAGTGAGGTCAAACATAAGGCCAGGGGGCGAAAATCAGCCCAGCACAGACTCTAGTCTGGCCCACTGGTCAGCTTTGGAAATTTGGACCTTTTAATAAGTTTTCCATTTTTTTCCTCCTGATGAAGTCCTCCCCTTAGCCATTCATCCTACACCAAAGTAATTAAGTAGTAGATAAACAATTAAATGACAGAAACATTCCTGTCTTTGCACTGTCTAGAAAAAAGAGGACATTTTCTATGAATCAACCAAACCTTTGTTTTATAATTACAGGACAGTTTTCTGTCATTTTTCACACTACAGACTCTTTTATTTGCTACAGCAGCATCTTTTTGTAGCATGTATAATGTAAACAGAATTGGTCCTAGCACTGAACCCTGTGGAACTCCATAATTAACCTCAGCATGTGAAGAGGACTCTCCATTTACATGCACAAATTGGAGTCTATTAGATAGATATGATACAAACCACTGCAGTGCAATACCTGTAATACCTACAGCATGTTCTAATTGCTCTAATAGGATATTATGGTCAACAGTATCGAACGCTGCACTAAGGTCAAGAAGGACAAGCACAGAGATGAGTCCACTGTCAGAGGCCATAAGAAGATCATTTGTAACCTTCACTAAAGCTGTTTCTGTGCTGTGATGAACTCTGAAACCTGACTGAAACTCTTCAAATAAACCATTCCTCTGCAGATGATCTGTTAGCTGTTTGACAACTACTCTTTCAAGGATTTTTGATATGAAAGGAAGGTTGGAGATTGGCCTATAATTAGCTAAGACTGCTGGGTCTAGAGATGCTTTTTGAGTAAAGGTTTAACTGCAGCCACCTTGAAGGCCTGTGGTACATAGCCGATTATTAGAGATAGGTTGATCATATATAAGATCGAAGAATTAATCAATGGCAGGACTTCTTTGAGCAGTTTTGTAGGAATGGGGTCTAAAAGACACGTTGATGGTTTGGAGGAAGTAATTATTGAAGTTAACTCAGAAAGATCGATTGGAAAAAAAGAGTCTAACTTAACATCAATGGAACTAAGAGTAGCTGTAGATAATATTACATCTGTGGGATGATTATTGGTAATTTTTTCTCTAATGATAAAAATTTTATTTGTGAAGAAGTTCATGAAGTCATCACTAGTTAACGTTAAAGGGATGTTTGGCTCAAAAGAGCTCTGACTTTTTGTCAGCCTGGCTACAGTGCTGAAGAGAAACCTGGGGTTGTTCTTATTTTCTTCAATCAGTGATGAGTAGTAAGCTGTTCTGGCTTTGCGGAGGGCTTTCTTATAAAGCAACAAACTATTTCTCCAGGCTAAATGATGATCCTCTAAATTTGTGACACGCCATTTCCTCTCCAGATTACGAGTCATCTGCTTTAGGGTACGTGTTTGAGAATTATACCACGGGGTCAGGTACTTCTGATTAGAGACCTTAGTTTTCACTGGAGCTACAGTATCCAGAGTCGTACGTAGTGAGGAGGTGAAATTATTAACAAGATAATCGACTCCTGTTGGGATAGCTGCTCTGCTCTGTGTTGGTACAGGGCATTGACGATGATAACAGTGGCTGGATTATATTCTTAAACTTAGTTACAGCGCTTTCAGAAAGACATCTACTTTGATAAAGTCCACTCTCCACTGCTGCGTAATCAATTATTGTAAATGTAAATGTTATCAAGAAATGATCAGACAGGAGAGGGTTTTCAGGAAACACTGTTAAATGTTCAGTTTCTATGCCATATGTTAAAACAAGATCTAGAGTGTGATTAAAGTGGTGGGTGGGTTCTTTTACATTTTGAGAGAAACCAATCGAATCTAACAACAGATTAAATGCCATGTTGAGGCTGTCATTTTTAGCATCTACATGGATGTTAAAATCACCCACAATAATTATTTTATCTGAGCTCAGAACTAAATCAGATATAAAGTCTGAGAAATCAGACAGAAACTCTGTGTAAGGCCCAGGTGGACGATAGATGATAACAAGTAAGACTGGTTTCTGAGTTTCACAGCTGGGGTGGACAATGTTAAGCATCAGGCTTTCAAATGAATTAAAAGTCTGTCTTGGTCTTTCATTAAATAATAGACTGGTGTGAAAAATTGCTGCCACACCTCCCCCTCGACCTGTGCTTCGAGATTTCTGGTAGTTAGAATGACTCGGGGGTGTTGATTCATTTAAACTAACATAATCATCCTGCTGCAACCAGGTTTCTGTAAGGCAGAGTAAATCAATTTGTTGATCAATTATTAAGTCATGTACTAACAGAGACTTGGAGGAGAGAGACCTAATATTTAATAATCCACATTTCACTGTTTTACTCTTTGGTTCAGATGTGGATACTGTATTGTTCTTTCTTTGTAAATGTTTAAGTTGTTTGTTGCTGGTTTTTAGTTTGTTTTTTGTCTTTTTGGAAGCAGACACAGTCTCTATGGAGATGGGTTTTTGGGGGGGTAGCAGGAGGAGAGAAGCTGCAGAGAGGCGTGTAAGACTGCAACTCTGCTTCCTGGTCCCAACTCTGGATAGTCATGTTTTGAGGGGTTTAATAAATTTGTCCATATTTCTAGAAATGAGAGCTGCTCCATCCAAAGTGGGATAGATGCCATCTCTCCTAACAAGACCAGGTTTCCTCCAGAAGGTTTGCCAATTATCTATGAAGCCCACATCGTTTCTGGGACACCACTCAGACAGCCAGCAATTTAAGGAGAGCATGCGGCTAAACATGTCACTCCTGGTCTGATTGGGGAGGGGACCAGAGAAAACTACAGAGTCCCACATTGTTTTGGCAAAGTTGCACACCGATTCAATATTGATTTTAGTGACCTCCGATTGGCGTAACCGGGTGTCATTACTGCCGACGTGAATTATGATTTTACTGAATTTACGTTTACCCTTAGCCAGCAGTTTTAAATTTCCTTCAATGTCGCCTGTTCTGGCCCCTGGAAGACAATTGACTATGGTTGCCGGTGTCTCTAGCTTCACATGTCTGAGAACAGAACAGATGAATCAACCAAACCTTTGTTTTATAATTACAGGACAGTTTTCTGTCATTTTTCACACTACAGACTCTTTTATTTGCTACAGCAGCATCTTTTTATCATGTACAAAAACTCAGAAGTACTGTTGACATTGTGCTGTTTTTGTCATATTAAGATATCTCAGATACCTCGTCTGTGAAGGTTCTCAGTCATCCAGGTCATCGTAGTCTAAGGAGAAAGAAAAGCGTCTGGACTTCTTTAAGTTACTTGAAGATGAAAGGTGAAGATCAGACACCAGGTAGGAGGATGAGAAAGACAGACGTAACAACATTGTCATCCCCTGTGTAGCCGGTGTATCAGAGAAACTCAGGAGAGTTTTCTCCAAACACGACATCCCAGGTTAATAATAATAATAATAATAATAATAATAATAATAATAATAATAACTTTGTTTGAAATCGCTTTATAAACAAAGAGCTGTACAGCTATTTGAAACTAAAAAGATGAATAAATAAAAGTGATAAATAGCAGTACAAGTAAAAACACAATACAAGTTAAAAACAGTAAGAATTTAAAAACTAAAAGCCACAGAATTAAGACCTGTAGGATCGGGTGAACAAATGTGTCTTCAACTTAGTTTTAAAAACCTCCACAGAGCAGCCGAATATCTTGAGGGAGGTTGTTCCACAGAAACGGGGCATGAAAAGAAAAAGCTCTCCAACTGTCTTTGTTGTGGCTCTAGGAACCTTTAGAAGGCCAGAGTCCTGAGATCGGAGAGCACGGGGGGGGGGGAACATGAAGGTGTAAAAGGTCAGAGAGGTATGAAGGTGCCAATCCGTTGAAAGCCTTGTAGGTGAGCAGCAGGACCTTAAAATCTGCTCGAACCTGACAAGGTAGCCAGTGACGAGATCTCAGAACAGGCTAATGTGCTCAAATTTCCCAGTTCTTGTTAAAATGCGAGCAGCTGCATTTTGCACCATCTGTAGATCTCTGAAACTTTTCTTTGGAAGCCCAGAAAGAAGAGCATTACAATAATCAGTACGTGAGGACACAAATGCATGGACAAGAACCTCTGCAGTGTCGCTTGACAAAACCGGTCTGATTTTGGCGATGTTCCTCTAATGATGAAAGGCGGTCTTTGTTATCTCTTTTACATGAGACTCGAGGGAGAGCACCATGTCAAACTACACGCCCAACTTTTTTACCTTGTTCCTGCAATTTATGACGCTGCCATCAATTTTCAAGATGAAATTTTGGGACAAGTGCTGAAATATTTGTGGTCCAATGACCATCAACTCTGTCTTAAAAGTATTTAGGAGCAAGAAATGATCCGATAACCAGCCCTTAATTGCAGATACACAAGATTCTAGTTTAGAGACTTCAGCACAATTTCCAATGGTTAGATGAACATAAATGTCAATAGAAAATTGTACTGAGTAGTCAGTATAATCTTTTAATAATATGAGTTTGCATATGGTAGTGATAGGATGTGCGATCCTTAATAGTCTGCAAACTTTGTGTGCATCCCAGAGTGCTCTGGGAGCAGGGGAGAGGTCGTACCTGCTCTTATTGTTTTATGGCAGGATAAACGTATCTATGTCTGTTTTAGGCTAAGAGCCTTCACATGTGTACCTATGTAAGATGTTATATGTTAATGACCCTATGCATATTCATGTAACCTCAATAACAGAGCAGTGCTATGGGGAACCTGGCTGAGAGTCTGATGGAGGTCAAGTGGGTGGAACGACACTTGGCTCCAGGCAGGTCTCTGCATGAGTAACACGAAGAACTTTGCCTACTTGGTGTTCAAAGCTTTTGCTGTGTGTTTAAATTGTGTCGTTCCAGCGGTGGGCCTGTGCTAGACAGACCCAACAACCACGTTTCTGTTCTGCAGGGAGCCCACAGTGAACACAGCAAAGATGATCTCCACTTCATCAAAATCCTTTATCAGCATGTCAAAATAAAAATGCTTGTTTTTAGACCAGTGATGTCAAACATAAGGCCAGGGGGCGAAAATCAGCCCAGCACAGACTCTAGTCTGGCCCACTGGTCAGCTTTGGAAATTTGGACCTTTTAATAAGTTTTCCATTTTTTTCCTCCTGATGAAGTCCTCCCCTTAGCCATTCATCCTACACCAAAGTAATTAAGTAGTAGATAAACAATTAAATGACAGAAACATTCCTGTCTTTGCACTGTCTAGAAAAAAGAGGACATTTTCTATGAATCAACCAAACCTTTGTTTTATAATTACAGGACAGTTTTCTGTCATTTTTCACACTACAGACTCTTTTATTTGCTACAGCAGCATCTTTTTATCATGTACAAAAACTCAGAAGTACTGTTGACATTGTGCTGTTTTTGTCATATTAAGATATCTCAGATACCTCGTCTGTGAAGGTTCTCAGTCATCCAGGTCATCGTAGTCTAAGGAGAAAGAAAAGCGTCTGGACTTCTTTAAGTTACTTGAAGATGAAAAGTGAAGATCAGACACCAGGTAGGAGGATGAGAAAGACAGACGTAACAACATTGTCATCCCCTGTGTAGCCGGTGTATCAGAGAAACTCAGGAGAGTTTTCTCCAAACACGACATCCCAGGTTAATAATAATAATAATAATAATAATAATAATAATAATAATAATAATAACTTTGTTTGAAATCGCTTTATAAACAAAGAGCTGTACAGCTATTTGAAACTAAAAAGATGAATAAATAAAAGCGATAAATAGCAGTACAAGTAAAAACACAATACAAGTTAAAAACAGTAAGAATTTAAAAACTAAAAGCCACAGAATTAAGACCTGTAGGATCGGGTGAACAAATGTGTCTTCAACTTAGTTTTAAAAACCTCCACAGAGCAGTCTGCCGAATATCTTGAGGGAGGTTGTTCCACAGAAACGGGGCATGAAAAGAAAAAGCTCTCCAACTGTCTTTGTTGTGGCTCTAGGAACCTTTAGAAGGCCAGAGTCCTGAGATCGGAGAGCACGGGGGGGGGGGGAACATGAAGGTGTAAAAGGTCAGAGAGGTATGAAGGTGCCAATCCGTTTAAAGCCGTGTAGGTGAGCAGCAGGACCTTAAAATCTGCTCGAACCTGACAAGGTAGCCAGTGACGAGATATCAGAACAGGCTAATGTGCTCAAATTTCCCAGTTCTTGTTCAAATGTGAGCAGCTGCATTTTGCACCATCTGTAGACCTCTGAAACTTTTCTTTGGAAGCCCAGAAAGAAGAACATTACAATAATCAGTACGTGAGGACACAAATGCATGGACAAGAACCTCTGCAGTGTCGCTTGACAAAACCGGTCTGATTTTGGCGATGTTCCTCTAATGATGAAAGGCGGTCTTTGTTATCTCTTTTACATGAGACTCGAGGGAGAGCACCATGTCAAACTACACGCCCAACTTTTTTACCTTGTTCCTGCAATTTATGACGCTGACATCAATTTTCAAGATGAAATTTTGGGACAAGTGCTGAAATATTTGTGGTCCAATGACCATCAACTCTGTCTTAAAAGTATTTAGGAGCAAGAAATAATCCGATAACCAGCCCTTAATTGCAAATACACAAGATTCTAGTTTAGAGACTTCAGCACAATTTCCAATGGTTAGATGAACATAAATGTCAATAGAAAATTGTACTGAGTAGTCAGTATAATCTTTTAATAATATGAGTTTGCATATGGTAGTGATAGGATGTGCGATCCTTAATAGTCTGCAAACTTTGTGTGCATCCCAGAGTGCTCTGGGAGCAGGGGAGAGGTCGTACCTGCTCTTATTGTTTTATGGCAGGATAAACGTATCTATGTCTGTTTTAGGCTAAGAGCCTTCACATGTGTACCTATGTAAGATGTTATATGTTAATGACCCTATGCATATTCATGTAACCTCAATAACAGAGCAGTGCTATGGGGAACCTGGCTGAGAGTCTGATGGAGGTCAAGTGGGTGGAACGACACTTGGCTCCAGGCAGGTCTCTGCATGAGTAACACGAAGAACTTTGCCTACTTGGTGTTCAAAGCTTTTGCTGTGTGTTTAAATTGTGTCGTTCCAGCGGTGGGCCTGTGCTAGACAGACCCAACAACCACGTTTCTGTTCTGCAGGGAGCCCACAGTGAACACAGCAAAGATGATCTCCACTTCATCAAAATCCTTTATCAGCATGTCAAAATAAAAATGCTTGTTTTTAGACCAGTGAGGTCAAACATAAGGCCAGGGGGCGAAAATCAGCCCAGCACAGACTCTAGTCTGGCCCACTGGTCAGCTTTGGAAATTTGGACCTTTTAATAAGTTTTCCATTTTTTTCCTCCTGATGAAGTCCTCCCCTTAGCCATTCATCCTACACCAAAGTAATTAAGTAGTAGATAAACAATTAAATGACAGAAACATTCCTGTCTTTGCACTGTCTAGAAAAAAGAGGACATTTTCTATGAATCAACCAAACCTTTGTTTTATAATTACAGGACAGTTTTCTGTCATTTTTCACACTACAGACTCTTTTATTTGCTACAGCAGCATCTTTTTATCATGTACAAAAACTCAGAAGTACTGTTGACATTGTGCTGTTTTTGTCATATTAAGATATCTCAGATACCTCGTCTGTGAAGGTTCTCAGTCATCCAGGTCATCGTAGTTAGGGCTGGGTATCTTCACTGATTTCTAGAATCGATTCAATTCCGATTCACAAGGTCCAGAATCGATTCGATCCACGATTCGATGTAATTCGATTCGATTCGATTCACTTCGATTTGAATATGGGAAATTTTGACAGTCAGAAATATAATTCAGATTAGTACATTTACATATTTTTGTATCTATAAAAAGGAAGCTGACACACGCAAGACTTTATCAAAGGTGTGAGCGTCACAGCAGAGGCCTTTGTGTCAAAGTAGCTGAAGATAAAACACAGAAACACATGAAGGTGATTTTTCCTGGCCTGGATTTTATAAAAATATTCTGCAGTACATCAAAAACGAAAGAAAACCATTAATCAACACATGAACATTACCTCTGAAGTTACAGCGGTTTTATTAGAGACACGGCTAAGCATTTTGCATTTTGCATAATTTTAAAAAGTTTAAATTTGTTCAGCATTGAACGGCAGAAATTAGGTTTTCTTTTCGGAAGTATATAAAACAGAAAAAAAAAAGTCGGCCGATAGCGCTGTAAACAAAGGTAGACTTGTGCGTAACAAGCAAGCAAATAATGCAGAAAACCGTACAGAGAGAGAGAGAGCTGTGCATCTTGGTAGAAGCAAAACAGTAAAAGTAAGAGTGAATACATGACGATGTTTATGTGAAGCGTAGTTTGGATCCTCTTTTGCTGCTGGTTCGGTCAATATTGTTTGGAGAGAGATAAACTAACAGCTTTACAATCAGCGCATAAAGGGCGTGAACACAAAGCGCGGACCCGCCGACAGATCAGAATCAGCGGGCTGTCGGCTTTCAGCCCCGACCGTGAGAAAGGCGACATCTGATTCTGATCCGCGGGTCACGCTGTGTGTTTAAGTCTTTGTGCAGAATCCGTGTTCCTGCTCTCATTTACTGTCTTAGCTGTTTGGTGGTTGTTGAAGTTTTGTGAGATTTCACCAGAGATTCTGGCATTTCGAGCAAAATAAATTTATATTAAAAAAATCGATTCAGGATTTTAATGAATCGATTTTACGTAATCCAAGCCAGAATCGATTTTAATCGATAAATCGATTATAAAAACCCACCCCTAATCGTAGTCTAAGGAGAAAGAAAAGCATCTGGACTTCTTTAAATTGCTTGAAGATGAAAGGTGAAGATCAGACACCAGCGAGGGAGGATGAGAAAGACAGACGTAACAACATTGTCTTCCCCTGTGTAGCCGGTGTATCAGAGAAACTCAGGAGAGTTTTCTCCAAGCATGACATCCCAGTTTATTAATAATAATAATAATAATAATAATAACAACAACTTCGCTTTATAAACAAAGAGCTGTACAGCTATTTGAAACTGAAAAGATGAATAAATAAAAGTGATAAATAGCAGTACAAGTAAAAACACAATACAAGTTAAAAACAGTAAGAATTTACAAACTAAAAGCCACAGAATTAAGACCTGTAGGATCGGGTGAACAAATGTGTCTTCAACTTAGTTTTAAAAACCTCCACAGAGCAGCCGAATATCTTGAGGGAGGTTGTTCCACAGAAACGGGGCATGAAAAGAAAAAGCTCTCCAACTGTCTTTGTTCTGGCTCTAGGAACCTTTAGAAGGTCAGAGTCCTGAGATCGGAGAGCACGGGGGGAACATAATTTCCAATGGTTAGAGGAACATAAATGTCAATAGAAAATTGTACTGAGTAGTCAGTATAATCTTTTAATAATATGAGTTTGCACATGGTAGTGATAGGATGTGCGATCCTTAATAGTCTGCAAAGGCTTTGTGTGCATCCCAGAGTGCTCTGGGAGCAGGGGAGAGGTCGTACCTGCTCTTATTGTTTTATGGCAGGATAAACGTATCTATGTCTGTTTTAGGCTAAGAGCCTTTTGTTTAGATGAACTGCTGGACTTCCAGACCTGCAGGTTTAGGGAAGTCTTTATGGGGTCACACTCTGACCCCCCCCCCCCCCCCCACACACACACACACACATATGCACATCCACATTCCAATGTAAGGAACAAACACCCACTGATGTCTATAAATAAAGACCAGGGCAGTGGCAGTGTGTGAGTCCCTGAGCTCTCACTCTGTGCGAGCGCTCTGTGGCTGCCCTTGCTGCAAGTAAAACTGTGTGTTTCTCCTCTCTGATTCTCAGCTGAACAAGTGTTTTAGAAAACATCTATTGACAATAAAGCTGCAGGTCATCAGCGTAACAATGAAAGGTTACATTAAAAGAACGTAAAAGAACACCAAGAGGCAGCAGGTACATAGAAAACAGCAGTGGTCCAAGTACGGAGCCCTGAGGGACCCCACGCCTCACTGCACGAGTCTCGGAGAGATCGTTTTTAAAACTAACAGTCTGAGACCTCCCAGGTCAGATCTCAGCCATGATAAAACATTTCCTGTAACTCCAATAAAATGTTCAAGCCTATCCAATAAAATGCAGTGATCCACAGTGTCAAACGCAGCACTTAGATTCAGCAGTAATAAAACTGAAGTGCGATCATTGTCTGCATTTACCAGCAGATCATTTACCACTTAAAGCTGTTTCTGTGGAGTGATTTGGTCTAAAAGCAGACTGAAATGCTTCAAACAGATTGTTAGTTGACAGACGCTCAGTGAGCTGCTTAAAAACCACTTTTTCAAAGACTTTAGACAAAAAAGACAGATGTGAGATGGGTCTATAGTTTGCGACCATGTCAACATCCAGTCCAGGCTTTTTCAAGATCGGCACTCCCACAGCTGATTTAAAACATTCAGGAAAGACTCCGGTCGTCAATGAAGTATTTAAAGAAACAGAATGTAGGGTCCTAATGCTGACCACAGTTCCTTTATAGCTGGTAGAGGATCCAAAGAACAGGTTGCACATCGAGCTGCTTTTACAACCTTAGTTAATCCAGACAGAGAAAAAACCTCGAAGTCAGAGAACAGTTTATCAGCACCAACAGGCAAAGCAGCTGAGTAGTCTGAGAACAGCTAGAGGAGGGAGTAATCTGATTCCTAAGTGTTTCAGCCCTGTCTCTGAAAAATGTAAGAAAGTCATGAGCTGTCAAATTTGAACAGCAGAGAGTTGACTTACTCTCTGTAAGTTGTGACACTGTGTTGAATAAGAGTTTTGAGTTATGTTTATGACTCATGATGAGATTTGAGATATAATTTGCTTTCGCTGTCGACATCGCTGATGGAAGAGAAGACAATGAGTCCTTCCAAGCCTGGAGAAATACTTCTAGTCTGGAAGATCTCCAGTGACGCTCGGCTTTTCTACAATTTCTTCTCAAGTTCAAGAGCTCCTCATTTAACCAGGGCATAGGGTTCCTTTTTGACATTTCAACTTCTTTACAGGAGCAACAGAGTCCAGTAGCTGTGTATTAATAAGGTTCGCAGTCAAGGTGTCTGCACATAACTCCTGGGTAAAAATAGGCTCCAACACATCAGGTAAATGCAATTTAACTCCAGGCAATGCTTCGTGGCTAATATAACGAGATGATCTGAGGGGCAAGTTTCCCCTCTCAGAAGCTGCAGATTTAGGGATTAAAATATCAAATAAAATTGCTGAGTGGTCTAAGATAGGTAAAACACAATTTCCAGTCACCAATACATTCAGTCTGTAACCCAACACAAGGTCTAGGGTGTGGCCCTTGCGTGTTGGCCCAGACATGTGTGAAGTTTAAGGAATCAAGAAATCTTTGACCAGGGTTTATCCTCACAACACAGATGAATATTAAAGTCCCCCACTACAAGAGTCCTTTCATAGTGAGCAATAAAACATGTCAAGAAGTCTGAAAATTCCGGAATAAACAAGTCATTATATTTAGCTGGACGATAGATGACGATAATTAGAACCACGGGACAGCTTAAAGTCAGCAGTTGGGACTCAAATGAGGTAAAAACACCAGGACTTTGTATCTGTTTGCATTTAAAACAGCCTTTGCTGATAGAGGCTACCCCGCCTCCCCTCCCACACAACCTGGGGGAGCTGAAGAAGCTGGCATCGGAGGGGCAAAGTTCCAGCAAGGTGCCACTCGACATGACGTCCAGCTTATGAAGAAGTCCGAAGAACATGAGTTTTATTTGATACAGATCTTGTGTTTAAGAGAGCTAATTTAACTCTGTCCATGCTGTAGCAGGCAGCATTTGTAGGTTGTTTATATCCGCTCCACCTCCCCTCGTATCCCGTCGGCATGGCGACCAATAAAACTGCTTTAAAATAAAACAGAGCAATAAAACTGCTCTGTTCAAACATCTTTGAACAGAGGCGGTGGTTTATGACTCCAACTCTCTGCCATCTATAATCCAGTTTTGAGATTCTTCCCAGTCGCCTTAACGCCCACTCACATCCTGGGCCATCTGACCTCAGGAAATCACATGATAAGGTGGGGCCAGGTTTCACAATGAGCTCACCTGAAACTCTGGCTGATTGTGACCCACACCCAGTTCCACACCTTGGCTCAGGCGATTAGAGGATCATCAGGGGGTCCTTTTGTCCCTCTGTGGGGGGAAACTCCCACTAGGTTTATATCTGGGACTCTCCACCATTTGACCTTAGAACTGAAGAAGCTTCTCGGATGAAGGTGAAACGTCTTCAAGTAACTTAAAGAAGTCCAGACGCTTTTCTTTCTAAGCTCCTTAGACTCCAATATCTTCTTTACTCTGACAGAAAATATAGTTTGACTGGTCTGACCAACTTAAAATCCAAGTGGACTGTGTGTGGCCGACGCTGTAAATGAGTTTGAATGAATTTGTAAAATATAATGCAGTTACTTTATGTATTAAAATAAACAAAGAATACAAATTTAACATTACATCAGTGTTTATATAACAGTAATCTGTAAATTCAACAAAGACGTGATTTTTAAAACATATCCTTACTGTAAAATTAACATTTTTGTTTGGTTCATTAGTTTACAGTAGTATATGTATTATTTAGAAAATATTGTTGTAAATTGGTTTGTTTTTCTATTTACACTTTTTGATGTCAAGATTTTAGAATATTTCACTGTGAATTTTACAAATATTTTTTCAATGTAGTAATAGTTCATGAATTTTTTTTTTACAAATAAACCTCATAAATGTACATTATGTACAGCTACTGTAATCCATCAGCCAATGTTGATAATTAAAGAAGATAAGATATGATTGTTCACAACAGAAAGTACAAGAGCAGTAAAAAATTAAGAGAAAAAAGAGAAAAACAATAGAATAGAATAAGATAAACAGAATAACATACTATACAAAATTAAAAGAATATTATATACAATAGAATAAAATCTGCTCTCTTAATCTGATGTATTTTCTGGCAGAAACCTTGCTCGTTGTGTGTGCTGTCAGCCACAAACCTCTTAATAGTGAGATGATCTGAGGTTTTCATTACGTGTCCAAGGTATTCAACCATTTCACGCTTTTCAGCAGCAGAGAGAACCTGCTTCTTTCTCATATTGCTTGAAAACGGTGGCCTGCTTAATAATGTGGAACATCCTTCTTTAGTGTTTCCTTTAAATGGGCTCAGCTGGCAAACTAATGATCACAGGTGTCTGGGGCTGATTTCAGTCATCCAAAGAGCTCTGAGGCACAATGCTATCCATGACTTTGATTGAAAAACATATTGAATCTTTGTGACACTTCAACACAATTTGCATAATAATTTGGAACGCGGTGTACAACATGCCACATTCACATTGTTTTCTATGCTTTTAAGTGCTCAGTAACCATCATTCACACTGCGATGGATGCATCGGAGAGCAACTTGGGGCCCAAAGACATTTGGCATGCAGACTAGAGAGCCAGGGATCAAACCACCAACCTTGCGATCACTAGACGACCTGCTCTACCTCCTGAGCTACAGCCACCCCCACCGCTTTAGTTGCATGTGAAGATGCTCCCCAATGCTTAATTGAGGCAACAACAAACTTCTGAAGTGCCACAGAATTTCAGTGAGGCCTTCCTTAGGAATGTGTTGGTTTTGCTTCTTCCTCCAGCTTCAATAATACAGGCAACTGCTCAAGAGACACAAAACGTGCACGAGTTGGGCCGGGATTATGCTTCAGGTAAACTACAGTCACTTTTAACAAATGACTTGTGCCTAAGAGATGATGCTATTGCTAAAATCTGTGATTGCATTAAGTCCACTGAGAACAACATACTGAAGCCTAAAGAATTAACGTCAGGAAATGTTGGAAATTTGACACCAAGGATTTCCTTCTACATACCAATGAAACCAACACTAAGCAGCTTATTAAATCAGAATTATGGACGAATTCAGTGTCACAGCAGTCAGTCTGACTCGGATGCTTTTGGTGACATAAGTAATGGAAAAGTCAAGTTTTTCATTGAAAATCCAGGATGCCTAAAGTTAATTCTGTCCCACGATGTATTTGAAATTGTTAATGCTCTTGGCTTTGCTAAGAAAAAACACAAAGTGGTTGGAGTCTGTCTGTCTGTGGCAAATCTGCCTGCTCATGTGTGGTCCAGTGCTGATCACATGTCTCTTATCTTACTATGTGGAGAGAATGACCTTTTCTTTTTTTCTCAAAAATGTTAGAAGATTTGAGATTTGGAGGGAAGTGGTATCATTTCTGGTGATGAAACAGTCAAAGCAGCTGTGTCTTGTATTGCTGGGGATAATTTGGTTTCACACAACGTTGGTGGGTTTACTGAGAACTTCAGTCGCTGAATACAGATGCTGTGAAATCACACAAGGTGAGTTTCAGAGTTATAATGTAAATGCATGTGTTACGTAAAGCCCCAAAATGGCCTCCGTACAAGAAGGTAGTAGCTCTAATATTGACCAGTAACGAACCACCACACTGCAATGGGGTACACAAGATTTATTTGTTCTTTCTCCGGGTAAAACTACTGGCTGAAGACAACTCTGGCCAGGAATCCAAGGCCCAAAGCCACCGCGGTCAGGGCTGTTAGCCTGGTTACAAACAGGGGAAAGGTGGTCACTTGGAAGAACAAGCAGCCAAAACGTATCAATCCTGCATCTTCCTCAAAAAGGCTTGCCACCCACCTTTTCAGGCTCCAATCCTCCCCAATCCGCTGTTCCCTGTACTTAACTCCAAATAGCTGGCAGCTGGACTAGAAGAATCTCCACTGCCACATGGGCGTGGCCCACACCTCACATCAAACACAAAGAAACACCAAAGCATGCAATTAATACAAAACAAAATCTAAAGTAATGCCAACCCAAAAGCTTAGTGGGGGATTCTCTCCACCCTTTTCCACCATGCTATACTCCGTAACACGTGTGATCCGCAGCGCACATCTGAAAGCTACAATTCTGTTGCGGACAATCTACAAACTGAAGGCAGTCAAGAAATCAAAGGGATAAACTCTGTTTTTAATACTTTGAAATCTTTTCATGTTTGCCCACCTGGTTTAGGCCACGACATATTTGAGGGTGTCTTAGCCTACGACGTTGCACTGTACCTGAAGTATTTCATTAAGAAAAAGAAGCGACTTACATGTGCACTTTTGAACTGACGCATTAAACAGTTCAAGTACAAAGGAGCTGATGCGCTAACAAAGCCGTGTGCTGTCAACAGTGTTGGGGAGTAACGGAATACATGTACCGCCGTTACGTATTTAAAATACAAAATATGAGTAACTGTATTCCGTTACAGTTACCGTTTAAAAAGGTGGTATTTAGAATACAGTTACTTTGTTGAAATAAATGGATTACACGGCGGTACTTCCCTGTTTCATATTGTGGCGGGTCAGGACTGTTTGGGTTTTGTTTGACAGCTACGTTCTGTTGTTCCAGGCAGCGTTACAGTTGCCATGGTTACAGGGTGACGCTCTCTCTCTGCGTGTTTCCTGGGTGAGAGAGGCCTTTTTGTTGTTGTGCTAAGCTAACAGGCAGAATGCTACAGGTATAGCTCTAAAGAATGTAGCATCATGGGCAGTGTAGTCCGTGCTGCAGGGAGAATGGACTGCCATACACGTTATGTGTCTGTGAGCGAGGGAGGGAGAAAAAGGAAAAGTACGAGCTGTCATCGAGCAGAAACGGGAGCTGGAAGCATGTAAATATAATAATAACCACTGCAGCCAAGAAGAGAGCCTGACGAGCCCAGCTGTAAGTAAGCTATTAAGACTCGACTGTACACCGTGTTCGTGTTTTCCTCTGAAACAATAAGTTCTGTTGGAGCAGCCTTTCAACGCCTCTCTCTGTCTCTGCTAGCAAAGTTGACCCAGACAACAAAGTAAAGCTAGTTTTCAGCTACGAGCCGACACAGAACCCACCGTATTAGCCAGAGGTCCCTTTACTACGGTTCGGAGCCGCGGACCTTCAGTAACAGTAATAAATCACAGCAATAGTACATTCATGTACAACATCCAGTAGCGGTTTTAGATACGGGTGACACGGCCGGTTGCCCGGGGCGGCATCGTGGTGGGGGGCGGCTTCACGGTCATCGGCCAAAAAAAAAATGCTCGTACTCATGCTGCGCGACGTCAGCCAGCTCATATCGGGAATGTCACAGGCACTGATCGGTTTTCTGTCGCCCATTTGCTGGGAGTAAGGGCGCCCTCCGTTTGCGAGGTGCGCCTGCTGCTTGCGGCACAGGGAGGAGAGGACGGGGCGGCGGGGGATTTTCTGACCAGTTGGAGCAAAGTCTAATAACCAACTCGCAAAATAAAACAAAATAAAAACAAACCAACAAACACAAAAACACCAGACATCATGATACAGACTTATAATTTGCACCGATGTTTTTTCGAAATTCTGTACACGAAAAGTGAGCGTTAGGTGCGCCTGCTCGCTGCTGAAGTCAAAGTAAACTTTATTGTCATCTCCGCTACAGACAGCGCAGTATACAGAGAGACGAGACGACGAGGCTCCAGTTACAGCAGTGCAAGTAAACAAACAATAAATATAAGAAGAGTCAGAAGTAAGAAAATAAACATACACTTTAGGACTCGGGGTAAAGGGATCAATAACAATTTAAAATTTATAATTTACAGTTTGATGATTTAAAGTCTCACACACAACCTGTCGAAAGGGGGGGGGGCTGCTTCCAAATAGAGCACATTTCATTCATAATGATGTAAATCCAAGCCCATCATGTATTCATGATTTCATTCCTGGGTTGTGTGAAATCTCAGAAATAAACCTTAGACAAAGTGAATCTGTGAACTAAGGTGTAGGTGTGTTAGGTTATGTTGTGGTGATCCTCGGGTTGAGGGATTTGTGTTCATACTGGAGTGCAAAATTAAAATTGTTATGGCGCGTCTAGGCGCGGCCAGACCACAACATAAAGGGTGATCCATCCCCGTCCAACCCCAAGCAGCACGTCACACACTTAATATTTTGTGACAGTGATTTATTTACAATAAGTGCAGTTAAACCAAGGAAGGGAGCATATCGTAACGTCAGGGTGAACCCAAGGCCAAAACAACAAACAAACCTATCTCAGGAATAAACAACTTACCTACCCAAAAAGAACTAAACCAAACGACAATCACTTTCCTCCCTGCCTAACAAAAACAGGAGAAAACTGATCAAACAAAAAGGCGGTCCACCCCTACATGCTCTTACATCGAGTATCAACACAGTGACACAGTGAACGGTCTGCCGGTTGGGTTGGGCCGAGGATGAATGAAGTAGCAGTCGCCGGCGGTCTCTTCTTATCTGCTGCCTCCCGGTCCGCAGCCAATCTGTGCGAGGCATCCACCCTGGATGCACCAATCCCGGAGGAGCACCTGGACACTCAAATTTACACATGATTACGATCACAGTCGTAACACCAAGATGGACAAGAAAAGTTCAAAGCCATCAGGTGCTCAGTTTAGAAAAAAGAGAAAAGAAGAGGAGGAGAAACGAGCAACAGATGCAGGTAAGCAGATGTGTGATTGGATAATGGCAGGTCATCCTGAACCAATCAGAATCAGAATACTTTATTAATCCCTAAGGAAATGATGTGGGTTACAGCTGCTCCAAGAAGAAATGGTAAAAATAGTAACTCCAAACAATACATTATGTTACAGATTTAAATTTTTTAAAGTTTTACTATTGCTGGAGGTGCCCTGGCATTCTTTCTGGGGAGGGTATAACACGCCGCGATGTTGTTGCTATGCAGGGGAAGTTGTTTACTCGCAAAAAACTCCACTAACTGATGCTCTAGTGTTTGTTGCTCCTCCACCGGGGGCTCAGACCTCACACCACTCCCAGTCTCAGTAGCTCCTGTGTTTGGTTTCCAAACCGGTAATAATCACGTCCTCCAGTCGTGCTGTTCTAAATCCTCCACTTTCTAAGAGCTGGATTGTTTTATCCTTTTCCTTAATCAAGCTTTTCAATTCTTTGATTTGGTCCATTAAAGTCGTTACATTCCTTGTTGCTTAACTATTCTTTCAACGTCTGTTGACAACGAGTTAAGCGACAGCTTAATCTCCTCCAAATCTTCTTCAGTTTTTCTCATCTTTGCCATTTTCTCCTTTTTGTTTGTTTGTGTTTTGTTTCAAGCTAAATAAATTTGACTTAGAATTCATCACACAGCCTATTTTGAGACGCCAATCTGGCTGTAGCTGCGCTGTCCTGCGTGCTACACAACAACATTCAATATTTACAATATTACAATATTTACTTTAGCAGGAAGTAAAGCACATGTCCCCGTCCATCTTGTTTCCCTAAATAAGTGATGGCGGCTTTACCAAACGTACATTTAGAGGTTTAATGTGAGAGAAGCATCGTGTGTAACTACAGGCGTCCAACAAAGAATGGCCACGCATCAAACTGATGTCTTCAGAAATGTATTTCTCCCTCTTATAGAGATTGAAAATGTGACGTCATTCAGGGGTAAAACCGCAAAGGATTGTAGGTACGAGTGGCAAGCGGTACTAGCGCACGCAGGCTTTCACAAGACAACAGTCACGCAGCGATAAAAAGAAACAAAGATGGCAAGAAGCTGTTGTATTATTAACAGCAATAGCTGCATGACAGCCACGGGAAGCCGACGGGTAAAGACATCGGTTCTTATCAGATTCCGTCGTGGAAGAAAAAATTGTTCAAGCTGTGTTTCTGTAGTAACAAAGAGGCGACTGGATTGCAGCCATTGGAAGACCAAATATAACGTCCAGCTCACGTTAGTCTGCTTCAAGCATTTACACAAAGGTCAGTCTGTTCTTGTAGTTGTTATGTTATCATAACATAAACTACAGTATCATTGTATTGAAGCAATCAAGTGATGAATAACTGTTTTCCAGTATGATGTTTTGCAATGTTGTTGTTTTTTTTGTTGCATTGTTGATTTGTTCTTCACTGAAGCAGCTAATAAAGCTGATGGATTTTTACAATGTTGCCTCTTTCCTGTGAGATTCTATAACAGAATGAAACAATGATGCCAGTGATAAATAAAAACAATAAATTGAATGAATTATGAAACACTTATTTTATTTCTATCAGATCTGAAAATGTTGTGTAACGCTACAACCTGAAACGACACATAGATGCGTAACAACAGCTGTGAGAGGGAATCGTCCAAATCACCAAAGTAAACTGGAGCTGGGCTTGTTGCAGGATCTGACGTTACTAAACATGTTGTGAGTGTATGAACTCTCACTCAGGACCATATAATAATAAATATGTGCGTGATGACAGTTGGGCAGCACGCTAACGTCCTTACTCCACTCTGTGCTCGTGTGGGTCTGACCCTTTCACTCCTTTGATTTCTTCCTCGTACTTTCTTTCTTTTGCCTCTTCGTCACGTCTGTCTTCGTGCGGAGCTGCTGTGTTCTCCGTCATTTTGTACATCACTGTTTTTGGGGCAAATAAAATGCAAGTTGGGAATAAAACCACAGAATTAATGATTACCGGTGCTGGAAATGCTTGATGCAGTGTTTTGATTTTGTTGCCACTCGTACCCACAATACAATGTGCAAAAGTCACGTGGTCTGTGAGTCTCTATGGTCTTCAGACACCGAGAAAACTGAAGAAACATAAAGTTTACAACATAAATGTATTTGATCTTATCAGAGTCTCATGTTAGTGTCCATAAACAGTCTGGAGCAAGCAGAACATGTCCTCTTGTTACCAATGTAACATGTATGCAACATTATATAAACAATATACATGAAACCATACTGTGTGCGCCTCTGACCACATGCAGAATAACATTCATGTTGTGGCTGCATCTGTAGCTCTGACCCACAATGCCAGGGTTGTGCTCTCAACCAAACTCTGCTCATGTGACCATTACAAACTCTACCTAATACAAACTCTACAGCACATCTGTAACAAACCATTATTTTGTACATTACATCGTGGAAACAGCACAACAGAGAGCGTGTCCAGATATTCTGACGATGTCAGAAAATAAATGAGTACGTCATCCAAGTAAGCTTCACAGCTTTTCACTTGAAACAAAACCTTTTGCAGTAAACGTTGAAATGGTGCAGGTGCATTTTGCAACTTGAAAGGTATAACTGTGTATTGGAAGAAATGATCTGGAATTACAAAAGCAGAGATTTCAGAAGCGTTAACGTGTTAACGTGCCAATACCCTTTAAAAGGTCCAACTTGGTAACAGATTTAGCTGACTCGACACTACGAATCCTCCCCCTCCTTCCTGGGATAAGGCCCAGAGACCAAGACTTCAACAGAACCATTTTCAACTAAATACCTGACTGGGTCTTTAGATCACATCCCTCTACAACAGGAGAAAAACAAGACACCAGTGAAGGATCACCCTGCTGTGGTTTGATCAACATTTCACGTCTATTCACGTTCAAATTTATGTCTGCAGGAATAACTTCAGAAACATCATCTGATCATTTTTACAGAATCACTGGACACAAAAGAGTCTTTTTCATCAAGTGTAGCCATAAATAATCCAGACAAATCCACAATTTCATCCATTTTATGAGCTTGTGCGCGTGTAATTGTGCATGCAAGAAAGACATCTGAAGATGCACCAGTCAACGAAGCAAACGTAAGATGAATGGCAACAACTGTGGATCAACGTCAGCTTTTGATTCTTCCTCAGCATCAACGTTCAGCAGAGAAGCTGCTGGAGAAGCTGCTGGAGAAGCTGCTGGAGAAGCTGCTGGAGAAGCTGCTGAAGAAGCTGCTGGAGAAGCTGCTGGAGAAGCTGCTGGAGAAGCTGCTGAAGAAGCTGCTGGAGAAGCTGCCGGAGAAGCTGCTGGAGAAGCTGCTGGAGAAGCTGCTGAAGAAGCTGCTGAAGAAGCTGCTGGAGAAGCTGCTGGAGAAGCTGCCGGAGAAGCTGCCGGAGAAGCTGCTGGAGAAGCTGCTGGAGAAGCTGCTGGAGAAGCTGCTGGAGAAGCTGCTGGAGAAGCTGCCGGAGAAGCTGCCGGAGAAGCTGCTGGAGAAGCTGCTGGAGAAGCTGCTGGAGAAGCTGCTGGAGAAGCCCACACTGGCAGGAGCTTTAGTGGCTTCAGCTTCCTTTCTCGTTAATGCTGGACACGCAGCGTTCAAATGTCCTCACGACAGTAACAGACACGATCATGTGACTTAACAGCAGACGATGATACATTTTTTTGGTGATTTTTTTGTTCAGATGAAATTTCTTGAAAGAGCCATGAATCCTGAACAAAACACACTTTTATGAGTTGAAACAAACCCATCAGTCAAAAGTGCAGCATTAGTGAGCGAGGACACCTTTTGTTAACATAAATGCGTCAAATGCTTTTTGTATGACACGTTTTAACTTTACATGAATGACACCATTTATCAAACAGAACTCTTTTCTCTTCCATCTCGGTGAAGGTCGGGTTAGCAGTTTTACTAAGATTCCTGAATTTTTCATGATATGCTTCAGGGACAAATTCTTATGCCTGCAATATGATCTTCTTAAGAGTTTCATAATCTCAGCTCTGCACAACAGACAAACCTGAACACACTTCTTGAGCCTTTGCCACAAGTTTACACTGAAGTAAAAGGAGCAAGAACTCCTGAACTCACTACCGGCTCTACCCCGGTTGATGTTGATCACTTTGTTTCAGTCAAGGTCACGTTAAATCACTCACACTGCAAACTGTAAAGCTGCTACGTTTGTCATTTTAAACCACTTCAAAGTCACTTTAAATCTCAATTGTAAATGTTAGACTGTTACTAAACCATTTTATCCTTCAAAGTGTACATTTACTCCCCTCACCTCAGTCTCTAAGAGTATATTTATTCTTACTCTTCTTATATTTATTGTTATTCTTTTGCACTGAAGGGAACTGGAGCCTCGTCGTCTCTCTAATTACTGAACTGTATATAGCAGAGATGACAATAAAGTTTACTTTGAATTTTAACGTGACCTTGAGCTGAGAAATTTGTGCTTGGTGGTGTTGATGAAACTGCAGGTGAGCCCTTTTCAAGCTCAAGAGCTCTGATATCAGTGGGTGTAGCTCCATCTGCCACCATCCTCCTCTGCTTGTCCATCACTACAGTGTTCAGTTGGTTATCCATCACCAGTGTGTCACATGAGCACAATGCGGACTAATAAACTGGTGCTGAGGCATGGAAACGTGCTTGGCTTTCATAGTCCTACAAATACCAACACAGGTGTAAAAAGCCTGAAGGCTGAGTGTGCTGCCGTCATGAGAAACACTGTTCACAGTCAGAGGGTGGCAGCCACATCTGGCAGCCTGTGGATGCTTCATCACAATTATGTAGAGGATACCAGAAGATGCAGACATGCAACTGCAGATGCAGCAGAGCAGAAGACCCCCTCAAGTACTGGGGAGTGCACAAAACTGTGTATCCTGTTCCTGGTGACGTGGACGTGGTGACCAACTTCTTTTCTCAAAGACCAGGGAAGTAGTTTAAAAAAAGTGTTTAACTTTATTTACTGTGGAAAACTTATTACTTCTTAATAAAAACTCTAAAAACACAAACACAATAAATATGTTGCATTAGCACATTTCCAGGGCCCCAAGCCAAAGAAAACATCGAGTATACCAAACAGAGAAAGAAAAAGAAACCATCTGCCCCCTGCAGCATGTAATTCACTATCAGTGACAAATCCACGCCACAGTGTTTTTGTGTTATTGTATTATTTTATAGATAAAATTGGATGTGTTTATCATGTTTTTATTATGTCACAACAGAGACCTATAAAATCGAGTCAGGCTGGATATTTGGGTAATTCTCACAACATTAGTGACAATTTTATGAGCTTTATTTGGCTGTGCAACAAACGCTGTTGCCAGTAGATGTCAGCCATGAGTGAATGAATAGAATAGAATAGAATAGAATAGAATAGAATAGAATAGAATAGCCCTTTATTGTCATTGTACGTGTGCAATGAAATTTTGAGTGCTCCACACCAACTGTGCAGAAATAACAAGCAGGAGAAATATATGCAGGCAGGAGGAAGGCACACGTTAGGACTTGAGTCTGTCTTTGAGTGGCCTGATGATGATGGTTTCTCCGAAACACACAAACAGGAAAACAGGGAATCAGGAGTGGAGTCGAGAAAACACAACACACGGACTCAACGGGCAGGTGGACCGGCGAGGACCGCCAGACCGTGACAGTACCTCATATTCATCATGGAGTCGGAAGGGAGGGGTTTTTATTTTACTAGTTCATAAACAATTCTGCCCCCAGGTCCAAAACTTAGATAAAATACACGTAGACATATGTTATAATATATCTAAATGCACCTGTCCACTGGTTAATTACAAGAGCACGAGGAAGCAGAGACCTCACCGCGCAAGCACACGCCCAACCTATTATGAGAGTGCACGTTATTATATATAAAAGGTTTTTTTAGTCTGTGATTTTTACGAATGTGAAGAAGTCAAAGGAGACCACAGCACGTTTAAACAAGGTTTATGCAATAAAATGATTTTTAATGACAACAACAGCCTGGTATCACACAATTACAGGATCTTAAACTGAAGCTGTCAAATCATAATGAAGCAGCTTAATTCAAGCTGCTTTTCATATCTTTGCCCAGCAGGTGTCACCAAAGAGACTGTGTTAAAGTAATGAACCTTTTTCAATAAAAGCTTCACTGCTTGGGAAAAACTTGATTTGGCCATCTCTACTGAAAGCTGTTCAAAAGGACCTGAGAACAACTGAAACAAAAAGGCTGGGTCGATGTTCTTACAGGGTCACCTTGAACAATCCCTCACCTGCATCAACCCAGGTGTATAAAGCTTAAGCTCCTCCCCAGAATAAACTGTGTGTCACAAAGGTTTCCAGACTACTTTATTTATTTATTAATTAATAAAACAGAAGAAAACCTACTGTCAAAAAACACAAACTGTGGTGTGTGTAGTCAGTACCATCAGCAGAGTGCCTGGGTGGGAAAATGGCGCATGTAATGGTGTTGAAAGCCAAACCCAACGCCTGGTGCCATTTGGTTTGGCTTTCGCCGAAGGAAAAGGAGCCAAACGCAGCTATTTAAGGCTTTTTATGGAGTTTTGGCTCACAGGCCCAGGTGTTGCCAGTGTCACTGATTGTAAACGCAAACTCCGCCTCTCCAACGCCTGCAAACAAGACACGCATAAGCCAAAAGGGTCGTCACATATGCAAGCAGTTATTAGTTATGTTACATATCAAGTACGTTTGCACACTAGCATCTATTTACTCCTTCTGAGGCTTTTACACAAAACCACCAAAACACAATTTTGTTTACACGATTCAAGAGACAATTTAAAAAAACTCTGATAAACTTTGTTGTTTTTCCCTCTTTCCTCCATAATTGGTGAGCTCCAAATTTCTCCTATAAAAAGGCTTGGAATCTGCCACTTCCTGTTTGACTCTTTGCAATAAGTGGAATGAGTCCTTGATCAGTGATCAATAACCACTGATCAATAACCATGAGTATCATTCACAGAGAGTTGGGGAATGGCTGCAATCACAGCACGTAAGACGGTGTCAGATGTACCCTTAGGCCCCTCCTCCACTCAGAGATGGTCTTTTACGTAAACGGAGAAACCAGTGAGTGGACAGTTCTTTGGCAGCTCGTCTTGGATTTACAGTACTTGCTTAGCCCTTAGTGCAAAAAGCTCTGCAGCTTCTTTCTCCAAACTAGCGTCTTCCCACCAAAATCCAAAAATCAACAGCAAGTCAGCAGCAGTCCTTCCTGAAGAAAATCACCACTAGAGTCCTTAGTGAAAACATTTTTACTGTTGAGGTTCGACGTGGGGGACTCGAGCGCAGGACTCCAGAATCAGCTGTACACAAGAATTCACAGACTCCACCAGGTGTTTATACAGGAAGTGCAGAGTAGTGCTATAGTGAGGGACGGGGCTCCGGGGAAAGTTCTGCTATTCTCCACACACACGACCGCAGTTCGACACACTGAAGTCAAAAAGTCATTAATCTGAGTAAAAACAAGTTTTTCTAAAGTTTTACTTAAAAATGGTAAGTTGGATACAAGTGTGTAATTATTAAAATCATTACAGTCCAAACTGCTCTTCTTCAGAAGGCGCCTCAGCACCGCCGTTTTAAAGGCAGCAGGGAAGACACCCGACTGAAGAGAGCAATTCATCATGTATGAAAGCTCAGCTTCAAAAAATCCATAAAGTGTTTTATAAAGTGAAGAGGGGATAAAATATCAGATCTGAGCTGACTTTTCCCCTGAAGTGGTGCAAACTGCTCACAGAGCGAGTCTGTGGAGCTGTTAGAATCAGGGTTAAATAAATGATCTATGGTGGAAAAGAGGACCTCGGGATTATTTTTGTTATTACTGATTATTTTGGTGAAGTATGAATTTCTTGAATTCCTTAGTGTATTATTGTACATTTTAAGTTGCAAAGTATTTGATGGTTGGTTGCATTTTTACTTTTCCTCCATCTCCTTTCTGCTGCCCTGAAATTCCTTTTGAGTGTTTTGACTTCTTCGTTTCTCCAGGGTGATAAATGTTTTACGTTAATCTTTTTGGTGGTGAGTGGAGCAACGGAGTCAAGGCTTTTCTTCAGTTTGCTGTTAAAATGATTAAAAATAAAATCACAGGGTGCAGGTAAAATCACAAATTTGCAGCCACTTCAGAGGTTAGATAGCGCCTCCTCACAGTTCCAGTGATGTTAAAAACACACAGTAGTGGTCAGAGACAGCCAAGTCAACAACACGCTGGTGGACAGCTCATGGGTGATGACCAGGTCCAGAGTGTGTCCTCTGTTGTGAGTCGGCTGCGTGACATGCAGGTAAAATCCAAACAGTGAAGAATGTTTAAGAATTGTTTTGATGCAGAAGGATTATCTATGTGCAGGTTAAAATCACCGGTTAGAATTATCATGTTATATTTTGAGTGTATGTTTGTTAAAACTTCAGAGAATCCCTTGATAAAAGCAGCACTGTCTTTAGCTGGTCTGTAAACTGTGACAGATAAAACTGGAGGGCTGCTGAAACAACAGCATGGAATTCAAAAGAGGTAAAATGATCAAATAAAATGTGTTTGGAGGTGAGTGTGTTGGTTAACGATGCAGTCCCACCACCTCTCTCACCACTTCTAATAGGAAAAGAGAAATTAACGTTTGGTGGGGGGGCCTCAGTGAGAACAACTGGTGCATCCGAGCTCAGCCATGTTTCAGTTAAAAATAAACAAGTTTATTATCTAAAATTAAATCATTAATAATAAAAGACTTGTTCAACAGAGAGCGAACATTTAGAAGTGCCATACTGATCGAGTCTGGTGGATATTTAACGGTAGAGTTGAATGGATGTTGACATCTTTGAAGGGGCCGGAGGTTATTAATGTTTTTGGAGTTACTGGATTTATGATGATTCTGTTTCTGTTTGTGATCATGACGGTATTGTGTTGACTGTGGGAGAGAGAGGTCCGAGTCAGAGTTTGTGTATTACTGTTAAAAGTGGAACAAATATAGGAGCTGGGACCAGGGGGACATCAGTCAGTGGCGGACAGATCAGCAGGTAATGTCGGTTTGGGGTAATGATGTACTTGTTGACCACCTCCACCTCCTCCCCCTCTATCTGAACCAGCAGTGGACCTGCTCTGGACCTCCCGAAGCCCAAAACCAGTTCCTTAGCCTTTGAGGTGTTGAGTTGCAGGTGGTTTGTGTGACTCCATGTGACGAAGTTCCTCACCAGACTTCTGTCTCCTCTTCCTGATCATCCCAGATACACCTCATGATGGCCGTGTCATCTGCAAACTTCTGAATGTGGCATAATTCAGAGTTGCAGCAGAAGTCAAGTAATGACATGGCAATCTTTTCATTTTGTAAAATAGTAAACAGCATGCAGAGCACTTAAAAGATGTTCTTCCTCACACACTCACTTGGTTGAAGCAGCATTTTCCACTGTAAAAACACAGAGAACCAGTAATAACATGAACTCATTACATTCAAACTGTCACTGGTGACTGTAGCCGGCTTTAGTGTCTGTTTAGCATGACTTGTCTTTCATACCTGGTTCGGTCCAGCCATGCTTTAGATGTGGTTTAAACAACAATTTCTATTTACATGTTGAGGTTTAAATCCACAGGCGTCCATATTTCTAATGTGTTCAGTGACACGTGTATCAGCTGCCATACTCGTGTAAAGAAGTTCTTTCATGCTACACCAACTGGTTAACTGTCTGTTTATTATAAGAGATAAGAAACGTGCTGATTGCTCTTCCTCTCTATGGTGCAAATGAAATGACTGATTAACTTTAACAGGCTGATGGGGTCATGCTGCCAGGTGGGCAGGCAAGGAGAAAGCAGTGACATGGGAGTTTCCAATGTGTCTCCTAAAAATCTATAATGAGTTTGAATCTCAGTGACCTCAAGGTCAGAAGTTGAGTTTCCTGAAACTCTTGTGATGATTTACAGGGATGTGATAAGCAGAAGGAATCCCAGGTGTGTTTATGTTGCAAATCTGTTGCAATTATGTCTCTACTTTCAAGATTAGGCTTCAAACTTTCCTTTTTGCTAAAGCATATAGTTAGGGCTGGACCAGGTGACCCTGAATCCTCCCTTAGTTATGCTGCAATAGACGTAGGCTGCCGGGGGATTCCCATGATGCACTGAGAGTTTCTTCCTCACTCACTATGTGTTAACAGACCTCTCTGCACTGAATCATATCTGTTATTAACCTCTGTCTCTCTTCCACAGCATGTCTTTATCCTGTCTTCCTTCTCTCACCCCAACCGGTCGCAGCAGATGGCCCCGCCCCTCCCTGAGCCTGGTTCTGCTGGAGGTTTCTTCCTGTTAAAAGGGAGTTTTTCCTTCCCACTGTCGCCAAAGTGCTTGCTCATAGGGGGTCATATGATTGTTGGGCTTTTCTCTGTATCTATGAAGCGCCTTGAGGTGACTTTTGTTGTGATTTGGCGCTATATAAATAAAATTGAATTGAATTGAATTGAAAATCTAGATCAGCTCTTACTATAGTTCTCTGTAATCACACAGGCGTACACATGGATACCCTGAACCGTTGCATGTCATAGTAATCATAGCCAAAAATCCGATTGCTTGTAAAAGTTAAACTGGAACAAACATTGAGGAACAATGTGGTGAAAGTGTGTGAAATGACAGAGGCTGACACACACTAGGTGGCACACACGTTTCAGAAACTTGCTGGTTCTTGTTGTATAAGCTGGTGAGGAGCCTGAGCCCTGGGGCTACGACCAAGCCAGAAAATATGAGTCATCCCATGAAAGACCTCCCTGCCTTAAAAAAGCTCAGTCTTATAGCTACAACTAAAGTACATAATCAGCAGCAAACATACGAACTGTAACATTTATATCCGCTGATGTACATTTTGGGGGAAATCTCTGAAACATTTCAGGCTCCGTTTGCTGTTCTTGTGTCTCTCCCTGCGTCTCACGCACAACGCCCTCTCAGAGGCTGCCACACCCAGTCTGTGCTTCACAGGCAAAGTTGACTCATGAAGTGTAAGAAGACACCAGCGGAGTGTTTCTGAGTCCACAAATACCCGCCGCCGCTCCGCGCACACGGCTACAGAAGAGCCAACATGAAGCTTTGTTTGAGGATTGCGCTGCTTTTCCTGGTTACTGGAACATTAACACAAGGTAAAAGCGCAGCTGCCAGTATTATTGTGTGTAACTGCTTTTTAAGGTCATGCGAGACGATTACATTAATTAAAAAGTTGTTTGGCCACTCGCCAAAAACAAACAAACAAGCAAACAAACAAAGAAGCGCTTGTTTGAAAAGCTGCGTATTATTCCGTAGTGATAAAGTCTTTTTCACGCGCGGACGATATGATCCACACGCGTAGAATAAGACAAATGTTTGTAATAACGTGTAACTTTTGAGGACTGTGGTTCAATGCACACAAAAACACGAAGCAACCTGAGCACTGAACTGTTTCCAAATGCCTCGATCCAAACCGGGATCCTTTATTCACAATTTATTTAGTTCACGAATCCGAACATTGTCTCTGTTAACGACCCTCCTGTGCGCATAAACGTCTGAAACTGCGCGTAACACGTCTCTCTAAACTTTAATGCGTGTGCGCCAATCGCTGATCACGTCATGCCCACGTGGGGTTTTGAAGCAAATTTAATGTTGCCAGCTTCGCACAGATCTACAAATATAGGCTGTTATATATAGATATATATTTTTTAAATTTATATTTTTATATTTTTAAATATAGGATGTTCCTCCCAGAGCGCAATGATGTCATTAAAGAGTTTAGGCTTGAAGCTCATATCAGACGCATTTGCAACCTTTTCCATTGTTTGTTTTCTGGAATAATTACATTAACACTACATTTCATATAATGTTGAAAAATGTTTATTACATGTTTGTTACAGCGTCCTTAGTGTGGTCCTCTGGGCTTTTTGTTCTTTGGGTCAAACACATGATAGCTGCTTCTGGAGGTTTCCAGGATTATCTCCTTTTTGGGAATACACCAAATTCCAGAAGTTGAAGCAATTTGTCACAGGACTGGTACGAGTTCAGAGCGAAAAGATGCTGCTCGTCAGGATCAAGCAAACCGTTTTATTTTCATTCATTTACAAATGAAGGTTGGGGTGCCTGTAGAAAAGATTGTGAGTGCGACGTTAACATGTTAACCTGTGAGTGGGCCTGACGTGGCTGCATATCTGTGTGGACTAATGTGAGAAATGGCCTAAAATGGTCTGTATTTGTACAGCGCTTTACTAGTCCCTAAGGACCCCAAAGCGCTTTACACATTCAGTCATCCACACACAGAAGATCCAAATCAACCAAGCTGATCTTCTCCTCGGTTCAAACAACGACAAATAACCACAACAATAATTCAATTGAACTTTATTTATGCAGCACCAAATCACAACAACAGTGACCTCAGGTGCTTTATATTGTAAGGTAGACCCTACAATCATACATACAGAGAAAAACCCAACCCAGTGGGAAGGAAAAACTCCCTTTTAACAGGAAGAAACCTCCAGCAGAACCAGGCTCAGGGAGGGGCGGGGCCATCTGCTGTGATTGGTTGGTGTGAGAGAAGGAAGACAGGATAAAGACATGCTGTGGAAGAGAGACAGAGGTTAATAACAATAAACACTAAATGACAGACATTAAAGACACTAACAACAAGAAAGTGCTCAGTAACAACTCCAAAAATCAAATACAAGTAACACACATATCACATCATACATACATCTCCAGGATTTGTTCAAGTTATACTCCGAGGTATAACCTTTGGGGACAAAAATCCATCCATTCATTTTCTGCCTGCATCCTGTTTGGAGGCGTTAAGCTAGCTGACAGATGTCAGTCCAGCCTTTGTGTCAGCTACATTTAAAGTTTGCACGCCATTTGCACGTCTTCCTCTGTCACACTTCCTGTATGAGGCTCAGAGCTGGTATGGCTAACCACAGGCATGCTTTCTAAAGTAGGTGGCACGCACTGTAGTTTAGTAACTGAGGTTTCCACTTCACAGCTCGTCACGATACTTTGCATAAATCTTAAATTATAACTGTAACCCAGGAAACATGCCGAAACACCCACACTGGCGTGCTCACCGTGGGGCCAGACGCGCGTGTTTGATGGGACATTAATATTTGGAGAAAAGAATTAAAACACTTTCCAAACTGCAGAACTGCCAGGATGAACCTTCGCCATCGTCTTACATCACCTGTCAGAGGTCATGTAACCATGAATCAGAGCCACACAGAGCTGATCAATAATCTACATGTCATACATATTGTCCTGGCATGAGTCAGAAAAGGCCGTAGGTTTGTGGGACTGTTTGCATATGTGCGTTGTGTTTTGTCTGTCTGTTTTATATTGTAAGGTCGACCCTACAATAATACACACAACAATCCAATGAAGAAACAGACCTACATATATAGGCTGCGTATATATTACATAATAAGCCAAACAATGAAACAACAAACTCCCAGCATGGATAAAATAATCGTAGGAAGACACCAGAGAATTAAACTAAAATGAAACAGAAAGCTTCTGTCGTCCATCACCTCGAACATTTGTCCTGCTGCACTCATCTGATCACAAACTATATTTAAAAAGTGCAAAGCAGATAAAAGGAATATGCAAAAACTAGTTCGGCTCCATTAAAAGTCCGTGCTGGCCAGAGAGCTGCCTTAGTGCAGCTTTGTGCTTCTGGATTCTCGTTTCTCGTTTTATTGCTGCATCCATGTGGTTCAAAGTGCGTCCTGGTTGTGCTTTATAACCACAGTTTAACCAAAAGGCACACGAGTGCTCTAAGCCTGTCTGCAGAGCTGCTGCTCTGAGGCAAACCTGTGTGTGTCTGTGGACGCGTGCAGCACAAGATCAACGGGCCCAGCAAGTGCTGCATTTCTGCACTTGTTCAGGCAAAGTGCGGTTCACACCTCCTACTGTCAGCTGTGACTCGTGCTCTTTACAGCTTCTTGATGTGTCAGTCAGAGCTGCCGTAGCAACCAGCAAATACACCGTATGACTGTATCCAACACGCACAGTGAGCCGTGTGATTAGTGTGGACTGTGGGTTGTGACGATACGCTTTCAATAGCACAGGGAACATTCTGACTCCACTCTGCAATAAAAACATTTCAGCCAGTTTTCCCAGTTCTACGTTCAACTTAGTGAAACTGGTATTTAAGATTCGTTTTAGTACAGTGAAGGTATTTAAAATATGTTAATAAACAAAGGCTACAAATAAACAACAAAATACCAAACATCTTAATAGTTCAGTGATGGTATCGTAGAAAAACGTAGAAATGTAAAACGACAGCGTTGGTAATAAAAACAGCGTCACTGAAACATGGACCTGCTTGCAGCTGATTATTGTAGTTACATTTATTATTGTAGTTACATTTATTATTATTGAAGTTACATTTATTATTGTAGTTACATTTATTATTATTGAAGTTACATTTATTATTGTAGTTACATTTATTATTATTGAAGTTACATTTATTATTGAAGTTACATTTATTATTGTAGTTCATTTATTATTGAAGTTACATTTATTATTGTAGTTACATTTATTATTATTGAAGTTACATTTATTATTGTAGTTACATTTATTATTATTGAAGTTACATTTATTATTGTAGTTACATTTATTATTATTGAAGTTACATTTATTATTGAAGTTACATTTATTATTGTAGTTCATTTATTATTGAAGTTACATTTATTATTGTAGTTACATTTATTATTATTGAAGTTACATTTATTATTGAAGTTACATTTATCATTGTAGTTACATTTATCATTGTAGTTACATTTATTATTGTAGTTACATTTATCATTGTAGTTACATTTATTATTGTAGTTACATTTATTATTGTAGTTACATTTATTATTGAAGTTACATTTATCATTGTAGTTACATTTATTATTGTAGTTACATTTATCATTGTAGTTACATTTATCATTGTAGTTACATTTATTATTGTAGTTACATTTATCATTGTAGTTACATTTATTATTGTAGTTACATTTATTATTGTAGTTACATTTATTATTATTGAAGTTACATTTATTATTGAAGTTACATTTATTATTGTAGTTCATTTATTATTGAAGTTACATTTATTATTGTAGTTACATTTATTATTATTGAAGTTACATTTATTATTGTAGTTACATTTATTATTATTGAAGTTACATTTATTATTGTAGTTACATTTATTATTATTGAAGTTACATTTATTATTGAAGTTACATTTATTATTGTAGTTCATTTATTATTGAAGTTACATTTATTATTGTAGTTACATTTATTATTATTGAAGTTACATTTATTATTGAAGTTACATTTATCATTGTAGTTACATTTATCATTGTAGTTACATTTATTATTGTAGTTACATTTATCATTGTAGTTACATTTATTATTGTAGTTACATTTATTATTGTAGTTACATTTATTATTGAAGTTACATTTATCATTGTAGTTACATTTATTATTGTAGTTACATTTATCATTGTAGTTACATTTATCATTGTAGTTACATTTATTATTGTAGTTACATTTATCATTGTAGTTACATTTATCATTGTAGTTACATTTATTATTGTAGTTACATTTATTATTGAAGTTACATTTATCATTGTAGTTACATTTATCATTGTAGTTACATTTATTATTGTAGTTACATTTATCATTGTAGTTACATTTATCATTGTAGTTACATTTATTATTGTAGTTACATTTATCATTGTAGTTACATTTATCATTGTAGTTACATTTATTATTGTAGTTACATTTATTATTGAAGTTACATTTATCATTGTAGTTACATTTATCATTGTAGTTACATTTATCATCTGGTACACATCTACCTGCCACCTTCCACACTGTGCATGAAACCATCTAATGTGACGTCACCATTCTGGACATGTTCGCTCTGCCGGTACTCCCAGTACTCTCAGTACTCCCAGTACTCCCAGTACTCCCAGTACTCCCAGTCTTCCATTCATGACCCAGGTCACTCACAGCTTCCCACCATGGGCCACACGGGCATGTTTGTGTCTGCTAGTCAAAGCTGGATAACAGTATTACAGACATGTATAGATATAAAGGTATTTATGTGATGTGTGGCCCTCCTGTGGTTACACTCCACAGTCTCCTTTATTAAACTGTAATGCTCTTCCTCGTGTCTTCATACAGATTTCGACCTGGAGGATGCGTTGGGTGCACCAGGTGAGTGATCGTCACATCGGGCACTTTTCCTAGCATTGATTTTTTAAAGGTTTCATTCACTCACTTCTTTCTGTTTCTTTAGAGCCGACACCCCAGAAACCCAAAGAGAAGCCAAAGGCACCAGAGCAACCCAAGAAGGATGGTGTGTAGCTCGCCATCAGTGGCCTTTTGTTTACAATGATGATTATTACACATATGATGATCTGTGTTAGTCTGTCCCATTGTCTTGAACACAATATGTCAGTGTATATATGTATATATGACATTACAGGTGTATTCATTGTAACATATCGTCTGTGTAAATCAAACTCGATGAATCAAACTTGGATGTTTTTCACGCTCTTCTTGTGGTTTTGGCAGAAACTGCTTCATAATAAGAATGTAGGACTGTGTAAATATAGATTTAAACTCATGTCCTAGTTGATGCTGCACAGCTTCCTGTTTTGAAGCCACACACGTGGACGAGCTAACAGACTAATCCATGTGTTTCTCCTTCAGGTGACCTAAACCTCTGGGATGCATTCGGACCAGGTAGACACGCTGACGTCTGATTTTACTGATTTTCTTCTGCTGAGTGTCAGAATTTGTCCTTTTTTAATCTCATGTCTGATTTTTACTTCTACAAATGCAAATCTGTTAAGAATCATAAAACAGCTCATCGTTAGCCATGCTTGGACTGTCCACCAAATGTTTTTGTTTAAATAAATCTTTTTTGCACAGGCGATTCACAGCCGGAAAAACCCAAGAAACCAAGTCCTGGAGGCTCTGGTAGGTCTGCGTGCTGCCTTCATACATCCTGTGGTGCAAGGACACTGATGCTAAGATGGATTTTACATGTTTGTTTTGTGTGTGAGTGTATTTGAAGGTAAATGAATCATCACTTACAGTGTTTGAAGTATTTTCTTTTTTATGTCACAGATTCCAACGGATTCGATCTGGAAGACGCTGTCAACCCAGGTAAGACATGGATCATTCCCATCAGTCGCTCCAGTTTTGTTAGTGCTGGTAATGGTGAGTCCTGGGAAGCGTGAGAGAGAGTGGAGCGAGTTCATCTGTGACTCCTGTGTGTGTGGCTCAATGCTAACGTGGTGCTATCAGAGCATGGTAGACGTGTAGCTACTGTGCTAACAGGTGGGCCTTTGCCCACATAGACTTTAATCCATCTGCTTTGTTTATCGTATATATTATTATTGGTTCCCATGATGCATTTGTATTTACAGGACCAACCACCAAACCTGACAAACCTGCTGTCAAGCCACCAAAGGGTGGAGGAGGTAAGCCTGTTTCATAAGCTGCTGTCAGCGGCAGGTTGTTGGTTCGACGCTGATTTATGGATGAGATTCCAGTTCAGCAGCTCTGACCTGAGGCTCTTTCTCTTTGCTTCCCCGTCAGTTCGTCAGTGCACATCATGAACGCCAATAAACATAATAATTGAGGCATTTTGAGGCTCTAATCACGTGACCTTACATATGCTTTTCCTGTCACAACCATGAATGGAAATAAATGAACATTTACCTTTTTAAGATATGACAACGACTGAATTCATCAAGAAAACCAACATTTGTGTTCACTGATCATCGAGCGGTGTATTTGTGGCAGATTTTCAGTCTCAGCAGATGTTGTTAAAAACAGCTGTAGCGGTGCAGAGCTGGCCTGTGGAAGTGTTGGTGATGTGACGCCATAATTGGTTGTTTATGCCTCGTCATTTTTCAGGTGGTGGAAGTTTTGATGATTCCGACTTGTTTGATGTGAGCGGTGGAGACTACAAGCCTGATGGAGGCCGCTCAGGAGGTACGATGACGGTTATTTTATGTTATTTTATCGTGATTGTGCTTTTTATGTCTGTGTTTTGGCTCCAGTGTCACCCTAAATCACAGGAGTCCAACTCCAGGCCTCGAGTGTCCTGCAGGTTTTAGACGTGAACTTGATCCAGCACAGCTGGTTTAAATGACTGAATGACCTCCTCAACATGTCTTTACGTTCTCCAGAGGCCTGGGAATGATGCGATTCAGGTGTGTTGACCCAGGGTGAGCAGTTGGACACCCCTGGGATAAATAATCAGGATGTTAGTTGTTGTGATTCCAGCTGTTTACTGCTGGTGTTTGCAGCTCACCTTTGATTATATAAACGACAGACGGCACTATAATACGGTCTAAATCTGCACTGTAGCTGATAAGTATGTTTTTACTGCTGTTATGCAGTTTTTGTTCCCATGTGTGAGTCAGATTCAGTGGTTCCAGTTTTTTAGGAAACATTTTGGAGTTGTGCAGTTCTTCCTGTCTATTGTTGTGTTTTGTTGCCCTTCACTACCGCTGACTCTGCCCAGCTGCTACAATGGTTTCATGTGTCACTGGAGGACAACAACACATTGATATAATGTCACAGTAATGTTGACGCCCTGTGGCTCTTCTCCAACACTGTTTCATTATTTATCCCTGATGTTGTCTCGAGGGAACTGAAGTTACGTAAAGACAAAAGAGACAAAAGAGACAGTTTTCATCTGCAAACATGAGCAACTATCTTTTTATTTTTAGTCTTTATTGCAGTAGATTTTTTATCATTGAGGTTGATGCATTTTGGCCCTTATTTGTTATTTAATGAGTTTCCTGCACATGTTTAACCGTTCCATGCATGAATTATGACAACCTCACTCTGGATGGTTTTTATTCATCTTTAGGCAAGAAAAAAGATTTTTGAACTTCATTTTTTTAAACGTGTACTTTTCAGAGTTTTTTACATCCACTTAGGTAGACAACAGGCACACGAATGAATAATATACACTGTGTAAAAACTATAAAATAACTCAAATATTTTTGATAAAAAACATGTCAATATAACAGCATGTATATAAACTATAATAAATATGGTTTATGTGCAAGTATACCATCAACACTGACAGACGTACAAGTAAACAGCCTTTGCATAGCTGCAGCGACCGCCGTGTGTGAAAGGTCAAAAAGCTGGGATGGAGCTTTTGGAGGTTTGATTATGGGATATAAAAGCATTTTCACTTTGTTGTTTTTGACTTGAAGTGGTCACCAGAACTAGGAAGGTGCTACGTTAGGACCAGTCTGAGGTCCTGTGAAGAGCAATACTGAGCTGCTGACCTTTAAATGACTAGAAGCTATTTGTTACCACCAGTTTACCAAAGGACAGATCAAAACATTGTTTATCAGAACATCTGCAATGTTGTTTCTTCTTATCATTGAAAAAAGGAAAATACAGGAAAACAAGTTTAGATCTTTTTGGTTTTTAATTCCAAAGTATTATCTCCTAGAGCAGCGGTCTCCAACCTTTTTTGTGCCACGGACCGGTTTATGCTCCACAATATTTTCATGGACCGGCCTTTAAGGTGTCGCGGATAAATACAACAAAATAAAACTAGTACCGGTACAGAAAAAAAGAAGATTTATTCATAACACACGTGAAAAGACCCAGGAAAACCGAGTTAACGATAAAAACGATAACAAAATAACACTGAAAACCAATAAAAACCCTGAAAACTATACATTTCACACCTGAGCCTCAACTCTTGGCCCGGTACCAAACGACTCGCGGCCCGGCACCGGTCCGAGGCCCGGGGGTTGGAGACCGCTGACATAGATAATAGGCCACAGGCCTCGAGGGCTGGTGTCCTGCAGGTTTTAGAGATCACCTGAATCACATGATCAGTTCATTCCCAGGCCTCTGCAGACCTTCAGGACATGTTGGATCAAGGACACATCGGACTCCGGAGGCCTGGAGTTGGACACCCTCGGTCTTGGTTTAGTGACGGCATTAAAATAATTAGTTGTATTTTGACCAAAGACAGGAAAGTCATGACTGAGGTTTGTGATGTTAATTTGCTGTGCTGAGGTCAGCTCTCTGACTGACGTCTAACCTCTTCTTTCAGGTCGTGCCATGGATCCTCAGGGTATGCAGTACTTTGGTTCATCTTGTCTCGTTTTTATTCTACCTTACAAATATTTTTACTGCATGTTTCATGTAACAAGAGCAGCAGGAGTACACACAAAAAATACTTTGCTCAAGATCAGCCAATGAGCACGCTCATGTTAGCATTATCATGACATCAGTGTCACAGTATGAAGCACATGTCTGTGATAAACAGTTGATTAATGTGAGTCCCGTGTTCTCACAGGTGGAGCTGAACAGCCTCAAGGTGAGTCCCACGTTTACTCTTCATGCTTCGCCTGGACGAGTGCAGAACTGCAGCACTCGATGTTGTACTGTGCACGATCTGATATCCTCGTGTTGGTGTTGTTCCCAGATCATCATACTAAAGGTTGTTCCAGGATCAACATTGCAAGTGACCAATCAGAATGTTGTGATGTCATACTTTTGCGACTTCGGGAAAAACCGGCGTAAAACAAAAAACTGTACTTAAGCTGCGAGAAACCGCCTTTGTCCGCCGATCAACGGACCCTAACCCTGACCCTAACCCTGACCCTTTAATAAACGCTAAGCAGAATTGATATTGTCCTTGCAACATTGGAATTTCATAAATGCACGAATGGGTTGGTGCGCAAAAGAATAACGTCACAACAATGTGATTGGTCACTTGCAATGTTGAACCTGGAACAACATTTTCATGATGATCTGGGAACAACAGCAACACGACGATATCAGATCATCCGTTGTACTGCACACACACACACACACACACACACACACACACACACACACACACACACACACACACACACACACACACACACACACACACACACACACAGGTTTGCCTCAGAGCAGCAGCTCTGCAGGCTCAGAGGACTCGAGTCCTTTTGGTTCATCTGTGGTTATAAAGAACAACTTTGAACCACATGGATGCAGAAATAAACAGAAAAACGAGAAACGAGAAGCACAAAGCTGCACTCAGGCAGCTCCTCGTCCTCGTGTTAGCATCATCATGACATCAGTGTCACAGTATGAAGCACATGTCTGTAATAAACAGTTGATTAATGTGAGTCCTGTGTTCTCACAGGTGGTGCTGGACAGCCTCAAGGTGAGTCCCACGTTTACTCTTCCGTCCATGCTTCAGACCTGCAGTGTGTCCATGATGAGGACCATGCTCAGTCTGTGTTCAGTGTTCTTGTTTTTATGATCACGTGGTTTAAACGTGGTGGTCATATAATCACGAGCTGTAATAATGACAGCAGATCATGTGGTTGTGCAGTCGCTATAAAAAGGTTTCAGCACATCAGACCAACATTTATCTATTCGGCCTTGAAGACACGCAGCTCTTCTTCCTGTGTGTTTGTCTTCAGAATCGAAGCTCTTGTTGTTGGTCATTTCCTGTTTCCTGTCATGGAGGAAGCACCACAGAATGCCTTCCCTACATTAGTTTTTATCATTATGGACTTCCTGTTACTAGCTGTTTTGAAAGCTCCTCACCTTGGTGGGAGGAGCTGGAGGATGTGCTGGCTGTTTGATGGGTTGCTTTTGTCTAAGTTGCTGATGAGCCTGATTTCCTTCACACGGCCCCCCGTCTGGTTTCTCTGGTTAAAACGCTGCTACGATTGTGTCGTTGCAGATCCAGACTTTCTGTGGGGGAACATCCTGAAGATGTTAGACGCTAACATGCCCGAGGAGGTCTATGTGTGGATGTCCAACTTAAAGCGAATCTTAACGCCTCTGTTAGAGCGGGCCATGGATCTGTTACGAGCTGTGCAGTGAGCTGTGTGGTTTACAACCTCTGATGGACTCACAACGAGCAGTTAGACACGTTGTTTTGCTGGGTGCCACGATTGTGGTCGTTGGGATACTTTTTATATGTTACTCGCATTTTCTGTGTGTAATTTGTTGCTGTGCAAACAGATGTGTGCTTTGTAGTGCTGTGACAGTCAGAGTGGACCACATACCAGCAGCACTTCATACTGGGAGAGTTTGTTAACGTCTGACTGTGAATGTAAATGTTCATCCATGTGGGGATCCTGACAACTGGTTTGCTGACTGGGAATCAGGTTTTTCACTGCCATCACGTTGTGTCAGGACACGCCTGCTTACCTCTTCCACAGTCGGCATTCCTAGGATAGCATTCAAAGCCTCAGCTGACACATCCAACATGCAGAGCTGCAAACTTCCCGGGTTAGACTTTCTGACGTGTGATCCGATGATGCTTCTTCTGTTCGGCGCAGCTCAGCTTCTGCTCTTTGTACGACTGGAGTTTTGGTTTTTCGTACGTTTGCTTCGAGTCTTTGAGGGATTTTATTTTGGGAAAAGTGTAACACATGATAATAAAATCATAAAAGCAGCTTGAAATGGTGAGTGTATTTGAAATATGATTCCTAAACCCACGAGAGTTGTTGTGCTGTAGGATTTATGTCCCAGTATCATAATAACAGACATCATGCTGAGCCCTCAGGTTCCTGTGTGAGACAGGAGAGCAGTGACATTCTCCACATTTCCCAGCAGTCAGTCACGCACAGGCTGCCAGCCTGACGTGTAGTCTTGTTTAATATCCAGGCCACTCCCTGTTTCAGTGATCAGCAGCATCATGAGACACTCGGTGACTCAGTGAGGCTTCAAAGAACAGCTTCATTATTCATGCTGCCACACCCTGCTCTGGAGCTGCTGTATCTGCTTTTCATTTGCCGTCCTGCACATTTTTAACTGTGGCATTGAAAGTTATTAACGCCACAGGTACCGCCATCGTGTGGTGAACTGTGGTCATTACAGCTCGTGGACTGGGTCTGGATCAAGCTTTTTGAATTGTTCTTGAAATCTTAACTCTAACGATCAAACACAGAGCGCTGTTTCGATTTCTCACTTGAGCAGGTATCAAGTTACAAGTATTTGCAAACATTTGCCATCTTAAAGCAGAGGTGTCCGACTCCAGGCCTCCAGGGCCGCTGTCCTGCAGGTTTTAGATCTCACCCTGGGTCAACACAGCTGATTCACATGATCAGTTCATTCCCAGGCCTCTGGAGACTTTGGCTGTATCCCAATTCAGGGTCTGCAGCCTTAAAGGCCGCATTTTAAGGCCGATTACGTCACAGCGACGCGACGAAGGCTGTCCCAATCCAAAGGCTGCTCGAAATGCGGCCCTCAAATGCGTCCTTCATTTCCCTGAATTTTAAGGACGTGGCGGTGTAGACTTCGTGGCCCAACATATCCCAGAATGCATAGCGGGGCGGTGGGTGTGGATAATTTTGCCGAAAAAAACTGCGGATGAGGGGCACCCGAAGAGTAACTTAGTAAACTAAGTACTGAATATTATGTCACTTATTTATGTGCAAATGTTTAATAACGAAGATCATTAAAACATTACTGTTGGCCACATGTCGGGAAAGTCATGTGACATTAGTGACGTTTGTACTAACTTGGTTTTAAAGCCTTTACTTTAAAATATACGCCGTTCAATAGCTGAGCTTAATCAGAGAATGATCAAAGCTCATGTAGAAACAAACAAATGAACAAAAGATTTTCTCCTTCACTTCTGTCAAACAAAGCTGTATGAAACGTTTCCAGCTGTTAGTGTCATGGTTGCTAGGCAACCTGGGCAGCGCGACGGAGGCTAGACCGTCCCATTTCACAAGCCTCGCAATTCCAGCCTTAGCGGTCTTTGAGTACGCGGCCCTTGAGGATCGTTGAGGCTGCGTACTTTAAGGCTGCAGACCCTGAATTGGGACACAGCCCTTCAGCACATGTTGAGGAGCTCATTTATCCATTTAAATCAGCTGTGATGGATCAAGGACGTCTAAAGCTGCAGGACGCCGGCCCTCGAGGCCTGGAGTTGGACACTCCTGCTTTAAAGTGATTTTACTCTGATCTTGATGAACGAAGTCATTTGACACCGATTAAAAATAGAGTTTGAATAAATACATTTAAAGTCCTTTCCAGTAATGTGTCCTTTTCCCGTTCGAAGGGAGTGGTCCGATCGCAGGGATCATCAGTGCCGTCGGCGTTGCCCTGGTGGGAGCAGCGTCCAGTTACTTTGCTTATCAGAAGAAGAAGCTGTGCTTCAAGCTGCAGGGAGGTCGGTATCCCTCATGTCTGTGATGATGAATTCATTACTGCTGATTACAGATGACAGGACTCTGACGTCATCCTGATAAGAGTGTTTCTGATCCAGGTGCAGATCCGGAGAGTGGGAAAGGACACCAAGGCACTCGTTCCGAGCCTCAAGGTAAGTTCTTACAGTCCACGCACGGTGGCGTGACACGCCCCAAAGCTGCCCGCGCCACTTTTGGTGTTGTTTCGCCTGCACATCTTGATTTTTGTAACCTGGCATGCGGCATGGTTGAAGACGTGAGTGTACGATCGTATTCTCTCCACCATCAGGGGCGAAGGGCTTCAACAGAATGAAATGTGAGGTTTTTGGAGACACAAGCCTGTTGTCTTTGTTTCCTGTCTTTACTTTGACACCAGTGATAACTCAGTTTATTTCTGAGAAGGCTGCAGAGCGTCAGCCTGTGACATGGCCATGAATCAGGATTAAGCTGGCTGCTTACTACCAAGTTACAAAAGGTGTCTTAATAAGGAGTTTTCACTGGACTGAGATCTGCTGAGGACAACAGCATCACCTCATCAAACTGTGCGGGCGACCGTGGCTCAGGGGGTTGGGAAGAAGGCTCTCTGTCCTGGTCGTTGTGTCCTTGGACAAGACACTTCACCTACTGGTGATGGCCAGAGGGGCCGATGGCGAGATATGGCAGCCTCGCTTCTGTCAGTCTGCCCCAGGGCAGCTGTGGCTACACCTGTAGCTGCCTCCACCAGTGTGTGAATGTGAGAGTGAATGAATAGTGGAATTGTAAAGCGATTTGGGTGCCTTGAAAAGCGCTTTATAAATCCATTATTATATGAGTCACCTCATCAAACCGTTCATGAACCTTCATGAGGAGACCACACCCATCACCTTTCATCAGAAGATGAAGGTGATCGCTGAGACCTGCCTTGGGTCCTTGACTGTCACGCTGTCACAGAGTAACAGTAAAAAGGACCTCTCAGCTTCTCATTACAGATTCTCATTACATTACTTAATAAGGAGTTTTCACTGGACTGAGATCTGCTGAGGACAACAGCATCACCTCATCAAACTGTGCGGGCGACCATGGCTCAGGGGGTTGGGAAGTGTATCTGTAACCGGAAGGTTGCCGGTCCGATCCCCGGGCTCTCTGTCCTGGTCGTTGTGTCCTTGGGCAAGACACTTCACCTACCGCCTACTGGTGATGGCCAGAGGGGCCGATGGTGCGATATGGCAGCCTCGCTTCTGTCAGTCTGCTCCAGGGTGACTGTGGCTACACCTGTAGCTGCCTCCACCAGTGTGTGAATGTGAGAGTGAATGAATAGTGGCATTGTAAAGCACTTTGGGTGCCTTGAAAAGCGCTTTATAAATCCATTATTATATGAGTCACCTCATCAAACCGATGATGAGACCACACCCATCATCTTTCATCAGAAGATGAAGGTGATCACTGAGACCTGCCTTGGGTCTTTGACTGTCACGCTGTCACAGAGTAAATGGTAAATGGCCTGTATTTGTAAAGCGCTTTTACTAGTCCCCTAGGGACCCCAAAGCGCTTTACACACCCAGTCATCCACCCATTCACACACTGGTGGAGGGCCACAGCTGCCCTGGGGCAGAGTGACAGAAGCGAGGCTGCCATATCGCGCCATCCGCCCCTCTGACCAACATCAGTAGGTGGTAGGTGAAGAGTCTTGCCCAAGGACACAACGACCGAGACTGTCCGAGCCGGGGCTCGAACCGGCAACCTTCCGATTACAAGATGAACTGCCGACTCTTGAGCCACAATCGCCCCGTAAGTAACAGTAAAAAGTATCATTCCTCCTCTGACCTCTCAGCTTCTCGTTACAGAGTAGATTCTAGTTACTGTAGCTTTAGTGTCACTGGTTTTCTCAGCTGTGATGAGTGATGACTGGTCAGTCAATAGGTTTAAAACTGTTATGCTCTGAAATGTGTGACCTGAGCAGTGAGTGAGCTAACACATGTTCATTGATATGATAAAGTCATGTTAAGTGTGAACTAGAAGGAGAAAAAAAGTGAATATTTAAAATGTTTGAATGCAGATCAGTCTGCTGTTTGCAGCTCGAGTACTAAAGAATGATCAGGGGGAAATAATCAGTGATTATATGTAAAGTCTTAAATGAAGGTCTGATGTAGCGTGATGTTGGCAACATCCAGAACAGCACCAAAGATAACTCACAGTAACTAAACCCAGCTGCCCCCTGGTGGTGACTGTGAGCAGGCACCGGCTGATCGCTGTGCTCTTTCTAACTCCAGTTCTCAGCAACCTGCTCCAGACAAACTAGACGCGTCTCTCCTGCTGCCAGAGGACTTCAATCAACTTCCAGTGTTGGTGGTGCTTCTGCAGCCTGATCAACTACAACTGTAGCTTGAAGACTGTCCGTTTGCAAACATCTGAGTGTGCATCTTCTCTTTGTATCTTTAACAAAAATCAGAATATCCCAAAGGGGATTTGTGTTTGTTGGCTGTGTGTAACTGCTGTAAAGATGAATACTCTGTGGTACACACATTTATTTTAAAGTAGGTGCAAATATTCATGCAGGTGATATTTTTAACAGTAAGTCTCCTCTGTAGGGTTTAAACACTCGTTACTACAGTTTACTAAAGTAAAGACACACATAGACTATTCAGCGTAGCGCACACCTCTGCAGCACACCTCTGCAGAGCACAGGGATATAAAAGCTGCTGTGCAGTGCAACATGAACACATCCCAACACAGCAGTGACCCCGTTTGGAGCAGGGTGTGTTCATGCTGGTCAGCCGGGTCCCTGGAGGTGTTTCAAACTGAAGGAGAGCTTCCATTAGTTGAGCTGTAGTTTAGGCTCAGTGTGTGACCAATGAAATCAACTGGAAATGTGTATTTTAGAGTAAAAGAAGCGTGTTTGTCGCATGATTTAAGCGTTTAGTGGAAGTGCACGTTCTTCAGGAGGCCACGCACATTTCCAGTGATGGTAAACGAACATGAAGCACAGCTCGTGCTGAAGCCAGGAGATGTTTGTAGAGCACATCTGTTCATGAAACACAAAAATGCACATTTATTAATGCACTAGACAACTCTTAGGATCTTTGCTCTTAATGTTACATGCAGCACAAACATGAGCTTCTTGCTATCTTGATTATAAAAATTCATTTTTCTCCGTCTGTCCAAAACCTTTTTATCTGCTGCTTTGAACACTCAGAATCAGCAGCTCTTTATCAGGATATGATTTATGTACACAGTGTGCGGATCATAAATACGATGTCTCTAAAAGAACATATCTGGTATATTTCCATGGAGGTGTAGATGTGTCGGCACATGTTTAAAACAAAGGTTTAATGAATCAGTGCCTTAGAAGAGCAGCAGCCACAGATCACCGACGCCGGGCCGACGCATTTATGCTCATCGAGTGTTTTAGTGACACGTGCTGTCCCACAGACTCACACTGGGACATCAGTCATAGATGATCACATCACAGTCTGAGGGCTCAGCAGCAGACAGACTGTGACGTGAACTCTTACGATGCTAAAGTATTGAAACAGTTTGCGTCCCTGTGAGATGTAGATAGATGTGTGTACAGATGCTTCGAGCTTTGTTAGTCTGTTACTAATTTGTCCGGGTTTACAAACCGAGATTGTTATTTAGTTTTTTACATCTGACTTAGATTAGAGAAATGTTGCATTTGTGAGTGGATTTGATGCAAATGTTTCAAATAAAATGATCTGTGTTTGTATGAACCCTCGTTGTGTTTAACCTGCACCAAGTCCACACAAACATACCTGAGCAGCTGAAAGTGCTCCCATTGTTAAAGTTTCATTTTAAACCCTTTTGTTGGAGTGCAGAGGCAAAGCTATTGGACTTGTTTCATATCTAAATGCTTCTCTAGTTATTATGAGAATACACATATTCAGGTAAAGATCGTACAGTAATGCAGAGAAGATCCCCTTTGAGCGCTTTGGTGACAGTGGGAAGGAAAAACCCCCTTTCAACAGGAAGAAACCTCCGGCAGAACCAATAAAAACGAACGATTCAGTGCAGAGAGGTCTGTCAACACATAGTGAGTGAAGAAGAAACACCCAAAGCATCATGGGAATCCCCTGCAGCCTACGTCTATTGCAGCATAATTAAGGGAGGACTCAGGGTCACCTGGTCCAGCCCTAACTATATGCTTTAGCAAAAAGGAAAGTTTGAAGCCTAATCTTGAAAGTAGAGATAGTGTCTGTCTCCTGAATCCAAACTGGAAGCTGGTTCCACAGAAGAGGGGCCTGAAAACTGAAGGCTCTGCCTCCCATTCTACTTTTAAATACTCTAGGAACAACAAGTAGGCCTGCAGAGCGAGAGCGAAGTGCTCTAATAGGGTGATATGGTACTACAAGGTCATTAAGATAAGATGGGGCCTGATTATTTAAGACCTTGTATGTGAGGAGCAGGATTTTGAATTCTGGATTTAACAGGAAGCCAAAACAGGAGAAATCTGCTCTCTCTTTCTAGTCCCTGTCAGTACTCTTGCTGCAGCATTTTGGATTAGCTGAAGGCTTTTCAGTGAGTTTTTAGGACTTCCTGATAATAATGAATTGCAGTCGTCCAGCCTGGAAGTAATAAATGCATGAACTAGTTTTTCAGCGTCACTCTGAGACAGGATATTTCTAATTTTAGAGATGTTGCGCAAATGGAAGAACGCAGTCTTACATATTTGTTTAATATGTGCGTTGAAGGACATATCCTGGTCAAAAATGACTCCAAGGTTCCTCACAGTGTTACTGGAGGCCAAGGTAATGCCATCCAGAGTAAGAATCTGGTTAGATACCATATTTCTAAGCTTCTAAGCTCTGTACAATAACCTCAGTTTGATCTGAATGAAGAAGCAGAAAGTTAGAAATATACACATAAAAACAGGAATTTCTTTATGTTTCATCTCGTTTATAATGAAATCTTATGTCACGTTCAGCGAGATATGATCTAAAAAATTGTTTTTGATGGAAACCACTTATTTCCATTTTAATTTTAACCTCTAATATGGACAGGCTTTGTCGATGTTGCACCACGTACACACACGGTTTCAACAAATGCGCTGCTATAAACAAAGAATGTAACGGTGACCACAGGGTTACATTCTTACTGAACTCATAACAGGCAGCATCAGTGGGTCAGGTGGGCACTGGTCCTGGGTTGGCTGTCACACCTGTGAGGTAGACATGTGGATGCTGGTGTCTTTTAAAAGATACATTAATGCCATCAATGACACAAAAGTCCATAAAATAGATTAGATTAGACTTTATTAATCCGTCATTGTGTAGTGCGGTGCTGCAGAGCTGCCGGGAGAAGCTGCTACAGACACATCAGTCATGAAATGCAGGATCTGTTCTCTTTGATAGAAGCTACATCATTAAAGCATTTCACTGCTCATGCGCACAGTTATTACTCACACTAAACTTATATCTGAATAAATGACGAGTAACGTTGTTTTTACTGAAGGTGTTCGTGCTGTGATGGTTAACTTCCTTTTTGCAGCAGTTCCTTACAAACAGCCCACCACAGAGTGGGTGTCGAGCCAAAGCACCGGCTGATTGGTGACCTGTCACGTATGTACAGTGAAAGGAGGGCGGTCAACAGAGGGGCAGTAGGGCAGAGTGTGTTGCACAAGCTTCCTTTGTGCTGGTTGAATGACCAGTTGAGCAAACAGGTAACCAGCAGCAGCACCAGCAGCACCAGCAGCAGCAGCAGCCCAGTGTCGCACGGTCGGAGGAACAACTGAGCGGTGGTTTGGTGGCGTTTCTCGGGATTTAGGAGCCGTGGCGCTAAACAGCCGCTGCTAACCCGGGTCTGTCCTCTGGGCCTGTGATTGGCTGTTCCCACAGCCCTGCAGGGACACTTTCACGCACGTGCCTCATATTCCTGATCTGCGCTGTGGATAAGTGCAGCTGTCAAGTGTGCGCAAAGCGTCTGTCAACAGAAATGTCAGGTAGGTGACCTTTAACACATGAACTTTGTCACGTTACACTTTGTTCCACTGAGGAATCAGATACGCGTCAGTGTGCGTGACCTTCCTTCAATGCAGTTTTATTTATACAGCGTCAAACCACAACAACAGTCGCCTCGAGGCGCTTTATATGTGAGGCAGAGCCCGCAGTAGTAACTCAGCGAACCGCTCCACAGGTTAACTTCATTAACTGAGTCGTGACTCTCTCGAGCTTCAGTCAATGAAAAACGGCGCAGTGAGTAATTCTGACGTGAAAGTCATTGCGTGCTGTTCCCCAACACTCTCCCACGCAGTGAGCCGTGAAATGTGACACTCATGCAGGTTAACATGCTTGTATGCTCGGGATATTCAGCCATGCACACTTGGTGCTCTACGTGACGCGTGATTTACAACCACAATAGGAGTGTAACCACGTATCCACGCATCAGAACAACCAGCAGTGGGCTGTGATTTATTATTAAGAGTTCCCAGCAGAGTCTAAAGGTGATTAAAACTTACATTCACAACAAAACTTCAATCCTGTGTCTATGGTGGCGATGATCCACTCTGTGAAACCACTGACCACTGCAGAGCGACTGTGGCTTTTACTGACACACACAAACAACAACAACACAAATCCCACCTAAAACACACCCCATCCTAAATGTACAACCACAGTCACCAATGTTGGGACTTTGTGTAAATGTAAATCTAAACAGATGCAGAAATCTTTAAGCCATATTTGACCCGAGCATCTCAGCTGTTTAACTTAGAAATCTACTGGATTTGTTTTAAAGTTGAAAACTGAAACCAGTTTGTTGTTGTTGTTTCTTGAAGATTCAAATGTTTTTAGATGGTAGTGTTCAGGCTGCTCAGCCAGACAAAGGCGTGCCTTTCTAAACACAGCAGAAATAAAACACGTCTGGATGTGTGACTCTAAATCAGGGTGTCAAACTTCAACGAGCCACTGTTGGCCACGCCCACTTTAGTGTCCGAGTCGTACAAAAACCCCAACAAACAAGAAAACAGCCACAAATAAAATGTTCTTTTATGTCAAATATTGTATAAGAAGCGTGTTTGCTCCTCCCGCTTCACTAAACGCATCCTTTCATTGAACTATAAACACTCTGGTCCTCTGTGTGCACACAGCAGCACTTGTGCTACACACTAGTTTGTGTGAACTCACACAGCCAATCAGCATGTTTGTGCTCTCTGTCATATTGCCTTCATATTAAATCACTTATTTTAACAAAAAAAGTCACTTCAGAGGCCAAACTGCATTATAATTCTTCACTTTGGTGGCCCCCGAGACCCCTGCTCTAAAACCTGTGTATACTTTCAGCCTTGATGGTACCTTTGCAGTGACCGCTCCACAGCTTTGATGCATCAGTGGACCAAAGTGCTTAAAGTGACCCTGCCCTTCTTTTAATACTACGAACTCACACCAGCTTAGGTTACTTCAGTCTGTATGATGCAGTTTCATATTTGTGTTTATTCTCATATTACTCTTATATTTATCTTCCTGCCAGTAGAGCTTCCCATGTTTCACAGATGCTTCTGCTACCGCCCGTGTATTGCTACCCACCCTGAGAGGTCATGTGTGTGCTGAACCTACTGTACAGTACAGGCCGCTGCGCCCTGTACTGTAAAGTGAATTTAGCTCATCTGTAGCAGTGACGATCTAATGATCAGGTTTGACGTGTTCCAACTTCTCCAGAGACATTCTGGGGATTAAAAACTGGTGAAGGTAGAAAATGTGTCAGTAAAATGCAACGCTGGTGCAAAATGCCACAGATTGAATGGTGTCATGTAGAGGTGGGAATCACCATACATCCCACGATACAATATTATCACAATACTTAACGCACGATACGATATTATTGCAATTTTTAAAAATATTTAGCGATATTCAGATTCTGTACATAAAGGTAAACTTTATCAATATTCATTTTCTCTAATATCAAAGTCTCACACTCAGTCTTTCTCTCATTTCAGTTTGATTGTTGACAAACTGAACGGTTTGTATTACAGTCTAGTCCAACTTAACTGAATCAACCATCTGGTACAATTATAGCTATTCTGAACTATGCAGTTTATGAAAACTATGCAGCCCCTTCAGCAACTGAAGAATTTGAAAGTAAATTAAAACAAAATATAATTTTACATTAAATAAAAAAGTTTTAAACTTCATTAAAATAAAACATGTCTTAAATTAAAATAAGTAAACTGTCATGTTTATTGCTGCCAAAAACAAGTGAAACACATTTGGACAGTGAAGGAATGTCAGGATTCTTGCTCAGGAAAAGGATCAACATGCTCTGAAGTCAGAGCACAAAAACCTTTTTGTAACAAAGTATCGATTTCTGCTGTCCCTGTATCGATACATTATTAGCAAACAAAATATCACCATGCTACACAGTATCCATTTTTTCCCCACCTCTAGTGTCGTGTGGTGATTTTAGCCCACAGAGCGGTGAGATCAAACATTTTAGCTCCAGTTTATTATTTTATGGCTGAGTGTGTTCTCAGTGCTGCTGCAGATTTCTACACATCAGACGTGCTAAAGCATTAAAGCATAATGGAAATCACTTTAGTTTATTGCAGATCAAAGTGAAACAATGTAAACAGTTACTCAACACAACAACATGATGCACAGCTGGTGCATTTACTGGTTTCGTGAGGTAAGCTTGAAAACAGGCGCTTGTAAAACGTAGTGCAGTGAACATGTTACGACTGTTTACAGAGAAATCTGTCAAATAACATTTTGAAAGGTTTCAGAGTCTGAACCTCAACATATCTTCCACTGAGAATGACCAAAACTAGTCAGTTGGTCTTACTAGAAGTGCATCTGCTTGATGTTAACCTATCACAGGCTGCTTAATGGCTCATGAAACACTGTCTGGGGAGGAGTGTGTGGCTTTGGAGCAGGGCAGGCCTGGATCTGTCCATAGTGGCTTTCTGAATTGTATTCTTTATTTAAAATAGCTGCTTGTTCCACGAAGATCCTGAAATATTTTAAATACTACAAGTAGTCTTTTTTTCTCTAACATGCCTTTCCTGATATCGCTTGTGAAATGGTCGCTGTTACTCAACTCTCAGTATGAACAGCGTATCAGGACCTCGTGTAAAAGTCAAACCATGCAGTGGTTACTTTTCCTGCTGCAACAAAGAAACAAAGATTAAACACACGTCAGCCTGACGGTGTCTTTCTGTTCTTTCTCCAGCTGCTGAGGCTTTTGTGACCCTCGCCACCACAGACTCTTACTGCATGGGCGCCGCTGTCGTGGCCAGAAGTCTGCGGCGGCATGGAACAACTCGCCACATAGTTGCCATGATCACACCAAATGTGTCTGAGCAGTCAAGGTGGGCGAATGATGAACCGTGTGTCAAACGTTAAAAGAAATAGTCTCGCTTCCTCATGTGTGCTCGAAGTCAGTCATTGTTAAATATCCATGGGTGTTTGCATCTTCATGCAGTGGCTCCAGGAAGCTTTTGTTCCACATCTTGTCCTGTTACAGCCCTATTCCAAAATATATTAAGTCTAGAAATCTTCATATGTATATAAGTATCCACAGCCTGTGTTAATGCAGCTTTTGCAGCCTCAGTTCTTTTCGTGCATGACTCTACAAGCTTGATGCATCTAATTTTGGGCAGATTCTCTCGTTCTGCTTTGTAGAACTGATCAAACTGCGTCAGGTGGGAGACGTTGGTGCACAGTGATTGTCTGAGTCCTACAGAAATGTACATTCAGGACACGAGAGATAAAGGGAGACATCAGGCTTGGTTAGCCTGTGGGACCTCCTTAAACCCACTGACACGTCTTCTGTAGAGGACGCAGAGTCTGGGGACGGGTGGATGACGACTCCATCACTGAGGCAGTTAAACAACTCCTTGGTTGCGGGGCCCCGGGGGTGGATGAGGCTCGCCCTGAGTTCCTGAAGGCTCTGGATGTTGCTCTGGATACCTTGCATGGTCAGGGGTGGTACCTCTGGACTGGCACACCTGGGTGGTGGTTCCCATTTTTAAGAAGGGGAACCGGAGGGTGTGTTCCAAATATAGGGGGCTCACACTCCTCAGCCTCCCTGGGAAGGTCTATGCCAGGGTGCTGGAAAGGAGAGCCCACCATCCATTCGTCCAGGGGTGTCCAACTGCAGGCCTCGAGGGTCGGTGTCCTGCAGGTTTGAGATCTCACCCTGGGTCAACACAGCTGGATCACATGATTACTTCATTGCCAGGCCTCTGGAGAACTTCATGACATGTTGAGGAGGTCATTTATCCATTTAAATCAGCTGTGCTGGATCAAGGACACGTCTAAAACCTGCACCGGCCCTTGAGGCCTGGAGTTGGACACGCCTGCATTAGTCAAACCTCGGTTACAGGAGGATCGTCCCAGTTGCGGAAAACTGGACCAGCTCTTTACCCTCTCAGAGATATTCAAAGGTGCTGGGAGTTCACCCAACCAGTGCACATGTTTTGTGGGCTTGGAGGAGGCATTCAACCGTGGCCCTCAGTGATCTGTGGGAGGTGTTTTGGGAGTACGGGCGCATCGTGCCCGTTTCTACGAGCCATTCGATCCTGATCCAACTGTAGTAAGAGCTTTTAAAAAAATAAATTAGCATCCAGACTTTTCCATTGTGGGTTATTGTGTGTAGAAGTTGGAATTGGGACTGTAACATGAAAAATGCAGAACATGTGAAGTGCTGTAAACACTTTACTCTGGTCTGAACCAGGTGATCAAACCTGTAGTTGTGGTTTGGTTTCTTTTCATATAGGAAAAATCAAAGTGAAGGAAGTGACCCACATTTGTCACTACACGAAGTAACGTTAAGTTGGCATACTGGCCAGATGTTACTGGGATGGGAGCAACAAATGGGAGCTGTGTGAAAATGTTGGGTGTCCCATGACTCCTGAACAAACAGGCTCATCTGCTAACAATCATATCTTGACGTTTATGACTCGCCCCACAGACTCGCCCTTAACGACGTGTTTGATGAAGTGATTGTGGTGGATGTGATGGACAGTGAAGATTACCACCACCTGTGCTTGCTGGGACGTCCTGAGCTCGGTATCACGTTCACTAAGATCCACTGCTGGACTCTGACACAGTACAGCAAATGTGTCTTTCTGGATGCCGACACTCTGGTGAGTCCACTGACACATGCCGACATGTCTGAAGCTGGTTGAGGGGAGGATCACAAACACTCGGGTGGGAGGAGTGGGGAGCAGTTTGAGCCAGTCTCAGCACAGAGGAAGTGGTGTCTCACAGATATCTTCATTTGGCATAGAGTTTGTTACAACAACAATAAAAACAAGAACAACCCTAGGTTTCTTTTCTGTGCTGTAGCCAGTCAGCTCGTTTTTATTAGAGTGGGATGTAATTGTAGAAAGTCTCTGTGACCATATGTTACTGCAGGTGAACTGAGAGGTTTGTGCTTCTGACCAGGAACAAACAACAGCAGAAACACACACATATAAGCTGCTCGCCTTCAAACTTCACAGCAGCTGTGATCAGAGGAACAACTGGAGTCACACTGAAACGGATCAATGGCTGGTTCACAGGTCACGCTGGAGTTCATGACCTATGATAAAGTCCAGTGTGTGGAAGTCACCTTTAGTACCCATGCAGCTCTGATGTTTCCTGTTGGCCACCATCTTTAATGGCTCAGTGATGTCACAGATGTTCCTACTGAATGAAACCAGCTGAGGTTTCACAGCAGGCTCTGTGATGAGTAATGTTCTCATGCTTTCTGTAAAAAACCACGTTTTTATCCCTTATGACGCCTGTTTCTACACAAAGGTAACATGTTTACGTCCAGATGTCAGCTTCAGGTGGATGACGTCCGTGTAGATGTGAGTTTAGATGACCTGTGGTCTCCTCAGGTGCTGCGTAACGTGGACGAGCTGTTTGACAGGGACGAGCTGTCAGCCGCTCCTGATCCCGGCTGGCCCGACTGTTTCAACTCAGGAGTGTTTGTCTTCAGACCGTCCCTCCACACTCACACCAGACTGCTGCATCACGCCAGTCGCCACGGCAGCTTTGATGGTAACACACGACTACACGGGCTCAGGCACAAGCAGTGAGCTGCAGTGCTTTGAATTCTAATGGCTCAACTAATCGGAGTCACGTGCTCATAGAAAGCAAGTCAGTGATGTTTTATTCCCAACAACAATATTCAGTCAGCTTTTGGGTTTGTTCTGATCAGAGAGCGCTGACTGATTCAGAAATGCATTATGTTATGTCAGCCTAACCTCACCAGGACTTCAGCATCTTAGTGAGGACCTTCATTGACATAATGCTTTAGCCCCTGACCCTAACCATTAAAAATGAACGCCTGACCCTGACCCTAAACCTGACCATAACCTAATTTCAACCCTGACACTAAAACCACATTTTGTGCCTCAAAAATGCTTCAAACTTGTGAGGACCGGTGAGCGTGTCCTCACAAGTGACTGTTGGTCCTTACAAAGATAGCTAGACAGGAACACACACACACACAGGCAGCCTCTGGTGGGTGACACATTCATTGAGGACTTTCTAATATGTAGGAACAGCAGATCTCAGTGAACTCTTGGACAGCTTTGCATCAAATGTAATGTCTGTGAAGGTTCTCAGTCATCCAGGTCATCGTAGTCAAAGGAGCTTGCAAAGAAAAGCGTCTGGACTTCTTTAAGTTGCTTGAAGACGTTTCACCTTCATCCCAGAAGCTTCTTGAGTTCTAAGGTCAAATGGTGGAGAGTCCCAGATTTAAACCTAGCCTTACCTATCCTCAGGCGATTAGAGGATCATCAGGGGGTCCTTTTGTCCCTCTGTGGGGGGAAACTCCCACTAGGTTTATATCTGGGACTCTCCACCATTTGACCTTAGAACTGAAGAAGCTTCTCGGATGAAGGTGAAACGTCTTCAAGTAACTTAAAGAAGTCCAGACGCTTTTCTTTGCAAGCTCCTTTGCATCAAATGTAATGCACTGACATAACATCATGTTTTTACTGTGCAGGATCCTTTAGCACCTGCACACCTACCAAACTTTAGGAAGAATAAAATAAAAGAATATTGAGATTTTGGCCTGTTTTCAGCTTTTTATATTTATATATGTCCACACGTACCCGGGTATTTTTGAAAACGCAGATTTTTCTATGCGTTTGCACCTTTCGTCCACACGTAAACGGCGTTTTCGGTCACTGAAAACAGAGATTTTTAAAAACTCCGGCCAGGGTGGATATTCTTGAAAACTCCGTTTGTGCGTTTACGTGTGGACGAGAAAAACGGAGAAAACGCAGCGTCAAAGGTGTGCGCCTTTTTGACGTCACACTGTGCGCCACGATATTGTTTTGGTGAAATGAATTTCTACAATACTGTTAATTGTTCTCTCTGCAGTGTTTAAATGCTTACATATACACACACAGTTACTGTCCCTCCACACATACGACTCGGTTCTGCTTCTATGCCCCAGCTTTGTTTACTATTTCCCACCGAGGCTTCTAGACTTCTGATTGGCCAACATTTCTGCACGGTTAGGAATATAGCGCCACCTGCTGCTTTGGCATGTTCCTAGCAGCGTTTTCCTTCATTTCTGCCTTTACGTGTGGACGGGATTATTTTTTAAAACGAAAACAGAAAATCTCAGTTTTCAAAAATACCCGTGTACGTGTGGACGTAGACTTTGTTTCAAGGATTTAAAAAAATCAAATTCCTTGAAATACTCGATGAATCGTTGCAGCCGTCGGAAAAATTCTTTGCTTTGATGCTTCGTTTATCAACTGCGGCCTATACGCATGGAAACATCAATAGGATACTCGATTACTAAAATAATGGATAGTCCTTGTAAATGTTGCTTTATTGTTCAAACCTGGGTAATTGTTACACATTCACACAAAAACAAAAGATAAAAACATTGAGTTTGTTTTATTGTGGACTTTGTTGTTGTGTGCTGACAGGAGGAGACCAAGGACTGCTGAACTCTTTCTTCAGTAGCTGGTCAGTGGAAGACATCAGCAAACACCTGCCATTTGTTTACAACCTCAGTGCCAGCTCGGTCTACAGCTACCTGCCTGCTTTCCAACAGTGAGTGTGTCTGTGCTTCTTCTCCACTTAAAGCCCACAGTTGAATATCTCCATATGTAAAAGCTAGTTCTACTCCTTAATGCATGTCATTATTTTGGGCATAAATCAAATAGTTTTGTATTTATTGTCACAGGAGCATCATCTGCTGCCTGCATCGCTGAGGTGAAAACATATTTGCTACACGTGCACTGAAATAAAACAGATCAGTCGCTGACATCACTCTGAGAAATCTCTTTAATCTGGACTCCAACATCTAATTTTCTTCAGAGGTGGACTTTCTCTGCTCGTCTTGTTGCTTCAGCTGTCCTCCTCCATCTGTGCAAGATGTGTTTGCACAACGCCGTCGAAGCAGAGCCGCTAAATTTGACTCCACACGCCCTCACTGACCGCTCACTCCTGAATGCTCCATGATATATATGATATATACATGTCCAACTGTTGCTGGACATGATCAGTGTTAATGCTGCAGTTTTGAATGTGGCATCAAAAGCTCTGTATGAAAAATGCTGTCTAGAAAGCACTTATAGATAAAAACGTGCTGGTGTGAACGAGGCAGTCGGGTAAAGTAGGAAAGTGCTTCAGCAGGAGGCCACAGGTCCATAATCCTGCTGGATGAATGAGTCCTGGTGTTTTAGGCAACGCTTTGCTTCTTTTCATCTGTGTGACACTTTTCAGCTTGTCTATGAAGGCGACCGTTGATTGGATGCTGCAGTTATCTGGCTTGTGTGTGTTTTTATACATCTGTAGTGTTGTAGGTACACAAAAACACAGAAGTCAGGATGGTTTTTAAGCCCTGCACGTTTTCTGTTGTTCGTTTCTAATTTGTGTGAATTGGCACAAGAGCAACTGTGAATGTAACCTTCCAGTCTGAACACAACGAGAATAAACTCACAGACGGTGACAGCTGATGACGCTCCAATGAACCTTCTGGAACATAAATATGGGTTTGAGGATAAATTGGGAAATACTCTGTGTGGGTTTCTTCTCTGTGTTGCTGGTTTTACAGCCACAGTTGGACATGTTGGAGTTACAGGTTTGTTCTTGCAGGTTTGGCCACGGTGCAAAGATCATCCACTTCCTCGGAGCAGACAAACCCTGGAGCTCGCAGGGAAACAGCAGCTACTCGCACAACATGGAGCAGTTTGTGTCTCTGTGGTGGAAGGAATACCTCATCCACACAGTGTCATCTGCTCCAGCGGTCCAGCCCAAGCAAGAGCAGAAGAAACCACAACAGGTAGGAATGTGCATGAGGGCGGGTGGGACAGTGAAGGTTTAATCGGGACAGGTGTGGGACTCAGTAGTGGGTGGAGGTCCGAAGTCACACACCTGGAGTCAAAGGATCTGAGTGGGACAATGAAGCTAAAGATTTAAACAGCAGCAGACGTCACCATCATGAGTTACAGCTGAGCATGCATACGATCACATGAGCCGTCAGTCTGATAGTGAAACCTCTGAGATGTCTCTGCTTTCCCATCAGTGACTGTACAGCAGCTCACAGGTGGTGTGTTAGTAAACGAGCATCATGATGCTGTAGTGAAGGCACCACACTGGCTCACTCACACTGTCTGCTTTGTTGAACTGCATGGTTCTCATGTAAGGACACATTGTCACCAGTTTGCTGGATCTTGTTTCATTGTGACGAGTGTTGCTTTGCAGGAAGTCGACCATTCGCCACGTTTGGCAGATGCTCTGCACGTTTTCTCTGCAGCCGCTCCAGCACCAGTTTCACTGCTGACTTCTCCCTCTGTAGCTGAAGATTTGTCCGTCTGTCACATAAGTTGCTGCAGAGTTTGGAACATGAACGTGCAGACTGGCAGCTCGACGTGTCAGATGGCTGTGCAGCGCTGGGCCTGGCCGTCAGCCCAACATTTACTATCCTGCTTTTTTTGTCTTTGTGCAGATCCAAGAAAGAGACGCCAAGATGCCGTTTACAGAAAACTTGGACACCTCGAATTCACTGCTTGCACATTTTTCTCCTCCTCCTCCAGAGTACCTGTATTCACAGCCTGAGCCTGCTGTGGTAAGCTGACATGCTGATCTGTGTGTTAAGCTCTTGGACAGTTTCTGTGTTGAAGCATCATTTTTTGCTTTTTTGTTTATTACTAAACATAACAGTCATAGCTGTGCATGAGTCAGAGTCGTTTAACTACTTTAAACACAAGTCAGACTTTTCCTGTAAGTACTCATTCGATATAATCAGTACATTAATTAGCTTAATGAACAACCTTATTAGCTAGTTGTGTTTTTCATATATCATAGTAATGACTGTGGTAGTTGTGAGTATTTCAGCCTGACTTCATTTGACTCCAGGAAGAAAAAAGTCCAGGATACAGCCTGCTGTCTGCCACAGGCCTCCCAGCTTCTCGTTGTCTTTCGGTCATTTGTTTAATTCATTACAACTTGATTCACTGTGTTTATACTAGAGATGGACCGATCCGATATTACGTATCGGTATCGGTCCGATACTGACCTAAATCACTGGATCGGATATCGGAGAGAAATAAAAAATGTAATCCGATCCATTAAATATCAAAAAAGCACCTCACAAAACTTCCCACACGGCGTAACTCGGCTCATAACCGTAGCTTGTAGGAGCAGTGTGGTCACGTGATAGAGAGGCTGTGTGTATTTGTAGCCTAGCTAGCAAACCAGCATTTAATCTATGAGGAAGTTATCTCAGAGAGAAGTAAAGCAAGTGTGTAAGTTCATCTCTGAATGTTTGTAAAGCATTCCCACGTTAAGCTTAACAACAGATATATGGAGCGACTGCCTCTCTCTCTCTCTCTCTCTCTCTCTCCTGCTGCTACTTCAATCATAAACTGATCAATGATCAGCTGATCGTCTCTCTTCTTAGTTTTTGGCCCACTTCTCACCAGAAAGAGGAAACCAGCGGCTGAACAACAGCAGCACGTTTAAGCTTGATCAGCTGTTGTTAGAATTTATTTAATATTATTTCTACACCAGGATCTTTTTCTACAGCTGACGTAACTGTGCAGGGGCGGAGCTAGCAAAGTTTAGCCAGGGGGGCCGATAGGGCATGAACAGGGAAAAGGGGGCACAAAGACATACTTTTCTTTCTTATTCTCATTTAAAATGTCGAGCTTTTAATAAATAATTATCTGACTCTTACACCCAAAGTTTTAAACTGATGTAAAATGTATAAAAGTCCATTACTGTATATAGTAACTGTATATAGTAACTGTTAAGTCTAATATACCCTAGTAAGCTATACTACTTTTTCCTTTGGGAACCATCTGTGCAGTCTGCAGTTCTGTTGAAGAAAGATGTTGAATCTATTTAATTATTCTTGAAAAATAATTTATTTCTGTGATTTTTTTTTTTTTTTTTCACCCTGCATCAAATTAAATTTGATTACGTCAATTAAGCATCATGAGGTGGAGGGTGGTGGGGGGGGTTCCCTATTTTCTTTAGCTGGGAGTTTGCAACCCTATTAGTTAGGTTGCTTAATATTTCTGCTAAGTACTCTTTAAAATACCAGAATAGGGAGGATGGAGCAGGTTTAACTTTATTAGATTGATCAGTGTTGCTGAACTATGAAATATTTTGGGTGCAGTGTGTTTTTTACATACAGGTATAACAGAATAGCTTTAGTGTTGTTGTTTAAACTTGAGTATGAACTTATACAAAATGCAGCAAGATATTAAAAAAACAGTTTTATTGATTAAAAAAAACACTATATCGGATTCATATCAGTATCGGCAGATATCCAAATTTATGATATCGGTATCGGCCATAAAAAAAAGTGGTATCGTGCATCTCTAGTTTATACGAGCTTGTACGATTAGTTTGAACATTCGCTCCAGTCTGATCACAGCTGTGAACATGCATCAGCAGAGTTATCCCCACGATCAGGTGATGTAGAAGCTTTCACAGCAGCGTGCGGCACACACGATCATGTTTGCTGTTTGGTAAAATGATTCCTGCGTCTGCAGCGCTCCCACACAGATGACACACAGTTGGAGGAGGAGTCGAGATCATCTGAGGAGTCAGAAGCTGAGGATCCACCTTTGGGGGCCGAAGGCTCTGAAAGCAGTGACGTTCCTGCAGACACGGCTGCTGATCCCGTATGTAGTCCTTCAAACCACAGAAGTATGAATTTACAGCTGCCAAAGTTATGTTCTGTAAAACAGTTTATGTTGTTATTATGAATTGTTAATAGTTGAATTATGTAACTCCTTAGACTAGTTGTGACGGCCCCTCAGACGTGGAAATATTAGCACGTTCTGCAGGCTCAGAGCAACAGACTAAAGGTGTCAGTGAGGAGTGTCTGAGCCAGAGGCATGCAGGCACACGCTGGTGCAGCTATCATTTTGATTTTGTTTGCTACAATATTTCAGATCGATGTTTATTGTAAGTTGAGTCTGTTCAGAGTGAAGTCGAGCTGCTACACTGGCTGAAACGTCCTTTGACTGTGTTCACGTAAACGTGTGGCACAGAGCAGCAGACGGCTTGTGAAAGCTGCACTTGTGCTGCCAGAACATGATTCATGGAGCGGTGTTTTGTTCTTTTTAGCTCCTGTGATCCTCCTGCTGCTCTTCACACGGACTCTGTGTTCACACTGTGTTGTCTTTGTGTTCACACTGTGTTGTCTTTGTGTTCACACTGTGTTGTCTTTGTGTAAGGATTCAAAACGAGACTTCTGTTAAAAGCATCTATGTAATGATGTGATGTTTATTTCCCACTTTGTCGTGGCAGACTCCTGCCCACACCGAGCCGCTGGACCACCGCAGGCTGTGGGAGATGGGACAGGTGGACTACCTCGGCAGAGATGCCTTTCAGAACATCCAGAGGATGCTGGACCGCTTTTTGGATTAAACATGTCAAACTTCATCAGCCTTAGTGTTTCCATGTTCTGTGGTGTGGTTACTAAAATGCTCGGGTTTGACAGTTTGCATGTCTTCATACATAGAAGGACACACAAGTATTTATAATAACTGGAGTTACACACAGTAACACACTTTTTACCTGTTTACATACTCACTGATTTATTTATTTGAGCAGTCTGATGGACATCTACAGGGTTCATAGATGGTTTTGTCTCCCCTGTGCTGCTTATCACTGGACGGCCCAGTCAGGACAGAGCAGAGCTAGTAGTTTAGTTTCTGTAGTTTTCTTTTTGTTTTATTAACCTGTGCTTTCTTGGTATTGTGCTGGACTCGTCTTCATCATTCTCTGACGGTGACCACAGGCTGGATCACAGCTGTTCTTTGGACCCTTGTTTTCCTCCATGCACCTTGGAAGTAGGTGGCGCTGTGGCAGGAACAGCCTTGTGCTGGAAGTGGCAAATGCAAAGTTAATATTGATGTGAGAATCATAAAAATATGATAGTTTAATTGGAAACTTTAACTTGCCCATAGGTGTGACTGTGAGTACGAATGGTTGTCTCCTGTCTGTTGGCCCTGCGACAGACTGGCGACCTGTCCAGGTGTTCCCTGCCTCACTAAGACAGCTGTGGGCTCCAGCACCTCCCACCATCCTGAAAAGGAGAAGCAGATGGATGGATGGATAGTTTGAAGTTGACTTTAAGTATGCACTTGGCTTTCAAACTTGGATCATTTGAACACCAAAATGCAAGAAGTCATGCTCCTCATATCCCACGAGTCATGCAAACTTTGATCCATCCTTTTAAGACGGTCCTTATAAATACATAAAGATTCATGACTATCCTTATAAATAATGAAAATCCATAGAATTTACATATATTCTGAACAAGATGAACAGGTTGTAAAAACTTAAAGGAAAAGGCAGATGCTCGACCCCTGGAGTCTGTCTATACACATGCTTGTTTAAATATTTAACTCTGGCACTACCACTCACTGATGGCTAATAGATGTTTCCCATTAAAATGGTTGCAGTCCTTGAGTTGGTTTTAAATGACTTTTGATATGAATGATTAATTAATGACCAAGTTCTACAAACCTCAGCACTGACACGATCTGACCAGCACACACAATGAAAAGGCCGAATGTCTCAGAGGAGTGGCTGAGAGGAACTGCAGCTCAGCCATTAAGGCCTCGTTCTCTGTGTTGACTGGAGTGGGCTCCAACCCTAACCCCGTCTCCCGAAGTCTCCTCCACCCTCATGAGACTGCTGGGAGCTGGAACAAGCCCTGTGAGCGCACACATGGATGTCTTTTCCTCGACGAGCTCAGCTGCCTGTGCAACTTGAAAGGGCTGCAGGCACGGCTTCATGCCAGCAGCAGTGATATGGACACAGCAAAGACAGACCTGTGGACAAAAGACAAACTTCTCTTTGCTCAAAATAATTTTCAAAATGCAGCATTTGTACTTGCAACATTTTTTATGTGCACTCAGAATAGAGGCACAAAAATAACACCATAGTGTAGCTGGTGTCTCTTTAATGTGCAGCAAAGCAGGTGAAATGATTGATGATGCTTCTGCTTTTTAACGTTTTGAGAAACCAGAAGCACCAGTTTAATTTGTGATTTCTGAGCTGGTATTGAATCAACTTGTTTTGTGGAACTGTTACTTTTGGTCATGTAGTCAGATTTATAAGAACTTCCTGGGCCACCCCATGTGTGCATCTGCACAAACACACACTCTCTACCTTATTTCTTAAGGATATACTTTAACATTCCAGTAGGGGGCGCTGTGGTCCTTTGGAGTGGCCTCAGCTCATCACAGGAGCAAAAGCAGAGATTAATAGCTGTCTGTGTGCTGTTGGCAGGATGCTGTGTGATCCTTATCCACAGCACACAGTGCATGTAATTTTCATAAGCATGTCTCCTATAATGTTGTCACCACAACACAATGCAGTGTGCTGAATGTAAAGATGTGAGAAGGTCTCGGCTACGAGCAGCGATGTGCCCGGCTCTCTAAGCAGTTCCTCCTTCAGTCTAATTCATTCAAGATTAGTGAGAGTGCAGAGTCGGGATAAGGTAACCCTTTCACACAGTAGTCACGACAGTGGACAGCATGCAAAGGCTGTTGTCTGTATCTGTGTCAGAGTTGATGGTACTTAAACCTCTACACTGGACACTGATGTGTCCAAACGCTGCCTGGTCCTTTAATGTTACTGTAGATGTGCTTCTTTGTAATTATTGTTATTTAACTGTTTCATGCATGAATTATGATAACCTCAATCAGGATTTTTATTCATCTGTTCATGCCTAAAGATGAATAAAAGTCCTGATTGAGGTTGTATAGTTCATGCATGACAGGGTTAATAACATGACCACCTCATTCATTAAGTCCTGAAAACTAAAAGGAATCAAGAGATCAGTCCACGGAGGTGATACAACTCTTGAAATGATTCGAGTAACTGCAGTTAACCCAGGATGACTAACAGAAAGCTGGGTTAGATTATTTCAGCCTTTGTTGTGTGACAGTCACCTGCAGCTGCAGCAGCTTAACCCTCATAATGTCGTCCACACAGCTGTGGTCCTCAGGGGTCAAAAATGACCCCACTTCATTTGAGTGTTTTTTAAAGTACAAAGTATAAATTTCAGTGTTACATGTTAGTTTAACTTAAGACCAACACATTAACACAAAATTTACCCAACATTATACATTTTAGGGCCACTAAACCTTGTTTACATAAAGTATCGTCTGTTTTTGAGCAAAAATAAAACGAGACAATAAAATATTTAAATGTTTAGATTATTTTGACTGTCTGACCCTAACCCCTAACCACAGAGTGCTGTATGTTGAACTTTAGTGAGAATTGTTTTTGTTTTTTTAATCATTTCAGATTTTAAATGGCAGCACATAATCACAGCTGTGGTCCGATCTGGTTTGATTGATAATTAATATGAAGTGATTTTTCCCCCACTTTTAATTAAAACTTAATTCAAACATTTTTAAACATTTTTTTATTCCATTTCAAATTTAAGTCTGATAAAAACCTCATAAAATTATTTTTTTCCTTGTTTTTGGGTAAAAAATAAATTAAATCATCAGTTATTGTGATTATCGTTTCACAACCAGAGTTGGTCGCTTTAACAGATGATCACAGACGGGTTTATGTCAAAGTTAATTTAGAAAGCTGTTTTTAAACTTCAAGTTTTTTACTGGCAGCAAATAATCACATCTGTTGTCCTCTGGGCTCAAAAATGACCCCGTTTGCTTTGACTGTTTATAAAGCAAGAAGTATAAAATATCATCATCTCTGTGTTTTAAGGTTTCATTCAACTTTATTCCAACTCGTTACCTGACAGTTTTCTATATTTTGGCATGGTTGGACACCAGGGCATGAGTCTGAGTGAACGCAAACTTTCATGAGGACAAAGGCGTGTCCATATTTGACACAAGTGCAGGAGGAAGCTCAGGTTCATTCCTCTGCACTGGTCCCATCAGGAGGAAGCTCAGGTTTATTCCTCTGCACTGGTCCCATCATGGACAGCTTTCTTTCTGCAGTTGCAGGCCAAGGGTCATATACAGTAAACCAGCTGTTACAGGTGATTGTTTTCTTTTGGAAACCTGCAATGTTAGGGACAACTCACGTGTCCTGACTGCAGGACAGACGGTTTGCCATCGTACACTAGCATGTTCCATGTACAGCTGGACCTGCATCACATGCTGCCCATGTTTTTATCTCATCCCTGGTTTACTTGGATGTTCTGTTGACAGAGTCCTCTGAAGGGGACTTGGTGCTCACACAGTCACATCAGTACCAGGATCTGACATCACAGCAGGAGACACGCCCACTTGCTCCATACACCTCAAATGGGAGCACGTTTGTGTCATGAACGATGATCATCTATTGTGTCTTTATCAAGAAATTATATCCTTTTTGTGCTTCTATGATTAATCTTGTGTCACCTTTAAAACTTCTCTACCAGACTCAGGATGTCATAAACTGGCCGTAGCGACTCTACTGGATGCTCGGCAGTAAGAATCAACACACCCACATACGCCTACAGCTGCATTCGGTCCATTTTTCTTCCTCTCTCGTCGTCCTTCCTTGTTCGTCACTGAGTTGGCTGCACAGCAGGTCATCTGCTGATTGGATGGTTGTTGGTTCAATCTCTGTGTGCTCTAGTCTGGAGTTCTCACCAAGGTGTCCTTGGGCAAGTTACTGAACCCCAACTTGGTCTCTGATGCATCCATTGGCATGTGAACGTTAAAAAGCATAAAACAAGCAGAATACACTGTGTGTAATGCTTTCAGTACTCGAGTAGAAAACAAAGTTCTGAACTGAAGGTCATTGAAGAAAACCAGCACAACAAGCAACAGTAAGAAAAAAAGAAGAAATGCAGTATTTCATTCATATCCAGTAATTCTGGAAAACACCAATATGCATTTGAACATGAACTACTGACAGAGAATACAGAGAGTGTCTTTCTCTCATGCTGGTCAATTGTATTTACACCAAATCACAGTGTAAACCACCTGGAGTTGATTGTTTTTGAAGGTAAAGGCTCTACAATAACACAGAGGGAGCCCCACCAATCAGACGACCCCTTTTGAGCGAGCATCCTGAGAACGGTGGCTTCAGGGTCACCTGCTCCGGCTCGGTGAAAATCTTTGTCTGTTTCCCAAATTGAAGCTGGAATATGTTCACACGTTTCCTTGATTGATGACATCATCACTGAAGTCAAGGAAAAGAGATTAAGAAGATGGGAGGTTGTTTGGAGCATGAAACTCACCTAATTAAACATTCAGATCTACAGATGCTTTTAAAACATCTACGCTTCTGTTTTTGTTCCTTACCTCATTTCAACAGAACTCTTTGAATGTATACAAGCCAACTAGAAGCTTTTTCAGATGGCATGATATGATATGTTTGTCCCTCTTCTTCAGCATGTCTTTTATCCTGTCTTCCTTCTCTCACCCCAACCGGTCGCAGCAGATGGCCCCGCCCCTCCCTGAGCCTGGTTCTGCCGGAGGTTTCTTCCTGTTAAAAGGGAGTTTTTCCTTCCCACTGTCGCCAAAGTGCTGCTCATAGGGGGTCATATGATTGTTGGGCTTTTCTCTGTATCTATGAAGCGCCTTGAGGCGACATTTGTTGTGATTTGGCGCTATATAAATAAAACTGAATTGAATTGAATTGAATTGAATTCTGCTTTTGTTGTTTTGACCCTGGTGGGTTGTCACAGGGACTGTGTCAGCTGCAGGTGGAGGTATGTGTGGATCAGGTTTATTTCATCCCATGCTTGGATTGGGATCTGGGGAGGCTGTTCGTGCTCACTTTGGATGGTGTGATGGGCCGTAGTGTACTGCTGGGGTAGCCCCCTGTTGTGTCAGAATAATGTAAACGACACAGAGCAGGACACTGTGATAACCAATGCCCCACTGCCAGTGGATTTAGATGTTACAGATAAAAAGGTCACAATAGTTTTTATAACTGACTGAAGCTAATTTATATTTAAAAACCTGATTATAGGACACAGAAGAACTCATTTTGGTTGTGTTGAACACTGGTACATATTAAATGGTGAAGTGAACATTAGCACAGAATCTCATTGGACCATCAGGCAGCTCGTCTCAGTAAATAAACTCATATCAGATCGACTTTTTCAGTCTGATATGATTGAGAACGAGCATTCACAAACACAGCTCAGTGTGTTTGTCACCAGTGAGCAACCTGCCACATTAACACTCACAGTTAGCTCAAAGCTCCAAATCTGATCATTACAATGAGCCAGTGCTGCTTTCATTACAGGCATCTGTACGTCCTTACTCTCATGGTCCAAAGAGAGAAAGTTTTTCTCTTTAACCATCACATTTATCTTCTGTTACGCAGTCATGAAGTGCCTCTCACACAGCTTATGGTTCATCAGTCAGCTGGGACATCATGTGAAAATCTCATCCATAGATCACAGCAGATTCTCCATATATTGATGTTTCTGAGCAGGAGGGCACAGCTTTGATTGCCACTAATCCCTGAAGTAAGGATCCTTTTCCATTTCCATGATTTGACTTCCCTTAGTAAATCATCTGAAGTCAGAGCGGGTAAGCACAACAAAGTATCAGGTAGATATGAAGAGCATAAACATCCAGAAGAGAGACATTGCATAACCCTGATCAGTGAGAAAACCACAGCAGGAGGAAACCATCCGTGGTGGCATCTCCAAACTGTGTGTGGCCCCCAGATTGTGGAACTGAGATCTGTGGACTCAGTGGTCACTTTTAAAAAAACAGCTAAAAGCTCATCTTTTTAAACTTGCTTTTGGTTGATTTTTATTTTTAGGTTTTAGCTTCTGTGAAGCACTTTGTGATTTTTATCTTGAAAGGTGCTGTATAAATACAATTTTACTTACTTTACTTACAAACCTTGCTAAAGACGATCACATTTATAGATAAGTTTTCATCCATATCAGTTTTACTTACTTTACTTACTGTAGTCTAACCCTAACCCTAACCTTCTGGGTCACAGACCAAGACTTCAAGGTTATTCAGTTCTGCATTTAAATCTTTGTAGCCACATTATTAAAAACACCTTTGAAGTCATTTTACTGGTGAAAAAGCTGCACCGCATGTGAGAAGCTGGGTGGTGTACCACAGTGGAGTACTGCGCTCCGGGAGAGTAGAAAAGCACTTTTACTGATTAACCCTGACAATGCTGATACCAGCTGTCACAAAACGTGTAGCTGATGCTAAAATTCTCATAGTGGGATTGTTTTAGGACATATAAGATAATCTAATAGATTTCCTCTTTGCAGACTGTGGCTGTAAGAGGCGACTCTCAGCGACCAGCTTCCCTCATCCTAATTGCAAAGTTTGATCTATAAGGCCAGCTAAACAAAAACTGCACTTTTGAGTTATTTATTTAGAGTAAGAAAGTTATATTTCATTTTTCTCAGTTATGGTGTCATTTTTAGCAGAGTGGCAAACATTGTTGAGTCATCACTTTTTCAGGTTGTTCCCTTTCCTACCTCAGCACAAATAAAGGTTTTATTTTTGAGCTTAGTGGAAATGTGGAGGAATTTTATATTCAAATAAGGAAAACTGCTACGCATCACAGTGTGACAGACACAAATCATTTACAAATGAGAGCGTAGTGCAGTGTCAGCACTCTGCAGAAGCAAAGATGCTCCACGTCGCTGTGAGTTATTGAAAAATCTGAACCATAAAAACATGAAATATTCAGGTTGGGCCTTTATTCTGAAAAGCACAGGATACCAGCAGTTTCAGCTTCTTTAAATAAAAATACAACAACAACAAAATTACATATATTCTCAGTCAATTTTATTAAGTTCAAAAGTATTTCACAAGTAAATGAGCTGTTTAGCAATTGTTTACAGGCTGACATCATCTGTCCTTGTCAGAAATAACTGTTCCACTGAAGAAAAGGTACATACAGCTGGGAATATATGCTCACTGATCCACTGAAGATCAAAGGATAAAATGTTTGGGCGTGATGAACTTTGAGTGGAGCTGATAGAGCCAAAGCCAGATAGTTTAAGGCTGGGTCTTTGCACAGCTTTGTCCCGCCAGGCCACATTTTAACATGCTGAACAGTTTGGCAGTCATTGGCGTAAATGCTAATTATTCCAATGTTGTTCATTCAGTCTCATGTAGATGATTGTGGTTAGGCGTGATCCATCTGTCATAACCTGCACATCGCACCCCGGCAGCATCACTGAGCAGCCGAGCTAATCACAAGCCAGCAAAACGAAATCGCTGTCCACATATTTAGTTTGACCGATGAATACAAATGTAGATTTCCAATTAACAATTATATTACAAAAGTTTAGAAAAATAAATTAAAGCATTGCACATCCTTGATAAGATAAGCATCTTATGCTAAAACGAATCAACATCAAAAAGTCCTTTTGTGTTTTGCATGCTGGCGTGCACGCTCCACGTCCCTGAGTCACTCGAAACAACGATGTTTTATATTATTTAAGCCTTTATTACAGTATTTGTCTTGCACATAGCAGGTGAACACAACTATTCTGCTTGATAGCGTGAAGTGCCAGCACAAGACAATTACTTTCTCTTTCCAGTTGTGTAGGCTAATTACCTCACAATGTAAAGTGGCTGAGGAAATCGTTGTTGTGAATTGGTCCTCTATAAACAAACAAAAAAACTGCATATATTTCCTAAATGCTTGAAATGGGAAGTTTGCAAAACGGTGAAAACTGTAAACTGGCACACGGTATCTTCAACTAACGGCCTCTAAAGAGCAAACACTCAAAGCATCACTGCAGGTTTTAATCAGCTCGTCATTATAACTGAAGTTATGACTACATGTGGTGATTAAACGCTTCCTTTTAATCAGGCAGTTGTTTGGGCGGCTACAGACGAAGAGGAACGTTTTAGAACACGTTGAGAACTGTAGCTTTAGAGTCCCAGCCGATGGCATTTCTGGCTGTGCATCGGTAGATGCCAGCATCTCTTTGTGTTGGGTTCTGGATGATGAGGGAACCTTGCGGGAGGAGGTACTTGTTTTCAAAGAGCTTTGGCTTTGCATTGGCAGCCAGACGGATTTTGTCAGGTGTTTCCCACGCTACCTCAACTTTAGGGATGCCAGTTGCTACACAGTTTAACTGAACAGCAACTCCACGTTTAGCATAAGTCACAGAGGGAGGGCCATTAGTAATTTGAGGTGGGTATGCTATTACATTTACCAAAATGGAGAGCAAGGAGCTGCCATACTCATTACTAGCTCGGCAAACGTAGGGACCCCGATCATAGATGGACACTTGTTGAATGGCAAGTGTCCCATTGGGCTGTATGGTGTATCGCCCAGCTCTCTGTGGTCTGCTGAGGACGACTCCGCTGGGCAGAGTCCATGCTAGTCTGAGTGCTTCACCAGTGGTTTGACAGTGAAGCCAAAGGTTTTCCCCATTCATGACACTGACAGGGGAATTATATCTGCTGTTGATCTCTGGTTTCTTTCCTGGGGACAGTGTAACAGTATGCTCCACAAGCCCCCCTGAATTATGTATCAGACAGCGGTACACACCAGCCTCAGCCATAGAGGGGTTGCTGATGATCAGCAGGCCATCAGGCTGGTGGAAAAACTTGGAGAACCGAGCACCACTACGCAAAGGTGTACCACTGGGCAGGATCCAGGTGACAGGCAGCAGTATTGAGCCCTCAGAGGAGCAGTTCAAAGCCACAGCATTGCCTACACTCAGTGACTGAACATTTGCTTTGGGAGCTCTAAGTTGTGGCCTCTCATCAACTGTCTTCACATCCAAGTTGACCACCAACCTGACCTCCCCTCCTTCATTACGAGCAATACAAACCAGCTGCCCCGAGTCTGTCTCCTTGGGTGAATGGAGCTCCAAGGTACCGTTCTGGTGAACCACCATCCTGTTGCTGTAATATGGCGCAGAAAGGGTCAGATTTCCTGGCAGAAGCCAAGTAACTCGAGGGCTGGGGTTTCCATGCACATTGCAGTCCAGCAGCTTTTGCTGATTCTGAACTGCGGTTACTTTGATAGCATTCAACGTTCCTCTCAACCCACTGATCACTGGAGGTGTTATCAAGACTTCGAGTCTGGTGACTTCATGGTCCTGTCCTGCTCTGTTTCTAGCTATGCATGTGTAGTTCCCTTTATCAAAACGTTGGATCTTTTGAACTACCAATGTCCCATCATCCAGAACCTGGTATTTGTCTAATGCGGGGGAAATCACTTTGTTTGAAGGGGAAAGCCATGTGATGACTGGCGCTGGTTCACCTTTGGCATTACATCTCAGTGTAGCTTCCTTGCCATAGAAAACGCTGACAGTCTGTGGATCTTTATTTTGGATTTTCGGTGGGGAGGGTGCAGCTTTGATCTTGACTCGGACCTTCATCTCATCTTTGCTATGTTGGTTTTCCGCGTAACACGTGTAGTCGCCTTGTTCTGGCATGCGAACATTGTTGAAGTAAAGTGTCCCATTGTCAAACACCACATACCTACATGTAGATCCAGAAGAGAAGAAATGGTTACTCACTGTTACACTTTCATTAATGGATTCATTGGTTGGCAATGAAGAGAATGTATTAAATTAATACAACATATATAATGACATTATTTAAATTTAAACTTCACATATTATCACTTTTGTCACATGAAGTTCTTTTCTTACCAAAGGAAAAATAACTAGTGATTACACCTGATGTTTCAGTCTGACTGAAATCTGTTAATTTAATTAATTTTCAGTTAATTTCTACAGCGCCAAATGACACCAATAGTCGCCTCAAGGTGCTTTATATTGTACAGTAGATCCTACAATAATACATACAGAGAAAACCCCAACAATCATATGACCCCCTATGAGCAGCACTTTGGCGACAGTGGGAAGGAAAAACTCCCTTTTAACAGGAAGAAACCTCCAGCAGAACCAGGCTCAGGGAGGGGCGGGGCCATCTGCTGTGATTGGTTGAGGTGAAAGAAGGAAGACAGGATAAAGACATGCTGTGGAAGAGAGACAGAGGTTAATAACAGATATGATTCAGTGCAGAGAGGTCTGTTAACACATAGTGAGTGAAGAAGAAACACCCAGTGCATCATGGGAATCCCCGGCAGCCTACATCTATTGCAGCATAACTAAGGGAGGATTCAGGGTCACCTGGTCCAGCCCTAACTATATGCTTTAGCAAAAAGGAAAGTTTGAAGCCTAATCTTGAAAGTAGAGATAGTGTCTGTCTCCTGAATCCAAACTGGAAGCTGGTTCCACAGAAGAGGGGCCTGAAAACTGAAGGCTCTGCCTCCCATTCTCTAGGATTTCTCTAGGATGGTAAACTGTTCTTGAAGTTCACTGAGAGAGAAAGAGCTGTGCAGGAAGTGTGATTATATTGTGGTAGAAGCAAAACAGCCATAATCAGAGGGAATTAACGACGTTCATCAAACATGAAGATTAGTTTGGATCTTTTGCTGCTGGTTCAGTGAATTTTGGATGGAGAGGGACAAAACCTGCAGCATCAGAATCTGTGAGATGTCGGCCTTCAGCACCGACGGCGTGCCCGTTTACGTGCGGTCGGGTCAATGATCCACGCTCTGTGTTTATATCTTTGTGTGGAATCTGTTTACCTGCTCTCATGTGCTGTTTTAGCTTTTTGGTGGTTGTTGAAATAGTTTAGTGAGCTTTGAGCGGAGACTCTGGCATTTCTGGCAAAATACATTTATATTTAAAAATTGATTCGGGATAATGAATCGATTTATCGCATTATTCAAATTAAAATCGGTTTGAATTGGGAAATCGATTTTTTAAAGCCACTTCTAGTTTTGATGCTTTGTGAATCTTTTTATGTTTTGTTTAAGCCAAAATATGTCAAAAAGAAATACACATTTTACCAATGCTTAATAGATGTTATGTCATTAAACTTAAGGTGGTATGGTGCACCAGAGACTCGACTAATCGTTTCCAAGGGAGTCTAGTTTTAATGAAATGAGACCAATGACATGAGGTCATTTGTAAGACACCTTCCAACATATTTATGGGGTAGTTGCAGACTTTTCACAAGGCAAACTAGCAAAGCTCTGTTTTTAGTCATTTTTGTTTAAATGGATACAATTTATTGGAGCAATATTGTACTTTTAAATAATTCATTCACGTGCTCTGTAGCTGCTCTCGACCACATGGTGGCAGAACTGTTTAGGTTACAGTTAAGTCGAGTTCTTGCAGCAGAGTACAGACAGAGAAGGTTAGCTCAGTTTTCTGTAATAATGCCCAGAAGTTCATGAAACAGTTAAAGGAAGATGGATGTTCAGTCATTTCTCACTCACAGATCCTTCTGATAAACAAACATCACCATATAATATAACTTCATTAAAATGGTTAAACTTCCATCTACACAGAAGAACTTGGATCAGACAGCACACATACTGGCAGGTGAAGGTGTTTCCCCCTGTGTTAGACACTGGGAGCACTTTGTAGAAGTTAAAACAGCTCGTACCTGCGACTGCGCCCCTCAAAGACACCATCGCTCTGTTTGACTGGGTTAACCATCGTGCCATCCGGCAGAACCCAGCTGATCTCAGGGTTGGGGAGGCCAGACGCCACGCAGTCCACCGTCAGGTCCCCACCGGACAAAACCTCCTGACTGGATCTTTGCTGCTTCTGCTCAATCTTGGCTGGTCTGCTCAGCACGTGAACCCGCAGCAGCACGTGGTCGTCGCCCATCTTGTTACGAGCCACACATAAGTAATCGCCACTGTCCTGGTCAGTCACTGGATGGAGGCTAATGCTGCCGTTGGGAAACACTTTGATTCTCCTGTCGAAACTGCAGAAAACAAACAACCAATTGATGCATATGATTAATAATTAAGATCGCTTTGAATGATTGAGGCCTTTTGATTTACGTTTCACCTGTACTGAGCGTCTACTAGCTTCTTAGAAGGTGTCCTCCAGATGATTCGGGGCTCTGGCTGTCCTGTTGCCACACAGTTTAGTAACAAACTACTCCCATAGATGACGTCTGTTCTTTGGGGTGATGATGAGATGATACTGGCCTTGGCAGAGGACAGATTCTTCCTTATGTTCAGGATCACAGTTCTCCTGCTGGATGCCACTGTGTTACTGGCTGAGCACTCGTACCTCCCAGTATCTCTTTTGCCCACACGCTGTATGTAGAGCGTCCCATTGGGGAAAACAATCCGGTTCTGTCCAGTGTCTAGGGATGCAGTGAGCTGTGCACCATCAGGTGTAAACCAGCGAATAACAGATGGAGGGGAACCTGTAGCAGTGCAGTGGATGTAGGCGGGGCTGCCTTCTGAAAATGTGGCAGTCTCGTGATGTGACTGCTGAATCACGGGTGGCAATGCTCGGACATGAAGACGGACTGAAGCAGAGTCAGTTCCAGCTGCACTGCTGCCAATGCACTGATAAATCCCTCTGTCTGTATAGCGGGCCTGGCTGATCTGCAGGATGCCATTATTTCCAACAACTACGTGCTGCTGAGATGGAACAGAAACAGAACCAGCAGCTACATGGACGTGGTTAGGGAGTACCCATGTGACCCGGGGCGCAGGATGCCCTTCCACTTTGCATTCCACACTGACTTTGTCACCTAGATGCACAGTCATGTCTCTGTGCCGAGGATGCAGGACCCGCGGAGGCTGAGACAAGACCACGAGGTTGACCAGCATCGTGTCCGTGCCGTGCTGGTTCTGCGCTGTGCACAGGTATCGGCCTCCGTCTGTGAGCTGTGTGTTCCTGATGATTAATGTACCGTTTTGGTGGACCTCAAACCTCTGGACCCTGGTGTTCTGAGGAATATTCGCCCCTGCAAAGGTGGACAGACACAAAATGTCTTTTCTCAAACACAGAATACAATTTAAGATGAAAATAATTGAGAGTATAAAATATTTAGCGCAAGAGAAATTGATGTCACATTTACATAGTGTACAAAAATACAATAAATGAGAGGACTTAATGAAAAATGCAAATATTTTAGTGTGATTGCCAACCGTGGAAAAAAACCCTGTAAGAGCAAAATAGTTACTTTTAATCATTAAAAACTCATATCATAATAAAGTAAGTAAGTGACATAGATCATAAAAATGTTACGAAATTCAAGACTTTAACCATAATCTTACAAGTGCATCATCTACATCATAGCATCGTCAGTCATGGAGGTTATATGGAAACACATCTGAACATACTGACATGCTTGCAAATGTTGCTGATAATCTGCTATTTGATATACTATGTGTCAATATGTCCAATAAAACATCTTTGCAAGCTGTATTTATATAAGTCTGCAGGTAGTTACAGATTGCTCTGGTTAACATTTCACAACATCAAAATATTTTTGGATTTTTCCATTTGAATAAATAAATGATATGTTTTCTGTTTTCGTATGACGGCTTTGAAAATGTATGGAAAGAAGAATGAATGAGGTTGAGTCATACGTACCACTAAGAGCTTTGGTCCATGACAGGAAGGGCTTTGGGTCGCCTTCGGTCTCACAGGGAAGTTGAGCATCTGTTTCAGCTCTAACAGTGAAAGTCTGGAGATGAGTCTCAGTTATCCTTGGCTTTCCTCTTGGAATAGATCCTTGTCTGGGTACCTGGTGCTTCCTGGACACATTGAGAGTACTTGCTAACAGTGTCCCCCTATGCGGATTAGTTTGGACTGTAGCAGTTGGTGCAGAGGTGACCGACTGTGAGACGATCTGTCTGCTAGTCAGACGTGTGCTAGTTGGTTTGTGGTCTGCCGACTGGGTTGTGGGCTGGAAGTTTAATTCTGGCTCTGATATGTTGATGACGGGGTTTATTTGTTGGTCTTCATTATGGCTGACTCTGATCCAGGGAGTCTCCTGCATGCTGGTCCTCAGTGAAGAGTCCATCTTGGCTTCTGTGGAAGATGTTTTGGGAAGTGTGGTATCCACTGTCACTTTGATACGCATTATAGGATCGAGCCTTGGAGTGGCAGGAGAGGTAGGTTTAGCTTTAAAGGTACTAGCTGTAGCAGGAAAATCATTTTCATTTAGAGCTTCTTTAAGATTCTGAGCTACCGTTGAGGGTTTACTTTGACTAGAAGTATAATGTGAATTTTCTGCTGCAGAAGTCTGTGTAACATCCAGAGCTGTCTCCAAATAATCCTTGGAAAGTATGCTTGGTGTCACAGTCGAGTCACTGCGAGTGTACCCAGAGGTTGTCTTCATTACTTGGTCGATCAAAGACGTGGAGGATGGGGACCCCTCCCCACTCTCATTCAACAGCATCCCTTCATTAGTTGTGTACTGCTGGCCCAGTTGGCTCTCCTCCCCATTGGTTTGCAGTTGTTTGGTGTTGGTGGCGTAAAAACCCACCAACCAACTGTCAGACCTTGGCAGAGGTCCGAGGTCACCCATAACACTTGACCTTTGTGTCTCCTCAGGAAGCCTAATGGGTGGAGCAGGCGTGTTTATAAGCCTCTGCAAAGAGGTTGGTGTTGGTACACTGAAGTGCTCCAGTGGAGATGGAGTTGTCTTTGTATCGCCCACTTCTGGAAAAGTTGCTGGAAGTGATGGTGCCGCTAACGTGCTTTTTAATAATGGCAGATGACTGTGCTTTGTTTGGAGGAGAGAAGCTGGTGGGGAGGAGGGTTTAGTGGCTGCCTCGTGGTCGTGCCTGGAGGCCGAGCTTTCTTTATGACTCAGTTTTCCTGATGACGCTTCTTGGCTGCCGGTGAATGGAACAGTGGTGCTGGGATTGGTTGCTGTAACTTCTGAGGAAGCTATTTTTAGCAGTGTGGAGGGAGTGGTCTTGACAGTTGCTGGGATAGCTTTGGCAGGTGTGATGGCCATAGACTGGACAGATTTCACAAGCTTTTGTTTCCTTCTGTTTGGCCTCCTCCTCTGACTCCCATTCCTTCTCCTGGAGTTATGTTGATGGAGGCGTGGAGGAGATTCAGAGCCTTCAGAGCCAGTTGTTGGAGATGCCCTTGCTACAGCCTGCAAATCATCAGATTTCATGACAGGCTCACTGGGATATTTTTCTTCTTTGCTTTTCGTTGATTTGTTTACTGAAAGGATCCTTTTCAAAAAGGGTTCGTTATCGTTACTCGAACTGGCAATAACCTTTAATCTGTCTGTATCGACATGCCTCTGTGATTCCTGGGACCAATCAGCTGTTTTATCCTCATTAACATCTGTGTTTGTGAGCGACTGCCAGAACGTGACAGCATGCAGTGGAACAGATGTGGTCTGTGGGGGAAACACACTGTTTGAACTTGTGTGTAGGTCTAAGACCATATCGTTGGATGTCTGTGCTGTTGTAGCTCGCATGCTGTGTGCGTTGTCTATAATGTTGGATGTCACGTGTTGCGTGGCCTGCTCTTGTGCATTTTGTTTATCAGTTTTTGACAGTGGATCGTGTCCTGTAGTAGCTTCATTTGACTGCGTTGTCCACTCTGCAGCTTTCCTCTCTGCTGTGTGCTGAGTTGGTGTCACAGTATTTTGAGCCTTTCTATCTCTAATCTTGGCCAAAATATGAGCCCATTTCTGTGGATCTATTTTACCTTTCGATATATTAATCCTCCTCGTGTTCTCAGTAGGACTCTTCCTGTCTACAACACGCGACCCTCTTGGTTTCTGAAGCACTGGGGGCTTCCTCCAGACGTGCCTGGATGGGTGAATGCCCCTCCTGCTCGGGACCACACCTCCTGGAGTTCTCCTCCTCAAAGGCTCCAGGTGAGCCCCACCCTGAGTGCCTTCAGTGTCCCCTGATGCTTCTTCTGCGTCTTCTGTGGGGATTTTAATTTGAGTGTTGACTCCTGAAGCTGACTGAGGTGTTGCTGGAAACTTCCTGAAGTTGTGCCTGATAACAACGAGTTTTGTGGCCAGTGTATCCACACCATGTTGATTCACGGCAACGCATTTATAATAACCACTGTCTAATAACTTGGACTGTGGAATATGTAGAGTGCCATTGGAGTAGACTAAAGCTCGGGATGAGTTGGCGTGGAGACTCACGATGCTGCTGTTTGGCAGAATCCAGTTAATTTCAGCATCGGGGGAGGCAGATGCAGTGCAATGCAGGGAAATAGGTTTGCCTACAAATACCTCGCTGGGTTTGATTGATGTTTCGTCCCTCGGGCTGGAGGATTCCTGCACTGTCAGATAGAACGGCGAGACAGCAAAGTCTTCGTGAGCCCTGGCGATACAGTAGTAACTTCCTGCGTCTGTGTGACGGACAGCCTTAATAATCAAAGCTCCACCAGGGGACACAGACAGTCTGTTGCCTGCACTTGAGTATGGCGCCTCCACTTTGGAGCCATCTGGCAGCATCCAGCGAATAACTGGTCGACCTGAACTGTGCACGTCGCACTTCATTCGAGTTTGCTTTCCTAGGATGGCGCTGAAGACTTTATGACTGGTGTTTGTTGACTCAATCATGACCCATGACCTCTTCTGTCTTTGCACCTCCTCCGTCTCCACCATGTCTGAGAGCTCGGTGCTCATAGTCAGTTTTGCCATGCTGGCTGATGACTGAAGCCGGTTCAGCTGAAGGTTCACAGATGTTTGCAGCAGCCATGGTGGTTGTGCTGTTATATTAACGTTGAGACCGGTGTAGTACAGGGCATCTTTCTCAGAGTCCTGTCTGTACGTATGGGTTTGATGAAGAATAGTTTCCCTTTGTAAATGTGCGGGCACACTGCTGTAGTATGCTATAAGCCTCCACAGTTTTTCATATTTTTCTCTATCAACTGGACAATCCAGATCTACCACCGCTGTGATGTTGGTCAGCTGAGGCTGACTGGTCTGCTGCCAGCTGATCTTGGTCAGCTCATTAGACTTGCTAATATTACACATCAGCTCCAGCTCATTCCCGTGTTCATCAGACAGGCCGAACGAGAGGTTTCCAAATGGTTCTATAAAATCCTCTGTGGTCAAAACATCACTCTCAGCATCCTTAGGTGTGGACATCCTGTGAGGAACGGTGATGACGGGGCTTCTGCAGACCAGGTTCTCCGCATCAAAGAGGTCCTTTCTCTGCAGGTGTCTGGGAGACGAGCACATGGGACACAGCTGGCCACTAGGAAGGGTCCTATCCTTTTTACATTTTACGACTCCTGGGCAAAAGAACAGAGTGTTATAAAATCAGATCATCACGTCTCTTTGACTTTGAATATTTTATGCATTTTGAGTCTTAGTTTACTATAAAGTGGAAAAAAATATTGATATATAACCTTTTAGAGCACTTTTTGGGGCGGGACCATTTTTGGTCCCGAGGACCACGAAAGGATGGATTTTTTAAAATGTGCTCCTGCACAAAAAATAATAATGGATCAAAATAAATGTTGGTGCCAATGTTTGGACCATCTAAAGGCCTAATTATAATAACAATCAAATATTACTTCAAATGCATTTTATGAAAAATATTTAAGTTTTTAATTTTTTTTCTGTTAAAAAACAGGGCGCTCATGTACCCAAACTGGGATTTAAAGGATTAAAACAATGTAAATATAATTAAAACTTGATGTGGATATTTTAAGCAGAAGTAGTTTTAAAAGACTGACTCATTTAAAGTGGAAAAAAATATTGATATACAACATTTTTAGAGCACTTTTTGGGGCGGGACCATTTTTGGTCCCGAGGACCACGAAAGGGTAGGACTTTAAGTTTTACAGAGAGTTAACCATCACAAAAAGAAAGCTGTAAACATATTAAAAATACCACCTGGAAACTTTTTATTCCAGTCATGGAGCCGCCTCATGCTGCAGTCGCAGATCCAAGGGTTTCTATGGAGGTACAGGCTCTCCAACTGGGGCATGGTCCCTACCAGCCTGGAAGGAAGTGTCACCAGATGATTGTCTGACAGGTAGAGGTGCCTCAGAGTTGAGACGTGAAAATGGCTTTTCACAGTGAAGGTGGTGAAGGTGTCTGGGTGCAGCTGCTGCAGCTGGTTGCCCTCCAGCTGCAGCAGCCAGAGAGACGTGAGGCCCTGGAAGGCGTCTGGATGGATGTGCTCCAGCTGGTTGTGATCCAGGTGTAACCTGGCCACAGACCACAGACCGTGAAGAGCGTGCCTGCTGATCTCCTTCAGTTTGTTGTAGCTCATCTTCAGCATCTACATCAGTGAAGAACAGAGAAAGAGTACTTCTAGTTTCTGATGCACTGAGACATCAACCAGGCATCACGGTTCAGCATCAGGGCACATGTACATCATGCAGTTTGTATGTCAGTGCTTTGTTTCATTAACATTTCAGGGAGAAATTTGGGATTTAAAATTACACAATTTTTACTTCATATCTTACAAATTCTTAGGAAGAACCAGGAATGTGTCCAGCAGATAAAATGATTAAAGTTGGATGTCTTTTGTAAATTTCGATTCCCAGTTTGGCCCATGTTCAGATATCTTTTGCTTTTTTATTCCTAAAACTAGACTGTGTGGATAAATCTAAGATATTTACACAATCTCATTTAAGTGCTCATGTTGAATTAATCAATAATATGTGCTGTAAAATCAGTAAAATAGTTATTATTGTATTAAAACCGAGCATTTTAGGAGATATAGGCTTTATGTATAGACTCGTAATCATATGTGCATGTGATATACCATATGAGAGTGATATGGATTCATCATTAAAATTCACTGTTTTGCTCAAACAACAACCCCCCTGCAACCATTTATTGATTTCATTGCACCTGAAGTGAACTGAGCTCCGTGAACGCTCCATCAGGCAGCTGGTGAAAGTCATTCCCATGAAGCATGAGCGTCTCCAGCTTCCTCAGGCCCATCAGTGATTCGTCAGTGATGTTATTAATTCTGTTGAACCTTAAATAACAAAACCAGAGTGGAGAGGATAACAGACATGCAACCAGTTCATGCAGAACACTTCCTAAGTGTTTACATAAAGCATTTCACTGCATTGAGTGTTTGATCCAGTCACTGACAGGTTAATAACCGTGATAAATCAATGCTGCGGATGCCAGAGGGACTGACCCCAGGTTCATGTGCTTCACGTGTTTGGGTATAGCTGCTGGGATGGTGAGAAGGGAGCGGAAGGTGCAGTGGAGCTCAGTGGGCTGAGGGCAGGAGCAAAGTCGGGGGCAGAAGCCACAAGTGGCGAGAGGAACAACAATCAGCACCAGCAGAGTGTTTAGGACGAACTGAGAGGGAAGATCCATCTTCACCTGCGGGATTATCGTCACAGCAGCTGCTGTAAAGTCACTGTAATGACACAACAATGAAAAGAGAACAGAAAAAACAGCTGCTCACTTTCTGGTGGAAAGGCTCGCCTGAGATGTCAGTCATAATCTGTCAAAGGTAAACTTTACTTTCAGCACTTTCATCCCGCATGCATGACTTGAGGCTCTGCTGAATGATGCATAAAGGTTTCATAAACGTCTGCTTGAAGCGCTGCAGTCAAGCGCAGATATCCTTACCTCCTCTGCTGCAGGGGGGCTCCTGTGTCCCATTTTAACCACACTGTTAAAACCGAAACTTTAAGATGACGTGCTGCAGAAAACCCCAAAAAGCAAAAAAGATCTTAAAGTACAGTCCTCCCGATCCCTGACTGCTTCAAGCAGTGACCCTGGTTGTGAACCTCCGTCGGGGAAGGAGCCGCGAGTCTCCTCCGCTCGCTCGGCGGAGACCCGACAGGAGGAGGGGCCAGCCACCGTGGAGGAGAGACGCTGGAGGACGGAGCAACGATGTCACACCGCTCTCTAACAACTGCTGTGTTTAGATATGCTTCGTGAGTCATACTGAAGCTGTTGGAAAGTAGATCAACGCTGGAAGAGAAAGAATGAGGAGGAAAAACTGTTGAACCACACAAACCGAACAAACTTTAACATTTAGGCAGCTGCTCTGTAACCACGGCTCTGCACATTACTGCGATGTTTTATGAGTATCAGTGGAAAGCATTTATATCTGAGCAACACACGTGACCTCAGATTAAACCCTAAAAATGCCATTGAGCTGAGCGCCATTATAATAGTGAACGCATAACCTGTACATGTGGTACTACCGTGGCATGTTTTATGTAAAACTGCTGCTCCATTAGAGTATCGCGGTTTAAAAGATGGTAAAAGCTATTTCCCCCTTTTTGTTCTCTCCCTCATGCTGCGTGGACAGTTTCATTTCTCCTTTAATCCACGAGGATCCAAACTGATCATATTTAAAGGATAACTGAGAGGAGTGAGGCTCAAAGTGTGCGACTCATATGGAGTTACTACAGTTTATTATTGTAGTCTTACATGAAAGCTTGTTGAGCTGCAGTTGCAAATGAGTGAAACTTAGAAGGATTTCTTCATTATTAACACATCAAATGTGGACTGATCCATCCCATAATGAACAAGTCTTTCATCTCCTTCTAACACAGAGGCGCCAAAACTAAGTGAAGCTCTAAAGATTTCTCAAAAAGGGAGTTGGTCCAGGTAATGAGTGGGTGTGGAGGCTTTCAGACCAGCGGTGTCAAACTTGGGCCCGAGGGCCACCGAGATAACTTCATCTGTCCATTATGACTCCTCGGTATGTGGGAGCCCTGCTGAGAGCCCTGCGGGCAGGGGTGGGACTTTATTATGATGGGCAAACCATGCGACCAATCACGTGCAAAGACAGTCCGGGATCATACCATTATGTGAAAGAAGGAGGGGGGCAAAGTTCTGAGGACAGATAGTGGTACAGGCCAGGTCCACAGAGACACAGACGGATTTAAAAGCATCGCGTCGGTGAAGAAATGAGTGAAAACATGAGATGATGTTGGTGAGCGCAGAGCTGATACAGTGATTTACAGCTCAGGTCTTAAACCTCATGTGTTCTCCGCTGTAGCGAATCCATAAAAATAGGCTTTTGTGAAAACACTGAATAAAAATCGCTTCATTGAAAAAGCCTAAATTTATAGTTGAGTGTTGAACACAGTCAGCATGTACAAAGTGTGTTTGGCAGAGACGCAGGAAGCTCAGAGCCGTGGCTCAGTGAGTCTCACAGGTCTGAATGTGCCTGAAGCCGTTTTCTTGTTTCATCTGCTGCTCACCAGTTTTCATATATTTGACACCTTTTCCTGCCTCATGGCCGTTCACACACAGTCAGTGAGCAATAAACAATTCAATGACAGAAAAATGTCTGTTTTTCGCTTTCTAATATCGGAATTTCAGGCTTTTAAAAACAGTTATTAAAAACAAAAGCTGGACAGTCATCTGAGCTCACAGAACGGTTTCTGTAATTTTGCACATTTCTTACAGTTTAAGTCCAAAGAGTCGTGCTGACAGATTTCTTTCTGTGTCAGCAGCTTTTTCTTTATCACACAGAGAAACAATTAAATATGAGCTGACAGGAGGACGAGTTTCACTGGTCCAGCCCACTCAAGGTCAAACTGACCAGTAGAACCAGTGCTGCCAGCATGCTGCAACAACTGAACTGGTTCTTAGTGCTTTTCTACTCTAAAGTGCAACTGTTTGTAGAAACTGTAGACTGTCACAGTGCCAGCAATAATCCCTCTTCCCCTCCAGTGTAAGGAATTAGGAGTTATTGTGCATCATTATAAACATTTCAAATCCAATTGTTTTGATTAGAAGTGGAAGATAACAGAAATCTTGATGCAGTGCTGAGCGTCTGGGTTTAGCTGATATTTGCATGCAGAGACAGAAGAACTGAAAGGTGGCGTTACTGCTCGGTTTCCCTAAACTCAAGCTGAATATAAAGAGAAAGTAAACTAGTCATTCACACTGACTCACACATGTAGGGCACAAAAAACCCAGCAAACAGACAGACACACATACAAGACATACTAAGAATAAACAAAAACACAGAGTGCACGCTGAAGCTCAGGCTTTGTAACGTGCTGGAGAACAGTGGAGGTGATGGAGCTCCCTCTGTTCCTGTTGCTTTTCTAACACAGCTGAGCTCGTGGTTGATTCTTAACACCGGTGACGTTTTACTTTTAGGTTTGAAGTTTTCTTACAATCATTTGTTAAAACCAGCTTAAGAGAGAGAGCAGAGATTAAAAAAGACGACCTTTCACTGCACTAGAATAAATAATCTGACTCTGTAAGTTCTTCTAAAAGAAACTAAGAATCATGTTTACGTTTCTTTTTATTTCAGGGCCCAGTGTTTCCTGGTGTGATTCAGTCTCATCATTCACTAACATTCAGACTAACTACACTGAGGTAGCTCATGGACGCTGTGAATCGAGTACAGCTGTTTTTTCACATTTATTAGTATTTTTGCACATTTGTCACACTTACATTTTTCAGATCATCAGACTAATTTTAATGATAGATAAAAATATTAAATCCTGGTTTCAGTTACTATTAAAGAAAAAAACAAAGCCATATGTATCCAGCCCTGTGTGAGAAAGTAAATCCACATATGAGCATCTTATGTGCTCCTGTTAGAAGGTTTTGCCCGTTTCTTTACTCGAGCTGGTCCCTGCTTGTTTTTAAGGCCCTGCTCTTCTTCACAACTACAGAGCAATCTCCAAATCATTGCTACATTTATTGCTAAGGTTTTAGAAAAGTTCTACTGAAACTGCTCTTCGGAGAGCGTCCAGTGACACTTTGATGCAAAGCGATGCAGGCGAGTGTTCTCTGCTCATGTTGGACCTGACATCTGCTTTCAGTTCAGTTCTTTTTTATTTCAAACATATACATTCACCAACGTTTCATAAAATCATTCCATGCAGTTGTTTGAAAAGGAGTAGGCAGAAGTATATACTTATTTAGCCCCCTCAGGTTTACATCCTCATCATCTAAATTTGAACAACAAAAACGTTACAACGCCTTCAACTTAGAACATAACAGCACAAAAAAAAAAATTCTCATGTTCAACTAAAACTATATTTAGATTTGCTAATTTGCAGAAGAAAATAAACATCAGTTTGACTGCTGTCTTGGGTTAATTGCATTTTCTTCATTCTTATACTTTTTTAAAATTTCTTTTTTGAGTTTTATTTTAAACTGGTTTATCACTACTGACCTTTATTTCTTCTTCTAACTCATTCCAGAATTTAACCCCTGCTATTGAAATAGACATCCTTTTCAATGTTGTTCTTACTCTTTGTAATTTTAAATTCCACTTCCCTCTAAAATTATACCTCCTTTCTCTTTCTAAGAACCACAAACTTTCGATACCATTGACCACCAAATTTTGCTTGATAGGCTGAAATATTGGGTGGGTGCATCTGCGTTGGAGTGTTCCACATGTTATCTGTGTGAATGATGCTTTAAGGTAAAATACAATATATACAGTGTTATCTTCATTTTAGATGTCTAAAAGTATTTGCAGCTCCCAGAGTTTTCTTTTGCGTGGACACCGGGTCAAATGGCTCTGTGGGTTTTAAAGGTTGCAGACCCCTGAGGTAGAGCATAAAGATGCTGTATGAGAACAAGTCACATGATGAAATGAGCATTTCTCTCCCAGGTCTATATTACTGCCCCTGATGCCTTTACATGTCACTGCTGCATGGGATCACCTTTGATCAACACTCTTTAACCATAAAGCAGCTGCTGCCCACCCTGGAGCCTGGTTCTGATTTATGTTTTTCCTGTTTAAAGACTTTTTCTTTCCTGCCACCAACAAGTGGTCGCTCATACAGGAGATCGACTGGTTGCATTTTCATTCTAATATCATAAGGTCTGCCTAACAGTAATAACACAATGAAGAATCTGTTGCTGTGAATTGTTGGTACAAATAAACTAAACTGATCATACAGGCTCACAATGATCAATGTTCAGATGTTCAATATCTTGATTAACGACAGTGCAGCATTCAAACTGAATACTTCAATCAAACGGAAAACCACACAGGCGTCTTGGAAGGTGAAGCTGGTTTTATGTTTGGCGTGGTGCTCTCCCTGTCATCTCCAGTTCAGGGACTGCCAAGCTGCCTGCAGCGAGCTGGTGAAGGTGTGGTACAATGGGTCTGTGAGCCACTCGTGCTCCTGTTGGTCTGTCAGCCACCAAACGCTTCCAACATATAAAGAACTGAAGTGAAATTTAGTGGTATAAAACAATGCACTACCTCTGTATATTGCACGCAATACATTAGATTTTATTTCCTTCAGTTAGGTGGATAATACACATTTTTCCATTGAAACTTACAAAAAAATTACAATATGTACCAAAGTGAGCTGTGCAGGGGCAGGGGTGGGACCCAAACGCAGGACTCTGACAACAAGAATTAACTTACAGTTTCAGCTTAATCGACTGGAAATTAAACTCAAAAACAAAGTAGAAAGAAGCAAACAAAGCAAAGACTCTGGACACTACAAGCTCATCACTACACATAAACAAGAGCCCACAAAACACTCACTAAACACAGCTAACGTGACTTAAATACACCTACAGGAAAACAGGGGAAACACAGCTGGGGCTAATCAGACATGAGACAGAGAGGAAGCCAAACATGGATACACTGACACAGGACAGCAGACTACCAAAATAAAACAGGAAACACTAAGACAGAAGATAAACAGAGCTAATACACTCAACAAGCCTGAAACATTAATACTAATGCTACTATTATTCTTGCATAAGCCAGCTGTTTGTTCAAAGCAGGAATACTGTTTTAAGTAATTACCCGTCATAACAAACATACATATAAAAATGAAATCTGAGATACTTTGACTCGAGTAAATTTGGATATTTTTGAGCTTTAATGTCAAAGATGAACCATTTTGGTACGTAAACTATATTTCCTAGTTAATCTCTGTGACTGCATGCAGTGTACTAGTTTGGCATTTTCCCCTAAAAACATCTGTCATGGCTACAATTTTACTTTGAAAACAGTGAGTGAGAATAAAACTCCAGACTGAAAAGCTATAAACTTAAAATGAAAGGAAACTCAAGTGAAAATGAAACTTACTCTAAAAGTTAATAAAAAGGAATGATCGTGAAAAGACCAGAAGTGATGTTGTGTTGTGAAGTAAACTGCTATAAATGTCACAGTCGCCTCCTCCACCCCTCCCATTTTAACTGTTATGGATCAGGATCTTACACGAGGTTAAAACCATTCTACTGAAAAAGACAAGGCGGAGGAGAGAATCAGACAAGGTCATGCTGTACAAGAAGACACAACATTTGAAAATATGTGTGAGGGTTACGAGGTCATAGAGAGTTTTCCATCCAGCAGTGAGTCACTTTTTCCTCCCCTCTCCTTCCTGCAGAGCGTTTTTCTGCAATGACTTAAAGTTCAACCAGTCTTATCTGTTTCTCTACATTTTTCTAATATCTTCTTGGTTGTTGGAGGACAAAATGTCGTGGGTGTGTTAATAAATCTTCAGGGATCCTGTTTCACATTATGCTGCTTTTCCTGCAGAAAGAATGATGAAGAACTTATCCCTTTACCGTCTGTTGGCTCGTCATTTTTGAACACAGGAAGATGGGATGCCGTGGCAGAAATTGAGGATTTCATCTTCTAAATTTCCAGCCATTAGGTTTCCCTTGGCGTTTACATAATGGCAAAGTGTCCAAATACTCTTTAGCACATGCTTTGGGACTGTTTTCTGAGGTGAATCGTCATAAAAAAGTGACCCTGAGCATATAGAGTAGAAAAGCCAAATGTCTGAGAGACATTTAGAGTGACTGTAAATGCAGGAATCCTCCTGATGCTCTTCAACTCTATCATCCTACAGGGTGGGCCATTTATATGGATACACTGCAATAACATGGGAATGGTTGGTGATATTAAAGTCCTGTTTGTGGCACATTAGTATATGTGAGGGGGCAAACTCCTCAAGATGGGTGGTGACCATGGTGACCATTTAGAAGTCGGCCATCTTGGATACAACTTTTGTTTTTTCAATAGGAAGAGGGCCATGTGACACATCAAACTTATTGGTAATGTCACAAGAAAAACAATGGTGTGCTTGGTTTCAACGTAACTTTATTCTTTCATGAGTTATTTACAAGTTTCTGACCACTTATAAAATGTGTTCAATGTGCTGCCCATTGTGTTGGATTGTCAATGCAACCCTCTTGTCCCACTCTGAAACACACTGATAGCAACACCGCACCCTGTACTATTGCGTCTCTCTCTCTCTCTTTTATACAAGTGCATCTTCAGTCATATTCAGTCAAACCTTTTCCTTCATTTAAAGCTGAAAAGTTCCTAAATCAAGAAAAAACAGGTAAATAATTCAAAGGGTTACAATAAGTTCCAACTAAGCACAAAGAATGCAGGTACCTTAAGTAGGTATCTACCTACTTGTTACTGTTCTGCTACCTAGCAAAGTAAACTGCAAATAACCCAAAAGGTAACTGATCTCATGGCCACTCGGGCAGGTTGAACTCAAACATCGGAGTCTAACATAAAGTTTGACAAGCTTAGTAGTTCATACAAAAGGAATGGCTGGTTCAGGCAAAGATTTCGATAGATAAATCCAGAGTTCAAACAGGTATTTTCCACAGAAGCTCCTCTTCATCGGTTGGATTTAATGGCAGTTGGCAAACCAGCTTAAAGGTGTATTACTGCCACCCACTGGATCAGGAATTCGACAGAAAAACAGACACGCTTATTACAAACTTATTGCAAATTCCATCAGTTGGCCATAGATGTCACATTATATTTATTGTAAAGTTTTCTGAAGACCTGTGTCCCATCCTGAGACGGGTGACTGTTATTTCTTATTGCGGTTCCTGCTCACTTCCCATGACCATCATGTTTTTGAATCTTGTATGAGTGCCTTCCTGTATCGATGTCCCAGTACTTCTGCCATGTTCGCTGGATTTGACTGTTTATAACTTTTAACATGAGCTTTGCTCAGTGGTGTCTGTAAATCAAGTGATTGTAGTTTCGATGATTGTTTTGTCAGTATATCCACATCCTTGTTTCCTTCCACACGTACATGTGTGGGAATCCAAAGAAACTCAGTATTTACACACCTATTGTGCAATCTTTGCAAACTGTAATATTTTTCATGTTAGCATTTTACTTGCATTTTTTCCCAGATCCAATATCATTATCAATAATTTTATAACTTTAACTAATAACTTTTTGGATTATTTCTTTCTGCCCACTGCAAACCAAGCATTATGACCACCAGCTCTACTGTTTACACTGATGAATTATCTGCTAGTCTCTTCTTAATAGTCGAGGGATGAATACTGCAGGACCAATGCACCCAGACCTTGGATCTTTATCTGTATATTGCTTCTTCCAAAAACTCTGTGCTATATACTGAACAAGTGTATAACTGGACTTTCCTTTTATTGCCTTTTGTCCAAGGATGGTGTGACAAACACATAAGGATAAATAGATGAGTAAGTGACTGTTGAACAATACACACTTTACAAAATATAAAGTAAACATAAGCTTAGAATAAGCATGAGCGTAAATGAAATTTGAAACGCTGAAAGAAAGAATTTTACATGCCTGTGAACTTGTACCTGAGGCCTACAGGCAGAAATGTAGAAATCACAAGAAGTCCAGCAGTCAAACATATGCTGAGTTAGCACATGAAAACGGGGCTCTTTTTGATAAATGGTGCCCTACTAACAGTTTTAGTGATGATTATGAGTCCCCTTGTGAGTTAATGCTATTGGAGACTTTAAGAATTCTTTACCTGATGGAGTAATAATGTTCTCAAACGAACAGAAGGTGATGTCAATGTCAAGAGCAGCTGTGGTAGCCGATGAGTTTCTGTTAACAGATAAAAATGTGTTTACCCCTTTTTCTCGTCCAGGCAAACCTGCAGCGTTGTATCCTGCACAGCTTGAGTCTAGTTGCCCCTCCTCTAGGCCAGGAAGACTACCGTCACCTCCACATGGTGAGCGTTAATGCTTCTACTGCCGTAAAAAGGATCATCTCATTGAATTGAATGGCATTAAAGCATAAATAGCAACCCTCCTCACAACCAGAAGGGGTGGGACTGATTAAAGCCCTTCATCCTAAAAGGGAATTTCACTGACTGGGAATCCAAAAGATCAGCAACTGGTGAAAATACTGAGAGACACGGGGCCTCTCAGTCCGTCATTAGAGAAGTGATCTTACCATTTTCTGAAGAGTCATTCTGTCAATCAAGTGTCATTGTCCAGGGAGTAGAACTGGGATCTCCACATTTTGCATTGCCTTTCAAAGGTATTAACTTCATCCTAGGTAATGACTGTGCTGGAGGCAAAGGCATGTCCGTTCCTGAAGTATTAGACAGACCCAACCCGAGTCTGGAGCCTACCTCGGCTCAAGACCAGCCTCTGTAGTTACCCAGTTAGAAAAGTATGACCCTGACTTGGCTGATTCCTTTAAGAGGTCAGATCCCCTTGGCAATTACAAAACATTTCTTCTGGCCAGGTCTAAAATCGGATGTCATTTGCTACTGCCATACATGACGAAACCAACCGACAAACCAAATCAAAGAATCCCTCTGTCCTGTCCCAGTAGCAGAGGAGCCATTTCAAAGAGACAGTTATGTGTGCTTCCACCAGGTTTCCTGAGGCAATCCCACTACGGAGGATTACGGCTCATATTGTTGTCAAAGCTCTGGTGAGATTCTTTTCAACCTTTGGTCTGCCTAAAGCTGTGCAAATGCTGGGCACTGTAGACCAATTGCTCGCCAGGGATCATTATAAAAGGACACCTCCATGACCAGCTGGGCTGCTTCTGACGGTCTCTGAACTTTTGTTTGTAGGTTTCTGTGTGTGTGAACAGAGTGTTGTGGTGGGAGGCTGGACAGGTAAGTTTGGGGTAGCCCATATACCTGCAACAGAGTTACAGCTGTTAAAACCACTAGATTATGTAGTTGATGCCACTTTTGTATGTTTATGAGCTTTTTTGTCGAGCAGCCCAGCAGGCCTTTTGCGTATTGGTTTAGACTTTAAGGAAGCTCTTTGTGCTCCATTAATTTCTTTGATTTGGCTCGAGCCCCTAGTCCTCCCCCCCCCCCCACCTTTTTCTATTGCTAGGTTCATTATTGTCAAGGCATGGTAAACGATAAATAGATACTGCCTGACTATTCATCTTTCTGTTGTCCCTCTCTTCATTAATTTTGGTTGTGTTGCTGTCTCCCCCCTGCCTTAGCCCCCACCGTGGTGGGGGGTGACGTAACAGCCATCGAGTGAGACAGGGCCAACTATGAAAGCATCAACTGCTCCAAAAACATCTTTAGGCTCACTTGAAATTTGCAGCTGCCCACACAGACAAGCCAAATGTTGTCAGACAAGACAAGAATTGTTGGTCTGTTGGATTTTCATGTTGTACAGTTTTTCTGTTGTCTTTGTGACCCCAATACATTAGTCACGTATAACCAGATCACAGTGATAAACCAGGCTATATAATTACATTAGGATGAGGGAGTCTAATTTCAAGGCACGTCTGCTCATTTGGTGAATATCCTGTCTGAAGAGTCTCCCTCTCTGCAGCATCTATGGACAAAAGCCAGCCTCTCTGTTTCCTCAGCTGTGGATGTGGAGTTCAGCCAGATCCATTTGTTTCTATCAGCAGAGGGCTGCATCTCCAGAGAATAAGGTTCAGCGATTAGAACAGCTCATAATTTTCAAAATGACATTTTTGAGAGCTGCTTCGTGTTTTAAAGCTGTCAAAAAGCTTCCTAAAGGTTAGTTTAGTTCTAGCTGACGTGAAGGACTGAGGATTTTCTCTTTGTCTTCTTATTTCTTTTAGAAAACCGAGGGTTTCTAAAAAGGCAACAATTGCTATGGACAAGAAGTGGTGTTGTTACAGCTATCTGACAAAAATTGACCAATTCATAAAAACTGGTTAGTGATGTTATTGGCCAGTACAACGTCATAATAGACGTGATGATGGATTCCACAGTTACTGTGATCTGGCATTAAGATTGAATTGAGATTAAGTCAGTTCTGTTCTTTAGTCAAGTGACCGAGTGAATGGAAAAGTGGTTTTAAACAAATTGAATGAGAGAGTTCTTCCACTTGATGAAGGACATAGTGCAGTTTCTGAATTTCCCTCAAGACTCTCACCTGCACTTCCATTAGTCAAAAATGAACATTCATATACTCAGGCAGGAAACAGAAATCTAGAAGGTGCCCACGATGTAGTCACTTAGAAGCAGCTGACAAAACTGTCAAGAATAAAAGGCACTGCTGAATATCATGTAAGCGTGTTTTACATCTTGGCCACTGAGAAGCCTGAATTTTGATTATTTGAAAGATGTGGAATTACATTTAATGAGGATAACAAAGTGTTTGTTTTTGTAGCTTTACATGAACGTGACTAAACACAACAGCTGAACATCAGCTAAAACCAAAAAAGCTTTTATATCCTTGTACTGTTGTCTAGGTGAATCTTATCAGTGAATCCTTGGTCAGTTTATAACAGTTCTAATGTTCAACAGGACCTACAGTCGAAACCACAACATCTATGTGCAAGGTAATAAAGTTATTGTCATCACTGACAAATATCAGTCTTCCTGTTGACCCACTGCTACATCTTCTGCTTGATGACTCTTGGCGTCCAATGACAATGAAAGCACGCACATTGTGGCTGGCAGGCATAACTGCGGCCAAAAAACTATAGTGGTTCAGAGGTGGCTACCACCACATGATCTCTCGGAGAAACACTGGTTACATGCCTTCTTAGATATCTTGTACTTAGAACGATCCTCAGCTAGGGTCAACCATGCAAACCCCTAAGCAGTCCAAAACTGGCTAAAGGGAATTAGAGAGACCAAAAGCTTACTCAGAAATGTGCAATAGAGAGTTAATACATGTTATTCTCTTTTTGTTTTAAATCACTGATCTATTGTACCTTTCTCCTTGTTCATTATGTTAACCTGTAGTGTCATTGGAATGTCATGGTTATGCTGCAAATGTGATATGTGTTGGTAGGGAGGGTGGGGGTGGGGAGGGGGAGAAAGGGGACTCAGGGTTTGGGGTAATGTTCTCAGGAAACCAAATATATTGTATGTTTGTGGTGTGCTGCATAAGACAGTTTCCCTTTGTTCTAAAAGCAAATAAATATTGCATTATTGAAAAAACACAATATCTTTATCCGGTCGTTAAGTGATGACGTGACAAATTTCTGTCTTCATTTATGTTGGAAGTGATAACAGAGCTGTACGTTTGAATTTGTTTCCAAAACCCCGCAGTCAGGACATGCTATATTGTATTTAGATAGAAGCTAGCGAGCTAACTTCCTGCTAACTTCTAACTCCGTTAAATGTCATAAATTCCATTTTCATGGATGTTAAACTCAATTGTTACACCTGGTAGAGCAGAATGCTGATCATTTTATTAAAGATGAAAGACAGTTTTTCAACTCTCAGTAATGCCATAGTGATCGTTTGATATATGGACCTGCAGCCGAGTTTAGGCCCAGACACGGCTAGTGACGTCAGACTTAACGACTGGATTATCCTACGTGTAACAAATCTGTTTATTAACAGTCATGTTTGTCAGAATGATAGGTCAGTTGTAAGTAGCACATTTTCACAGATGTTGGTTTTGGACCCAATAATTTGTAAAGTCCCTCCAGTATGTGATGGGATGACCTTTCAGCAACCACTCAAAGAAGAACTAAACAGAGTCTTGGTTGAAAAGTGTCAATACAACTTGGACCCAAATGCAAGACACAATACAAAGGCAAGAATAGCTTTCTGTACTTTACTGTGTATATACACAATATACAGTGATATGGTGTGACTGTAGGAGCCCTGGTTCGACTATGAGAGTGGCAGCAAGTCTCTGAGGTGACACTGAAACAGAGGAGAGATCGGTTGCTGATCTGAGTGAGAGGAACCAGAAGCAGAGTAACACTGGCAGGGTTAGTGGTTTACTTGAGTATGCGAGGAGCCTAACGAGGAGCCTAACGAGGAGCCTAACGAGGAGCCTAACGAGGAGCGGTTCTGAGTGAATGTCCAGATGCAAACAAATCCTGTTTTCCAGGTGCAACCAGAGCCGGTGGGCAGGAGGACAGGCAGGTAAAGACGGCATGAATCCAGAGAAGCGTGAGTAACCTTAACCCTGGAGAAACCATGGGGTCAAATTTGACCCCATGGTTTCCCTAGTAAATCAATGGGGTCGGATCTGACCCCATTGGTTCTCCAGGGTTAAGCTGAGCTCTGCAGCTAACGGAAGAGAAGAGTAGTTCAGCGTGGCATGGACTCGTGGTGTGGCTGCTTGGAGGGAGAAGAGAACAAGGTCAGTTCAAAGAACAAAGAATTATTTTGTGGTCTAGTTACAACCAAGTCTTTTTGACCTAAAACTGGTTTAGTGACATGAAGAGGGCCAACAACATAGAAGTTAGTTTTTAGTTTGACTCCATAATGTGTGGCCAGGGGGCCTGTGTATAAGCACAATTCATATCTCAACGTTAGAGTGTTCTGGCTCTAGATATGATTGAATACTGAGTACTGCCCAACATTGCATTGGTCTTTTTTGTGCCCCCTGGCCTGGTGAGTGTCAGGGAGGAGTGTGATCCTAAATCCTGACTATGCGCCACCTAGTGGACTCTATAGGTAATGCGCTGTAAAGCTCGCGGCTCCCCTTTGCCACAGACCCTTCCTGGCCGAAGCAGAGCCAGCTACGACGCACCACCGCAGAGGAAATGTGCCCGGCGGGGAGGCCAGCATTTGAGCGTTTTTTCAGTCGTCTATTGTCCAAATTTGTTGAGTCTGTGCAAACTGTAGCATCAGTTTCTTGTTGTCAGCAGACAGCAGTGGCCCCAGTGTGCTCTTCTGCTGCTGCACATGTCGTGTAAAGCAGAGAGTACTAGAAGAATGCTACTTGGTCTGTAGTTACTGACAACCATGTTATGGCCTGATTTAAAAACAGCTGTAATCACTGCAGTTTTCTTTCCAAGCACGTGGAAACTCTCTATTATTAATGGGACAATTAATGGTTTTTATAATAGGAGGAAATAATGCCTCCTTCTGAGTTTTGATCAATACTGTATCCAACTTCTGAATTAGTCGTTTCTCTAAAAGTCAGAATAGGAGCATTAGTATAGAGGAGTCATTATAAAGCTGCACATGTGCAGTGTTGGAGGTTCTTAGTAACAGAAATGTGTTACACACTACTTGTTACTTTTCTTAAAAGTAATGCAATATGTCACCAAATGACTCGTGAGGACAGTTTTTTCTGTCCTGGATGCCGTTTGCATGTTACCAGTGCGCTCTCCACCTTTTACAAAAACACTTCGTCAGATAACTGATGAACAAAACCTGAAAACATGAGCAACAAAATGATGTTGGCTCGTCTCTACCCTGTTGCTTCTCTGTTGGATAGAAACGCAGAAGCACACAGAGTAATGAGTCGGTGATGATGGACCGGGCCTTTCAACAGCAGACTGTGAATGTGACAAATCTCCATGATAACACATAAGTGATGAATCTGGACTTGCTGAATGACCTATTCATGATTTCATAAAAGCACAGACCGGGGCATGAATTGAATTCCTGGAGCTTTTAAAGATGAAAATCCAAACACTGTCCCTGCTGTGTGGAAACGACTCTTTTGTGATTTTTCACTCAGAATTAGGCCGAGTGATGCACTGCACACAGTCAAACACAGCTGTGAATATTCTGGTTTATAAAGAAGACATATTCATCATCAGGAACTAGGACGATTTATTGACTTGCCGTTGCTACGTGAGCTAGGCGGTGGTGTCTGGATGTGTTCCTGGCCTGATAAATCTCTGAATCCTTCTCCCAATCTCTTGTGTCACAGCCTTCAGCCTGTGTTTAATGTTTCCTTTTGCTGTTGCCAAGAATCTGTCCCCCGTGGTGTTGAGTCCCACATCATGCAGCAAAGCGCTCACCAAGAGGCCGGGCAAAGGCCAAACATTTATTCTGTGTCAGGAAGTTAAGTGTGGTTAATGTGCAAACAAGCATGGCAGGACAGCTGAGTAGCATCTGGGAAAAAAAGGTGAAAGCTAATATGAAAATACATCAATAAAAGTGCTTTAAGGGATACGAGGGAATGAAAGGTCAGGCATGAAGCAGAAGGGAGATATTTGAGGCAAGCTTGGATGATTGTGCTCCTACTAGTGCCTGAAAATGATCTTTCTTTAGAGGTTCCCTTAAATATGGGAGAAAAACTTCATGTTCACATAAACAGATGACTCTGGGATGGAGTGGAGACACTCAATCGCATCCAGCTGTTGTGCTGATGGATGGGAAGCAACCATTTACTGAAAAAGTGGTTCTGGTGTGATGTGCACACACAATCATGTGCAGCATGGAAATGGTAGCTGTTTGGCCTGTTATATTAGCAATAAGGAGTGGGAATGGAAAATTACAAACTGCACGACTGAAGAAGTCTTTGCTCACGCAGACCAGGAAAGTGTTTTTGTGCATTCACGTGTCAGAAGCATGATCGGTTTTGCTTAGAGAGAGCTACGAACAATGAAGAGCTGAGCTCAGTTTCCACCTCAGTTAGGAGGTGGCCTTAATAAAAATACCTCACTGCTGTCTTTGTGTGTTAAGCACATATTTAATGTGCAGAAACCAACACAATTCATTATACCCTCAGGATTTCAGCTTTCCACCTGCAGTAGAAACAGGAAAAGTCCTCATGAATGTGCGTCAAAAATCAGCAGATAGTAACCGTTTTATCTTTTATCCTGTTGGGTCACAGTTTTAACTTGATTTTAAAAGCTTTGCACACTTTACAAAGTTCAAGCACATCATTGCCCAGCTCAATGAAAATGAACCTTTTTTGTGGGGCAAATAATATTGACACCAGTCATTTTGTGTTTTTCTGAAATTATTCTGTTATTGTGTACAAAATATTTTTAAACATAAGCTATCGGGAAATCCTCTATTTGAAAATCCTGTTTAAAAAAAGCATTTGGGACAATTGTGTTGGTGACAGCTTTTGTTATAATATCAATAATATTTATATGAATGTGAGATACTGTTACATGTTTGCATAGACTTTTGTGGAATATGGAGACACTCCTGGCAATGGAGTGAGCAAAGTGAGACTCATACTTTAGGGTTTGTGTAGATGAGTGTGAACACCCAAACAATCCCTGTCAGTGAAGATGATGAACTTTGGTAAAAAGTTCACCAGCATGAAGGAAATGAAGTTTCAAACTTTCCTTAGGGGGACGTCTGCTTAAAGAAAAGTAACCCTTTACTGCATGAGCTTTTCATTTTTGGGAAAAAAATATTTCTCCCTATTTTGGGGGAGCTTCAGTTAATCCAAAATGCTGCAGCAAGAGTCCTGACAGGGACTAGAAAGAGAGAGCAGATTTCTCCTGTTTTGGCTTCCTGTTAAATCCAGAATTCAAAATCCTGCTCCTCACATACAAGGTCTTAAATAATCAGGCCCCATCTTATCTTAATGACCTTGTAGTACCATATCACCCTATTAGAGCACTTCGCTCTCGCTCTGCAGGCCTACTTGTTGTTCCTAGAGTATTTAAAGTAGAATGGGAGGGAGAGCCTTCAGTTTTCAGGCCCCTCTTCTGTGGAACCAGCTTCCAGTTTGGATTCAGGAGACAGACACTATCTCTACTTTCAAGATTAGGCTTCAAACTTTCCTTTTTGCTAAAGCATATAGTTAGGGCTGGACCAGGTGACCCTGAATCCTCCCTTAGTTATGCTGCAATAGACGTAGGCTGCCGGGGATTCCCATGATGCACTGGGTGCCTCTATGTATTAATAGACCTCTGCACTGAATCACACTTGTTATTAATCTCTGGCTCTCTTTTTGTTAAGAAGTAATATTTTTTTTCTCTGTGCTTGGACTGAGTTTCTCTTTTTGGTAGAACAACCTTTCTAAAACCTTTTCACATGATACTTAGGATGTAGGAGTCTCCCACAGTTTAATAATAGGCCAATTATTAAACCCCTTTCTGAACCAGTGAGGCTCCAGATGTCATCAGTGATGTCACCCTTAAAGAAGCATGCCTCGATACAAGCTTCATAAAACACCTTGTGAATTTCTCAATACATGCTGCAAAGCCTTGGGACAGTGCAGCCCATCACTTACTAGCAGTGTGACTGCAAGACTCAAACTTTCTTGTAAATATCATTTAAATAATAAGTGTGAATATTCAGACAGGAGCAGGAAGCCTTTTTTCTCTCATTTAGAGGCTTTTGTTTGTCCTTTATTTTCAGTTTAGGAAAAATAGGAAATGTTAGTTTGTTTCAGTATTTCTCACAACTCAAGCCAATAACTTGCAGCTTAGCATGTTCATTTGTTTGTCATTGGCTCCCTTCGGTGTGGTTGGGGTGTCATCACTTAGCCAAGCAAACTGGAACTCCAGACAAAACATGACTCACGTTTCTATTGGAAACATAACAGTTCATGAAACGCTGCGTTCAGCACATGAAGTCCACTCCTACATTTGGATTTAAGAGATCGAAGACTAAAGTAACTAAAGTAGGATTAGGCTTAAAGAGTTATAGAACCACATAGTCTTTGCTGAAAAACATTTTGACTGATTGTCAGATTGTTTCCTCAGGAAGCGGTTAGCCAAAGCACCACCAACTCTTTTTGTCACAAAGCTTAATTCTCAATGGACACACTCAGGATCAACGACCTGCATCACTACAGCAGCAGGAGGGCAGCAGCATACACTGGCAGCTGAAACGACACTGAGAGCTGCTCCAGTCAGCAGCCACATATTCAGTCTCTAAGGAAGCAACACGACTCAGCGTTGACTCATGACTTTCCGTCTCTGCCACGAGCAGACTAAATCTGCGGTCAGAACCATTCCTGTGGCACTTATTCAGTAATAAAGTCATTGCTCAGTTATGCACGAGAAGAAAAACACTTACCTCTTAAAGCTGGAGTTGTTGAGAAACTCTCTTAACAAGTTGTGGGGAATTCGCTGCAACAGTCATCATCATAGATTCACTTGCTGCTCCAATCTTTAGAGACTTCATTTAAATTTTAATGAATAAAACAGAACAAACTGTAAATGAACTGTAAATTATTTGATTAAAGGCAGATGTTAAAACTCTGTCGCACTCCCCAGTGTAAGCACTAAAATAAGAAACGATGTACTTGGGGATCACAAACATGCACTCTGAAAACTGAAATACAGTTTTCTGGATAATGCAACACAAAGTCTTTTCCATTATACTGCACTAACACCTATATTAACAAAGGAAATCAATCAGTATTCACTGTGGGCAACATTTTCTGGTCTGTCCGGCCATTTACGTGAAAAGGGACAAACCATCTCTGGATGGAGGAGGGGCCTAAGGCTACATCTGTCACCATCGTACATGCTGTGATTGCAGCCATTCCCCAACTCTCTGTGAATGGTACTCGTGGCCATTGATCAATGAGCTTTGATCAGTGGTTGTTGATCAATGGTCATGAGAATTTGCATATTAATAATCAAGAACCTGACCTCACAGCGTGTTGGTCAGATGTGTTCGTTTCAGTCGTTATGCAAATGTACAGTTTATAAGACCGAAGACGATGCTTGGATGAAGGATGAAACATCCCATAATGTCGACTCAGGAAGTTACCGTCATGGCTATGATTCATTAAAAAACAACAAACAGGTAGCAGGAGACTACAAACTGCCTTTGGAAATGTCCTGAGAGGAAGTTTGTGCACATTTAACATTAACATACAGGAACGCTGATGGTGGGCTTCACAGTTGATATCAGAACACAAACTAATGTACTACAAATGAGCTCGACTGGATTTCTATTAAGACTGGAGCTTTTCTTCCTTTACACTATGACGAGAAGTGTGCACACATCACACATACCAGCTGTAGCACTATAATGTCTCCAGCTGAGATTCTGTAAGAATGTGATAATAATAAATTGCAGTACCTCGCTTCCTTTGCTTTGTCTTGAATCACCGAAATGTGAACAGCCTGAAGAAAGGATGAGGGGACTATAGCGCTCGACTCTTCCCAGCACCAAAAGAAATGGCAGTTCTGTCAACATTTCTGTTGACATCAGTCTAAACTTCCAAGGACTTACTTAGAAAGAACTCTGCCAGGTAATAAGTTGCAACAGAAAATCCCACATCCTTAAAGTTCACACTTTAACCAGACATAATGTTTTATAACAATTGTTTTTTTTCAACTATAAGAAAAAACAAATGTTATGATGCTCAGTTAAACTTTTCCATCTCACTAGCTTGGCTAGCATGGCAGTAGCCTCCCATCTGTAGAAGTAACTCTGCATTTCTCCTCCTGGTTTGTCCGTGTTTACTTTCATGTACTGACATGTTTCAATGACCAATTTCTGTGGAACAGCTATTAACATTACTGCAGGAACGGTTAGGAGCAGTGTTGGTCAAGTTACTTGAAAAAAGTAATCAGTAACTAATTACTGATTACTTCCCCCAAAAAGTAATCCCGCTACTTTACTGATTACTTATTTTCAAAAGTAATTAATTACTTAGTTACTTAGTTCCTTTTTAAAAACACGATTTACAACCTGAATAGGTGATAAAGTGATAGATCTTTCAGCCCAATTCTACTTTTTCTACATAATCATCATACAAAATGTAATCAAATGGAAAAGTCTCTTTTTAAAACTTGTTTTATTAGTTTTAATCTTTTAACTTTATGCATCAAGCAAAAATTTAATTATCTGCAACATTCTCTGACTGGAAGAAATTTGTTTAATATTTAAACCTATTTTCTGCACATTCCAGCTCATAGAGTAAAATATTGTTTGTGTGTTTACACTCAGTCTTTCAAATAGATGCAAGTAAAACACAGCAGAAAATAAATAAAGTCAAAGACTAGCGGTCCTGTTGCTCTATTTTCACCTGTAAAGCAGGAGTGGGGTAGGCGGAGGGTTACCCTGGTGCAGGTGTGCAGCGGTCAGTGGAAGAATCCGCGAGTTTCTCTGTGAGTTTCCCATTACGTCGTAGCTACTCGGTGCTTGTTTGGAAGTTTAGGGGTTTTTTCGCTGTAAAAAGAAGTTTTCTTCCCACGCACAACGGACACTAATGTTTTTGTCACTTTTTATGGAATCAAACTCAAAGTAAGGTCAGTACTTCCACGCTTTAAACGCTGCACGCTCATACTCTCTCTGCACTCGATATATGATCCATTGTTGATCTGCACACAGCTGTTGTCACGAACGTCGCACTCGCTTACGTCACTGTCATGAGACATTCTCGCAAAAAATCACGGTTTTAGTAACTCAGTAACGCAGCGTTCCTACGGGAAAGTAACAGTAATCTAATTACCGTTTTTGCAATAGTAATCCCTTACTTTACAGTTCATGCGCAACAGTTACAAGTTACAAGTAACACGTTACTGCCCATCTCTGGTGAGGACCAAGGAAAAATATGGCAAGAAAAAACTTATTAAACATAAAGAATCCAGTTTCAGTTCAAACGAGTCCATTTAAATCAAACTGGAGTGTGGAGGAACGAAAACTCTGACTCTGTGTTGTCTGCTTTGTTCTAGATGGATGCAGGTGTCTCCTGAGTGGACTGACGGTATTTTCATGAAAGCCTGGACCCGAGAAACGTCAAACATCAATGAAGGCTTCACTTCCCAAATGTCAGATTTCCATTTTGTGAATGCAAAAGGTTTGCTTGGCTACACAGGCAGGCGACTACCCTTCAGAGCCTGCTGGGTGTCTGAAGGACGCAGGTGAGTGTGAAACAAACCAAGCTGGACAAAACATGCTTCTTTATAAACTCCACTTGTTTTGACAGTTTAAAACTTCACTCAGGCTTCAGAGTTAAAGGTACAACTAGAACTCATGGAAATGAAAAGGCATTGCTACGTATTGGGTAGAAAACAATGCATATTTGCACCAGAACACATATTTCCAAGACAAAGGTTGACATTTTAAACAATATATTGCTGTGCAAGACACAATGTCCCAGGACTGGACAGAACAACACGTACACTCGGGGTAAGAAAACAAAGGTTGAAATGCAGCAAAGAAAAACCTGTGAATACAGATTAATGTGACACTTCAGGTATTTTAAAGCATGCGCACATTTCTATTTAGAAAAGCTACTTAACAGGACACACAGCTCTTTGTAATGATGCCCATAAACAGCATAATTCAATCATACACTCTGATAAGCATCAAGACAATAACAGAAATGTCAACAACACATTTAAGCTCAGGTGATTACAGGCGTGTCCATAAAGGTAAAGGTGCCCGGTTACAGCATGCAGAATTTTCTGGCATCGTCCTCGAGGGTGGACTTAGTGTTGTTTAACAAGTGGACATGTTAAGATCTGCTGACTAGGAACGTCAAAGAACATGATCCTCATCATTTTAATCAAAGCCTTCACTGAATGGGAGCTCTGAGTGGGTTTGCAGTGGTCCTTCCCTTCAGTGGCCTAACAGAGCTGCTGCTTTATCATGTGGCTCAGGAGTTTGGGTTTCATTCATCCACAGCTAACAGACTGTCACTGAATCACTAAGAGCCTCCTTTAAAAGGTCCACCTCAGAATTCATCCATGTGTGATAATGTCCTGGAAAAGCTTCAGTAGATCTGTGGAGTCTCACAGACGCAGTGACCTGAGTCTGAAGTTAGATTTCAGTTTACTGAAGTTAAATCTTTGATGTTTCCACTTCTCTCGAGGACTTATTCACAGGAATTAGAATTTTTCATTTATTTTAAATAAAAAAATGTAAGCAAACATGCCATTTTATAACTGCAGTGAACAGGTGATGCAGGTGCTCGAGACACTTGGATCCAATCATTTTCTGGATGTCTGGAGTCCACTGCAACTGACATTGGCCTGATAAACAATGAATAATTCATCTGCGATCTTGAACAGCGGACTTTCGTCTACTTCTGTGAGGTCCTGAACCATAAAGTCACTGTTACGACAACAGAAAAGCAGCTTTGTTTGTCCGTATAACACAAAAGTGCAACAGGAAAAGCTTACCATCATGAGATACATGGCTCGCCAGCAGCTCCACTATTCTGGTCTCCTTCCTGCTGTTTGGACGTTTGCAGACCTACGTGGACATGAGGTATCTTGGCCTTATCTTACAAATGACTCTCGCTAACTCATTTCAACATGAGCTACTTTGAGCTTTAAAATGTGTTTTTAAAATGTGTTCAGGGTGTGCCGCAGGCTCAGGAACAATTTCAGTTGTAAACAAAACAAAACAGCAATCAGAAAAAAACTTGTTTATGGACAGAGTGGCTGCAGCTCGATGAGGAAAACCTGTGTAATAAGGACGTCTGCAGCGAGTCCACCCAGAGTGTTTTAGATGAATTGATGCTGCAGCCAAGTATCAAAAACAAAGGCATTGATAGGCTAGGATGCTTCAAAGGTCCAGTGAGGTTGTGTTCAGAGCAACATCTGCACAGCGAATAAGGAAAAATAATTCCACAATGTTTACAAAACAGGATACAGACACGAGGGACGAATGAAAACAGGAAAATACTCGTATGTCATCCACGAGGCAGTCCAGCAGACGGTGGATAATAAAATACAAGCCTTCTATCATCTTATCCATCTGAACAAACATCATGGCTTCCATCAGGTTCCTCCTGCTACTTTCAACGTTTTAGAAATTTTTCACAACAGCCTAAAAGGTCAACTTTCAAAGAGGAGTCAGCACTTCTGAAGTCAGCCAGTGACAAGAGTTCAACATCCCTTTAGTTCATCCTGGAGGTGTTCAGCAGGGTTCAGCTTCCCCCACCAACCCCCTCCAACCATCCTTTTATGGAGCGTGTGCACTGGAGGCATAGGGGAAAGAAAGCTGCCGACTTTAGTTAGAATGAGATCCAACTTCTAATGAAGTATGAGGCACAGAAGCCACGATAAACAAGGTTTATTCTGGAAGGTTGATATTGTTGTGATATTCAGCAAGCAACAGTTCACAGAAAGGCTAATGAATACTGACGAATGCTAAGAATGGGAACTGATAAGATCAATATCACCTATTGATTTTCACTGGCTCCGCTTTCAGAGTCATCACCTTCACTAAGCAGCACATCAACAACATTATATCCGTTCAGAGTAACTGCATGCTGTGCCATCAGTGCTGGGGTCATTACTCAAACATATCAGTCAGAACACTGTTGTTAAAAGCAAAGACGTGCTTTAGTTTATTGTTCCCAGGAGGAAGTCTTTGTGACTGAAACGTATCAGCTTATAAGCCTTTAATAACACAAACCTGATGCTACCACACACCAACACACATCCCAGTCCTGACGAGGACACACATGTGATCCTTGTCTTAGTATTTAGGTATGAACACGAAGCGACGATGAAAACCAGCACAGAGACTTTACGCGATCGCCACGGTGCCTCTACTTTAGAAACATGAACAGGTAGAGATGAAGGCTTCATCGCTGGCTTCGATGCTCAGGCTCTGACCGCTGCGCTGGCGTCAGATTCACGATGCTTTAATTTAACTCCGGGTTCTTGGCTAGCTTAGCGTTAGCACGCCGTGCTGTCTGTGCCTCCAAAGAGCTGATGTTGTGTTAGCGACATCATTAACAGCTGTTTCTGGACACACTTTCCGTTCCACGGCACTCTCACGGTTTTGTGCAATGAAAATAACTGTAACACCTGATCGGCGCATGAGCTGAAATCAGCTGACTGTAGTGCAAATGCAAGAGGATAAGCAGGACTGATAGGCAGGCAGACGAACTATGACTGGGAACTGGGTCTTATAGAGAATTTAGATTCGTATCCCGACCAACTGCACATTCACTCTGCACTGTGATGCACTTACATAACATCCTTGGCTTTAAATAAAATACGACAACAAGAATGAAAATGAGTGAGGAGCAAAGCGCCTGCAGAGCAGCTGTGGCTCTGCAGTAATGGCAGAAAGCTCGGGCTGTGAAGACCTAACGCAGAGACAGCTTTACATTATTAGATGTGACAACAGTTCAGTGGTATGTTGTCTCCAACAGCACCTCACGTTCCAAGTCCACGATACTTTGATTTCCATCGACACAGCACAGAGTTCAGATGTGTAGCTGCGAGACATCAGTGATGTAAGGCACTTCCTTTACAAGTGCTACTGGTTCTCTGTCCAAGTGTCTGACTACATATAGAACACGTCAGTAATGACGACTGATCAGAAGACTGTTACAGTACCAGTCTGAAGTCACATTAGACATCTTAAAAAGAGAGAAACTATAAAACACGACTATATAAAAAGACCTGATTTGGTTTCTGTTTTACACCCAGAAAGTAACAGTCTTTTGGTTTCACATGAACCAGATATTTTTGCATATGAATGGCTCAGAGAATAAAAACAAAATAAACTCAAAGTAGCAGATAAATAAAAGTATAAAAAGCTAACCATGTCTTTAGTTTCATACATACACGTCACAGCATCCGTCCTTTGGAAGTTCATTATTACAGATAAGATGCAAATCCCCCAATTTGATAAATAAGTGTTTTCTCCAACAGAGTACCTGTAATAGTAGTTTTACAATGTGTGTTGTTAGTTATCCACATAAATCAATCGATTAATAAATAGACACGGCTGAGGGGTCAGAAGTTTTTGAAGACCTCCAAGTCTTTCTCGGCCACAGGGGGGTCTTTTTTCCAGTCGTCCTCTGGGTAAACGTCAAAGTTGGAGGTGTCGCCCTCATGGGAAACCTTAGGAACTATAGGAGGCTGGAAACAAGGAGGAGGAACGTGTTAAATGGAGGTGAGGAACTGCAGGGCAATGCTAGTGAGTATTCACATACAGGCGGTGTTCCTAATTCATTCAAAGTTTGATCCAGAAAGATCCGGACAGACACAGTTCTCTATTCAGCACTACAAGAATAGATCGCGATAACACACAGACTTAAATTCAGGTCAAAGGGTTTTTCATTTCATTTTGACGTGTCGTCCCTTGAAGCCACACAGAGGGTGTTGAGTGAGATCGTTTCCTCTTGACTGAAATTCTCTGTATCTACATTCCTGAAGTCACTTCTCGATTGAATATTTCCACATTCTTCTCCACTCAGCTGTCTGAAAGATTTTTTCTCTTTGCGTGGGTTTTCCCTGAATTCTGTAGTTACTGAGCTCACCACAGCATTTCGTCTGTAAAGACCGAACCCGACAGTCGATCGAGCAGTTTTCACCACGAGTCCCGTAGCTTTGGTTTTTCCATTGGGATCTCTTTGGATTGCAAACAGTTTGCAAATGCAAAGACATCATCATCATCATCATCAAAGCATTCGCCATTGAATAATTAAGAAATAGAGCAAAAAAGTCCAATTACTCTATGAACCTGTAGAAACTGAAGAAAACAGGAATGTCTGCAATGTGAAAGTCCTTAAATGAAAGTCTGCAGTTCAATCACAGCATTATTGCATCATTTGAAACCATCAGTGTAACTAACCCTAACTAACCTAACTAACTAACTAGCTAACCCTAGCGCACAAACACAAAATTGTGAAAATGATTCTAATGTCCAAACTGTAAGCAGATTCTTTACCATCCTGATACGAGTGTAGCTGAACAGGTGAAAAATACAATCAAACCCACCTTTAGCTTCCTCAGAGGAACGGCCTCCCAGTCAATCGTTTTAAACCATCGGTGCTTTTTCACGTCGTCGGCTCCATTCTGAAACACACAGCACGGATGTGTTGGGAATATGTATCTGCCCCCTTTTCCTCACTTCAGTTTTTTGTATATTTGTCGTTCTTTAATGTTCAGTCGCCTGAAATATTGTTCAAAGAAAACCAGAGTAAAGGCAAATGTTTAAATAACGATGACAGAAAGATGCTAAACCAACCTCGCCCCGATACAGTAACTGTAACATTTTGTTACACCAGCACATTCCAGCAGTTGTAACAAAGTAAAATGTTACAGTTACTTTATTACAAGTGACGGAGTTTCCTGGGTGTAACAAAATGGAAACATCTCATATTCATGGCTTCAGATTTTTAAATCTTTATAGACTTTTGAAGTGTACTACAATCACAAAATGATGACGTTATTATTAATCCACACATTCAATATTCATATAAAGTCAGGCATTATTAAAGCTTTGAAATGAAAAAATAGGACGACACATTGTCAAAAGGAAATGTGGCACTTTTCTACTCAAAGCGCTTTTTACAACTTTATTCATCCATTCACACAATCACTTTTTCCCATGCTCCTTCAGTCCAACATTCACACTCCAATGGAGGCATCACAGCAACCCGGGGTTACGATAATATTTGGCACGTAGACTGGAACAAACCGACCCACCAAATGTCCGATTAGCAGGTGACTGGCTCTACCTGAGCTACAGCCAAGTCTACACCAAGGTCGTGATTTACAGAAACAAACCTCATTTATTTCTCTGTTTTTCAGAAAAAACACACCATCACCCATGGGGGTTTTTTTGGATCAGAAAATTGAAATAAACTCCAAAAGTGCAGCAGCAGGAGCTCTGATAGGAAGGGACAATACTCATCTCCCACTAATATGCCACATTTGACCAATCAGAGCTCCTGCTGCTGCCCTGTGCAGACTGCACTGATCTACTTGACTTTCTCAGTGTGTGTCTGCGTGAGTGAGGTGAAGCCGTGCGAGTGACTGACCCAGACGAGGCTACAGCTGATGTCGACTCAACAAACAGCAGATAATCAGCATGTGATTCGTCCCTGAGCTTTAATATCACACAGCTCAATTTGTCAACTTAAGATAGATGTAAAAACACATTGTGAGGCTTTTAATTTGAAAACATTGTTCAAGAACAAAATTGTCAAATCAGTAGCAAAAATATAAGAAAAAAGTTTGATCATTGACCAAGATTATTGGGGACTTTAATGTTTACTTGACAAACATAATCTTTTGGACTAAAGTAGTTCATCAGTGTCTTTGAAATAAACTGTCAGTGTGTCATTATTCTAGTGCACTGTTCAACCTCCCAACAATCTGTGTTACTGAGCGATGAGGAATACTGGCAGCCACAATCAATATCATCATGTTTGGAATTATGTGGCGTTAATCACAGAGCTCACAGAGCCGTCTGCTTTATTGAGAGCAGCTCACAGTGTGACTTCACTGACACACTTCAGTTTGAATGGAGATCTGCACAGCCCCGCCAGCCCCCCCCCAAAAAAGTGCATGTTTCAATTCACATCACCTCAGTAAGACCATGTGAAAATTAAAACGAATCATCCCAGGTGAGCTTAAACACCTTTGTTCCCCTTTTGTTAAAAACACACCACACAAAAATACTGTAAAAGGAAACTGTCTTATATACAGAGTAGAAACTCAAAATGCACATTTCACTTAAAAATTAAGATGTGAACAAATCAACTTGATATTCTTCTCCTGTTGAAAAACCCCAAAAAAGAAATAAACAAGTCTTCTCATCAGATAATGATGCTGAGATGAGATACTGACAGAAAATAGGAGACAGATGTTTGTTTGTTTTTAAGTTAATTCCCAATAAAACTAACTGTAAATGTTTAACTACATCGCTGTCTGTATTATTGTTGAAGTCCTAACGTCACCTTTAAAGTGTTTGTGCTGATAACATCATGTCAGACAGGCCTGGAGAACAGCACTGACTGGGAGGCTTTGAACACATCACATAGTTCAGTTCAACATATACGACTTGAAGAATGAAAAGCATCTACTTCAAATCTATTGAATGTATCATCTGTGATATTATTATGTACAAGTCCAATGTATTTTGTTTCTCACTTAAATAAACAGGCAGCCTTAAAGTCTGAAATATTCATATACAAACACACATAACTGTGTGAACTGTCTCAGTGGCTGATTGTGAACCACAGGCCTCAGTGTGAGCTTGAAGACATTTATAATGTTTAAGTAGTTTGATGTGTCGGTGCTGACGATAAACACAGAAACAAGAGGCTATTCTTTGTGACCACATGGATCAGTCATATTACCATTATTACACCCAAAGGCACCAAGTTAACACTCAAAGAAGCTGCAGCAGTACACACAAATATAAACAGTACTTTCAGCCTCTAACCCTCTGGGCTCCAGGGTTGATTTGTTCTCTATATTTCACCTTTAAAACTGTTTATCTGTTATTTTCTCATTTTAACAAACTGTTTCAGCACAATTTATCTAAATCCAGACAAAATTTAAAATACGAGTAGAAAGTGATATTTTTGACAGTAAAAACCACAAACATGTTTAACGAATCATTGTCATAACTTGAAATGCAAATAGAAATTGTACATTTTTTAAAAATATGCACAAGTTTTGCAAACAACAAAGTTATTTGGTACTATTTACCTAAAAATGCAGCCGAGGCTCAGACGTTTTTAACCATTTAAAACTATTTACAGAACAATCAGGTGCTCTGCGTCAAATAAGAAGACACACAAATGATTTACGCAACTCCAAAAAATAGTTTGTGTCACTCTGACACAGAGGAGAACAGCACAGGGACAAACCTGCAGGTCTGACAGCAGCTGTGTCAGCGTTTACACTGCAGTCTGCCTTTGGTGGCTTTAAGGCAGCAACTGTGACGATCACTAGTAGAACTGACACACAAAACAAAACTGTCACTACCCGATCCGTACCGGAAACCCGATCGGTACCCCGCATGCGCAAATCTTACGTCACTTCCTCTCTTTGCCAACATTGCGACATTCAATATATTTGAATGATACGGTTAGCGCCCAGTTAGCTCCTAGCATTTCTCAACAGCTCTGCCTCCTTTTCGACTACCGGGACATTTAAACAATGGATAATCCGTTTACAAACAAATTCATGCTTTTCTCCTCAACAGAGAGCGTTCCCCGATTGAACAACAGCGCCGTCAAATAAGAAGAATGGCGCCTAATTACAGACATAATAATATTGATTTAGCAATGTGTCACGTGAAGATTCAGCAGCCAGATTAAGTGTTTACTGACAATTGACAGTGATAGCGGACATCATCATCACTATTCCAACAATCTTCTCCACACAGACAAGCATAAACACGCTCGACTATCACTAAATCAAATTTGACACACGTTTGTAATGATGCTAATTCAGTTTACAATAGGGTTCATTCGCTCGGTCAGCAGGGGGCAGTATCCTGGTACACTGGGGAGTAAACTGCCATTAAACAAACAGAAGAAGAAGAAAACTCCTGCACATGCGCAGTAAGGATCGGGAGTCCTGATCTGTAACTATTTTTTTATTTCTCGTTTTTGTCTACATTATATTGAAATGTTTCATTATCGGAAACATTTTAAGAGATACTTGTTATTCTTAACATCTTAACAAATACTCTCACCTGTAACTATCGTAAAACGCTTCGACCGGAAGTAGACACCTTCGCGCATGCGGGGTACCGATCGGGTTTCTGGTGTTGAGCCAAAAACTGATTTGCGGTATTTGCCATCTATTTGGTATCTGCACTGCGCTGCCATACTGCATCACACTCAGTGCATTTCAATCATTTCTCCAGCGAGTTTTATAGCATAATTTTAAAGTAGCGTGTGTAACGTACACGTACTGGAAAATTATTCACTAGGACTCACCTATCATGCGACTGTCGTTTTCCATCAAACACCCATTGAAACAGCGACCTACAGTTATGTTACAGCAGCGGTCTCCAACCTTTTTTGCGCCACGGACCGGTTTATGCCCGACAATATTTTCATGGACCGGCCTTTAAGGTGTCGCGGATAAATACAACAAAATAAAACTAGTACCGGTACTGAAAAAAAGAAGATTTATTCATAACACACGTGAAAAGACCCAGGAAAACAGAGTAAACGATAAAAACGATAACAAAATAACGCTGAAAACCGATAAAAACCCTGAAAACTATACATTTCACACCTGAGCCTCAACTCTCGCTGCCCAGTACCAAACGGGCCCGGGGGTTGGGGACCGCTGTGTTAGCGCACTCATCCCCGACTGGCCGAGGGAGGGGCGGGGTCACAGACACAAGGCAGCCAGGCGGGAAAATTTTGCTTTTACATTTTGCGACTCATTTTATTTCTCTATCTGATAAGAAAACGATTCAATCAGTTATTTGTGGTGAATGAAATACAGCTACACTTTCAAGCACTTTTAAGCACCACATCTGAAATTCAAGCACTTTTCAAACCTTGAAAAGAAAACATTAAAATTCAAGCATTTTCAAGGATTTCAAGCACCCGTACGAACCCTGCTACTAAACTTTGACACAATACAACCTGTAATTGTATCAAGGACTCATTAGAAAAGAGGAGGAGCATGTTCTTCTGTGTTTATGTTCTTCATTGTGACTGGCCGCTGCAAAGGCTTAATTGGTCGTGGTCAGGTTATTAAAAACTATTGTTGGTATTCAAATTTGTTATGGACATATGAACGCCTCAACACCTCGACTTGAACTGATGAGTTCCTAAGCTTTTAGAAGTTAACGAGAAACCCAAAGGTCACTAATTTACAGGCTAACAGTTCAGGACAGTAGACGAGCAGGTTTGAGGAACTCGAGCTAGTATCCAAGCTTTTACATCGTCCTCACAACCAGCACGCTGTTGATCATGAGGGTTTACATCTCTCGCACGCAACGTCTAAATGAAGTCAGAGGAGGAAAATCCACTTGTTTGAACAACTAGATGCAGCTTGAAAGCAGCACCAACCACTTTCCTGGGTGTGAGCCCAGGAAATGTTGTTTCTGAAACACTCGGCGTGAGCAGCCCATCTGACTCAACCCCGCAAACCTGCTGCATCCAAAGTTCGCTTCTTAAATGTTTCTTTCTACTTCAGCAGGTCATCTAAACAACCCCTACATGGGCTGCAGCTGATTGACTGATTACACATTTCTGTTAACAAGCAGTTGAACAGGTCTAATGAATCCGTCACATGACCTCCTGTTGTCATAGACACACTTCTGCCACACGGTGATATTTATTAAAACATGCCAGTCTCAGATCCACCAGAACCATCAATAATGAAACAGCTGTGAGGATCAATAAACGAACACACTGCTAAAACTGGAGCAGATTACTCCAGAACTTCCTGGACGTTGTTGTGAGCTGGAAAAATCCCAAACAAACGAACAAAAACATCCAAGAGAGACAGAGGGAAGTCTGGTCACCCAACGGAGAGTGACCAGTTTCAGACAAGTCATGAATGCAGCAGTTCAGATGTGCACAGTGATACCATCCTGGGTAACTGCCTGTAACAAACTGAACATTTCTCTGAAACGAGCTGCGCTCATTAAGCACAATGACTTATAAAATCTGTAAACTGTATCCATCTGTTTTAAAATCTGTGAGCATAAAAAGCCCTCTATTAAATAAATGCCCTCTATTAACACTCGTGTGTTATAAGAAACAGAGAATTTGACTGATTTTCTCCAGAACTGTATCCAGTGATTATTGGTCCATGGATCGCTTCGATGGCACTCACTCATATCAAACCTCTGTATCTTTGAACCTCTGTTCTCCATACGTCTGTCTGAAATAAATGCCTCCAGCTTTATGTTCTTCAGAGGAGTGAAGCTGCTGCTCTCACTGGAGGATATTTACATTATAATTCAGACGTATGTACTGACAAACCACCATAACTCCAAAAACCCTTCTGCATACGTCTATTTATTCAGGATTACGGTGCTGCAGCCGGACCAGCTGCCTACTCAGAGGAAGACGTATGGTACCACGTGGTCACAGCAGGCAGGAAATCAAACTAACTCACCTTCATGTTGCCCAGCCGTCTGGCTCGGTCAATCACGAGAAACTTCTTTATGAGGTCTCTGAGGAGACAAAGGAAGAGTCAGTGACAGCTTCACAGTATAGCTGTACGGTCTCTGTGGGACACAACCACTCACGTCTTTGCAGCACTGTCACAATGACAAATATCTCCTCATTAAAAGGCGACTGACGGCCTGTTACAGGTGACAGAGTGAGGTGTGTCCATTTGACCAACTGAAGCAACTGAGAACATGTTTCAGAGAGACCGTCATCAGACTGTAAATCAGAACATGTGATATAAACATCCACAGGTTTCTCTCACAGGTGTAGCTCAGGAGGTGGAGCAGGTCACCTACTGATCAGGAGGTTGGAGGTTCAATCCCAGGCTCCTCCCGCTGCATGCCAAGTATCCTTGGACGAGTTACTAACCCCAAGTTGCTCTCGATGCGTCCATCGGAGTGTGAATGTGTGTGAGTGTAGTTAGCACTCAGTATAGAGGTGGTGTGAGAGTGGGTGAATGTGGCGTGTTGTATAGAATCAGTCCATGTAAAGCGCGATACCTGCCGATGAACAGAAAGCTAACAGATCTCAGATCCAACCATCTGCTGGCTGATAATTACGACAGCTGGATGCTGAAAAGACTACTTCTCATTTGTGACTGAATCACACTGTCTGAACTGTGGGAACGACACTTAATAAAGAAATATTTTGATTTATTGGGAATACTGGCATTTCATGGACTTCCAAAAGGAAAACAATTAAAGAAACTTTGGACAGACTGTTTCTGCGTTTCCATATGAGCATTCACACAGACAGAGTCACTCTAAGAGGACGTCGGAACCCCGACTTACCAAATTAATTCGTTCCCGAGGGTCTTTGGTAAGTCGAAGCACCCATCGACCTTTTGAGTGAACGATAGGCTAACAGCTAACAGCGAATCAGTGTTGCCAACTCCTCAGGAAGAAAAATCGCTATTGGCTGTCCTAGAAGTCGCTAAATGATGTCATCACCTAATTTGCATAATTGGTCATGCTAAATATAATTGTAACCTACGTTGTTGGAGAGAGAAATAACATCGTGGAAGAGACATAAAGTGAGTAAAAAACGTCCTAAATGCATTTAGAGTTTATTTAGAACTACAAATTAAATTTCTTTTAGCAATTATTGTTTTTTAATGTCACAATTCCAACCCTGCTCCTTTACCCGGGCTTGGACCGGCGAAGTGACCTGAAATAGGCACTCTGGTGGAGTTACTGTGTGTGTGTGTTTATAAGTAGTTTTAAACCTGATCCACAAAACAGCATCACAGTAAAAGAACTGACTGGGTTACAGTCAGTGTGGAGCAGAGGCTTCGCTCATGCGCGATTCATTTGCAGTTCGGACTCATAGGTGTGAACGTCTCCTGCCCTGATAGCAGCTGGGGGAGGACTATCCTCCTGTGAGCGCTTTGGCACGGGTGAGGCGCCCACGGCAGCACCGCTGCCTGTTGAGAGTAAAAGCGATACGTGCTTCACGTCAAAAAGTCGTCATAAATAAGTCTCCAATAACACCAGAAAAAGTCGCCAGATTTGTCGCTTTTTAGAAAAAGAGTCGCTAAGAGGGTCTGAAAACTCGCTAAATATAGCGACAAAGTCGCTAAGTTGGCAACACTGCAGCGAAGGCCAACAGGTTGTCACATGATTCGGAAGGCATTGTAGGCATTCTGGGCTCAGCCAATCAGAGCCAGCGGATTTCGTAGCACGGGCAGAAATATTGCCGTTCGGTGCCTTCGTAACTTGAACTTTCTGTTTAACGGGGTATTCGTTCCACTGTATCCAATAATTCATGGAGTCAGAACAAGTCAAACTCTAATAGGAACTGTGAGCGAAGACACTGAGGCAGAGGAGGATCCTTCAGGTCCGATCAATGAGTTCCTAACAAGTCCTAAGGTAGCAGCTCATTTACTCCTTTCCTCTTGTTCTGGGACGTTTCTGTCTGCTTGTCTACGTTCAACAGCAGCAGCTGCTGGAGAGACGGCAGGTGTCCCTCTCTCAGTTTGATGGATGGACTCTGTGGTGTAAGAAACATATTCATAATTGTGGGAATATTAAAAATCCTTCCTCTGTTGGATAGATGTCTTAAGACTGGGAAGTTGTGACTTTGTTTATCCGTGGAAGCTGTGGCTGACCTCTCCACAGTCACTGCATTAGAACTTAGTGACGCACACTCCCACCCAGAGTGCCTGTAATCATGCCTGCTCCTCAGGCTGTAGTGATGGGTGTTGTGCACTGGGTGGGGGACCAGTCTAAGGCCAGGTGTGTCATTAGTGACTGCAGATCCACCCACAGTGCCTCTTTAACCACAGGGACCCTGCAGATCAGGAAACGTCCCACAGCCGTTTGAAGTTTCACACTGAGTCATGTGAGTGACTGTCGTGATGTCAGTGTGTCAGTCAGCCTCAGATACGAGACTTTTCTGAGTGGCCACATCCTGCACACAGGTCCACCTGCAGGCCTTCTTTGAGCAGCTGTACCACCATCATGCATACATCTGCATATCCAATAAGTACTGAAGTACATATTGGGGTGGGTGTGGGTCAGGAGGTGGAGGAGGTCGCCTTCTAATCAGAGGGGGTGTGGGTCGACCTCTGGCAGCTCCAGTCTGCACGCCAAAGGGAAGGATGCTGACCCAGGGTTGCTCCCGATGCGTTCATTGGAGCACGACGGTGCATGAATGTTACACAGAAAACACTTAGATACAGAAAAAATGAATGTGTGTGAGGCTCGTGAGAAAGCAACAACATGCAGTCAACAGAGTAACACAACAACAAGCACAATCCCATTCTAAGGTAACACAACGAGTCAACGTGTTTCTACAATAAAGTTTAAAGACATTTCTAAGACTTAATGAAACGAGCGCTCCTGCTCCAGGAGTCACAGCGTGTGACGGGTTTACTGTCAGGAAGTTTCTAGTGTTTCATAAATTACAATTGTTTCCACAAAGTCTCACTGTACAGATGTTTTCTACTGTAAACACATTCATACAGGGTTTCTGCTTTCACTCTGACAGAAGCATCACAGGACAGCTCAACATCCTGACGAGAAGGAAACAGCTTCCAGCTCGATGGCCTGTTCTACCTAAATAACATCCACTCCTGTGGCTAATAGGGGTGGGGAAATGGATACAGTGTAGCATGGTGATATTTTGTTTGCTAATAATGTATGGATACAGGGACAGCAGAAATCGATACTTTGTTACAAAAAGGTTTTTGTGCTCTGACTTCAGAGCATGTTGATCCTTTTTCTGAGCAAGAATCCTGACATTCCTTCACTGTCCAAATGTGTTTAATAAACATGACAGTTTACTTATTTTAATTTAAGACATGTTTTATTTTAATTAAGTTTAAAACTTTTTATTTAATGTAAAATTATATTTTGTTTTAATTTACTTTCAAATTCTTCAGTTGCTGAAGGGGCTGCATAGTTTTCATAAACTGCATAGTTCAGAATAGCTATAATTGTACCAGATGGTTGATTCAGTTAAGTTGGACTAGACTGTAATACAAACCGTTCAGTTTGTCAACAATCAAACTGAAATGAGAGAAAGACTGAGTGTGAGACTTTGATATTAGAGAAAATGAATATTGATAAAGTTTACCTTTATGTACAGAATCTGAATATCGCAAAATATTTTTAAAAATTGCAATAACATCGTATCGTGCGTTAAGTATTGTGATAATATCGTATCGTGGGATGTGTGGTGATTCCCACCTCTAGTGGCTAACGATAAAAACCACAGACAGACTCCTGGGTTGTGAGTCTGACCCCTGCATGATGCCACATCTTACTTGACATAGAAGTCCAGGTGACGTGGGAATTCCAGTTTTGCAGCCAGAATCTTCTGATAGATTCCAAACGGATTGTCATCAAAGAAAGGTGGATACCTGTGGAAAGAAAGAAGCGTCAGCCCAGCCTGCTCGTCTCAAGCTACACACACACAGACACACAATCACAAACACAATTCAGGATCATGATGCGAGGAACAGGTAACAGAGGCTCGCGCTCACCTGAAGCACTTAAACCTATGAATGAACATGTGAGGGGTCACCACTGTGGGTCTGTGTCCACAGCTGTTTGTGTGTCTGTGTGTGTCCTCTACCATCCACTGAATGCTTTCCCAGCTCTCCATTCTTCTTTTGGCCTGAACAAGTCGTTACCCACAAATTACATAATGGCAGCTGCCTCTAAACACGCGGAGCAGGAAGGCACAATAACACAGTTTGTCACACCCTGCTCGTGTTCCCAGTGAGAAGCTGCAGCCATAAAGCTGTTGGATGTGGGGCCTGTGGGGCCTGTGGGGCCTGTGGGAGCTGTGGGAGCTGCACTGCAGACTGATGCTGTCACAGCTGAGGAATTTAGGTCAGGCTGAGGATGCGAGTCATCACCTCCAACAGTCCTGAGTGTGTCCAACATCAGGGTTCAGTCTGTGTGAAAATCAAGCTTCACACACGACTCTGCTTCACCGACGAGCTTCTTCACTTTAAAGACGTCTTCAAGCTGCTTTCTTTCTGAGCTCCTTAGACCACATGACCTGGGTGACTGAGGACCTGCACGGTTACACACGTGTTGTTGTTTGAGGCCAATATTAACAACATACACACACTACACATGTATATGGTTCTCTGTAGATTAGTAGATGACAGTTTTCTCATCAAATATCCTTTTTGTTCTTCATTGGCATTTTCACATAATTTGGCTTTTGAATAAAAAATAAATTCCCGGCTCGCCCCGGGAGCGTGAGCTTCCTGCAGTGTCTTAGCTGTTCCCAGGACGGGGCTCTGCTGGACAGAGATCTCCGATGTTGTTCCCGGGATCTGCTGGAGCCGCTCGCCTAGTTTGGGAGTCTCTGCACACGGTCCCACAGGAGCTCGGTCGTTCTCCACCACCCTCGGGGGCGTCTCTCACTTTGACCTCGGGGCTTCCGGGCTGCATTCGGCACAGATGTTCCCGTACACTATGGAGATGATGCTCCATGCACGCCCTGCCTGCTGGCATCTTGCACCCTGCTGTTATGTGCTGGATTAGGTTTGGATTATCGACTTATTGATTAAAATGGATTCTGACTTGGATAACGTGATATCGATTCATCAAAATCCTGAATCAATTTTTAAATATAAATTTATTTTGGCCGAAACGCCAGAATCTCTGGTTAAAGCTCACAAAATTCAACAACCACCAAACAGCTGAAACAGTAAATGAGAGCAGGAACACGGAGCACAAAGACGTAAACACAAAGCTCGACCCGCCGACGCATCAGAATCAGTGAGATGTGACTTTCTCACTGACGGCACGGACACGGTCGGGCTGAAAGCCGACAGCTCGCTGATCCTGATGCGTCGGCGGGTCGAGCTTTGTGTTTATGCCCTTTTTGTGCTGATTCTGAAGCTGCAGGTTTTTATCTCTCTCCAAACAATATCGACTGAACCAGCAGAAAAAGAAGAGCCAAACTACACTTCACATAAACATCGTCATGAATTCACTCTGACGTTTGCTGTTTTGCTTCGACCACACTTCGTGCACAGCTCTCTCTCTCTCTCTCTCTCTCTCAGCATTAGTTTCCCATCTAAAAATCTGTTTTCTGCATTATTCACTTGCTTGTTTCGCACCAGTCTAAGCAGCAGCGCCGTCGGCCGACAGCAGAGCCTCATTTCTGCAGTTCAACTAAAACTTTAATTAAAACTTTTTAAAATGATGCAAAATTGCAAAACGCTGTCTGTAATCAAACCTCTGTAACTCTGCTTCTCTTCAGCAGCATCAGGTCATGTTCACAGGTTGATTCATGATTCGTTCTTGTTCTACTGCAGAACATTTTAAGGTCGTCTGCTTTAAAAAGTCAGGACAGAAACATCTGCTTCATGTTTTTCTGTTTGATCCTCAGTTACTTTGACAACAATCTGCTGTGATGCTCACACCTGTGATGACGTCTCACAGCGTCAGCTTCGTCTTTATATATAAAGATATGGATATGTGCTGTGATCACAATTACAATATTTCTGGCTGTCTGAGGCAAAATTTCCCCGATTTAAATCGAATCGTGGATCAAATCGATTCTAGAAATCAGTGATGACACCCAGCACCCTGCTGGACTGTCTCTGGGGCATCTTTACTCAGCCTGGGGTCTGCCTGGTGTGATAGACCCCAGCCTCTATGAGTGCTCGGAGCTTGTTCTTGTGCTGACATGATTAGTGCCTCTGTGCTGTCTATCAGTGCAGCCACTGGTAGGATTTCTGGATATCAGCCACCTCCTCTATCTGCCGGTGGTTCATACATGCAGGGGCGTGTCCTTCCATCATGGTTCCTCCTCTTTCTTGGGTCTCTGCTCCCTAAGCATGCCGTCATGTTTGGCCATCTTCCAGATGTACTCGCAGATGTTCGTCGTCTCATCCTGGACCGAGCTGCTGACCCCGGCCTCCTTCCTTCCTCTTAGCCTGCAGCCTCGGGGTGCTGGACGTGGGCTGAAAGCTTTCCTGGCAGCCTCTTCATGGTTAATGTACACATTACTTTAAATTTGAATATTAGCGCTGACTTCTAGGGATGGGAAGGCTTCAAAGAAAATGCAAAATGGAGCCTCTGCTGAGTGCACGGGAACGTCACAACAAAGAAGGATTCTCCAGAAAGCATCAACAAAGCTAACAATGTGGGGAGATGACGGGCTTTTCTGAGATAAGATGCTGTCCTTGTAAAGTGAGATTTTATGTCAGCTTCATGAAACAGCATCAGGGGTGTTCATTCAATCACCAGAAAGCCTGAAGAATCTAAACGATCATGCATCGTAGGTTTGTTCCAGTTCCAGTGTGGAGGAACTCGTTCCTCTTCATTTATGTCCTGCAGTTGGAGTCCAGCCCAGCCAGTGTCCGTCCAGCAGCTCCGTGTAACCAGCAGCCTGATGCTGAGCTGAGGTGAAATCAGGAAATAGACCAACGACATGTTTGTACAGGTACTGCAGAAAAGTTCTAGAAGAAATAAGGTTTCATATCCACGGCCACATGACTGCAACTGCAGATACAAAATGGTTTCCACTAAGGACAGAAGTGAAATCATGAAGCAGACTCCCCCGAATCCTTGACTTGATGTTTTTCTACACATGCTTTGCCCCAAACGATCGACTGAGTTCTCACAAACAGCTGCTGCACTCTTTGGTCCAGACGTGTGACAAACAGCTTCACAGTGAGTCTTTGTCCCACTGTGGAAGTGTCCCTCTGCTGGGAGCAGCACAGCCTGCAGCTTTCCCCACTCACACTTCAAAGCCTGCTCACATTCATACTTGGAAAAAGGTCACATTCCTTCCACAAATCCAAAGCCGTGGAGCTTTTCCCAGCAAAGCAGACAGAACGTAGATGGAAGAGGAGGCCCACAGAAAGGTGGAGGAGGGCGCTCCACAGGGCTCAGTGTGATTTATCCACAGACGCCATGCAGAGTCTGGACAGGTGTCAGCATCAAGGGTCGATATCAAACTAAAAGCTTTTTCCTTTCAGACTGGAACGTGTCCGAGTCACAGCTCTGTGTTTCTTTCCACACAGATGCTCTGAAGATTTGCACTGAGAGACTCAGAGTCCACAGTTTAGCTCTGTTTCCACCCTCAGGCAGCTTCTACACATTTGTGTTAGCCCCCCCCCTCACTGAGGGAGATTTCAGTTAACATCCTCTTTCCTCCACTTTGCTTAGTTGCAGAACAGAAAGTGATCCAGTGTGGGAGGAACAAACAGACGACACCGAGGAAGCTTAAACCCACAGAAACACTGTGGAAAGTTCTCACCAATGATAAACGAGCTACTTGAAAATCTGTTTTCTGTCTTTACTCATTTTATGGTAACTAAGTACTCCTGCCATGACTTTCTTTACTGGCATGTTGTAGTGCTTCCAACCTTTGCACGGTGCAGGATTAATGAACGTCTCTGAAACAAGCCAATCACAGCCTTCAGCTCTGCTCCGAATGCCACCGACGGATGGAGATCCTCATTGTTTGTGAGCACGTGAGGATAAACAGGTGCTCTCTAGAAGGATCAGTGCTGTTCCCGTTCACAGATTCATGTGTCTCAGCTCTACAGCGTCTAATAATGACGAGATCTCCCAGAATAAGACAGCAGCAGTGATGCAGGTCTGTCCTGGAAATGAGATTTTGACCTGTATAAACAAACTAATAAGTTAAATTTAACTGAATAATTCTTCTGCTGCATGAACTCCTGCTCTCTCTGTGCAGAGGGTCGTACTGCTTCATGTCCACCCACAAGCTTATTTCAGGGATGTGAGGGAGACCTCGTGGTTGTCAGTGTGTACCTGCCTTATTGTGTATCTGCAGATATTTCTCTGAGCCGTCAGACTGCAGATTTCAGCACGTCTCCCTCCACATAACAGCCGGACTTTAACCTCCTAACACCCGACCTCTTCCACAGCAGCATGTTTAATCTCTCTGATATTTGGGCTGATTGGGTCCTGATGAATGTAAAAACCTAATTTTTGTTCCTAAGAAGAATCAGAGCCACATGTGAGGATGTGTTTATAATGTTGATGGAACAGTAGCAGCATAACGTCCTCGTCAGTGGACATCGGGCCTTTGTGGAGCAAAATTGAGTGTTTTGGTCTAAATAACCCAAAATGTGATGTCCACATATGTGGACGCAGGTCCTAGGAGGTCAAAGGTCAAACAGGTTCGACACTGACTGCCTTTTACAAAGTGAACGAGTGCAGATTTACCCCAGTCGGTCTAATGGAGGAGAGCGCCCTCTGGTGTTCGCAGCAGGTGTAGAGATGTTTGGACTGCACCACTTACCCAGCCAGCATCTCAAAGATGAGGATGCCCAGAGCCCACCAGTCCACGGCCCGGCCGTGACCTTTGCTTTGGATGACTTCAGGAGCCAGATACTCAGGAGTCCCGCACAGAGTCCAGGTCCTGATTGCAGAGAGCACATCAAATATTTATAACATCTCCTGCTTCCTCAATCCAAACCGACTCGTGTGACAGCTGTGTTATCATGAATGACAGGTTTCATTTTCATTCTGTCAAAGTTATTGATTCTTTCCATATAACTCCCAGAGTACGAGCACCTTTGGTGTGAAATGGTTCATGTTTACATCATAGATGATGTTATTGATTCATTCAGTGGCTGAACTGGCCACAGAAGACCAACGTGAGCCTTTTCATGATGATTTCAGGTGATTCTAACATCCTTCTCATCTGTGTTTGTGTCACCACGATGCTCCTGCAGTTTGTCCACAGTTGCAAACACAAACACAGCTCTATGATTCCCATTATCATTTCTTCTTGTAATCTTTACGCTCCACTGCTAAAGTGATCTGCACTCAGTATTACCATGACGATGTGGGGCCTCAGTGTGGACGTGGGACGAGTAATGATCGATGTGGGCGGGGCATAGGGCTGTTCGATATAACCATATATATCGATGACGATATAAAAATGTCTATTGTTTCATTTTACGCTATCGTTTGTTTCGTGGTGTCGCAAAATAAACTGTTTACAGCAATATTTGTTCATGTTTTGATGTCACTGTAGTTATTATTAATTTCTTAAAGTTCTCTCTTTCTCTTATATTTAATATAACCACACTACAGACGGACAAGCGCCTGTTTTTATGCGACAACAACGACGGTAACAGCATCGCGTGTCCGCTTGTTTATGTTCCACATAAACCTTTCACAATAAAGCTCAAGATCCTGTTGAGACTTTTCAAAATAAACTGAATCACGTGAAAGAGCAGATTATTTACAGATGAGAAGTAAAAAAGAAAAAAAGAACGCCGTGTAATAAATACTCACAAAGAAAACGGCGCCGTTACAACTTATGTCTAAAAATGTATTGTTTCATGCATCAGTTAAAACAGCGGTCCCCAACCCCCGGGCCTCGCACCGGTACCGGTCCGTGAGTCGTTTGGTACCGGTCCGTGAGTCGTTTGGTACCGGTCCGTGAGTCGTTTGGTACCGGGCCGCGAGAGTTGAGGCTCAGGTGTGAAATGTATAGTTTTCAGGGTTTTTAATCGGTTTTCAGCGTTATTTTGTTATCGTTTTTATCGTTTACTCGGTTTTCCTGGGTCTTTTCACGTGTGTTATGAATAAATCTTCTTTTTTTCAGTACTAGTTTTATTTTGTTGTATTTATCCGCAACACCTTAAAGGCCGGTCCGTGAAAATATTGTCGGGCATAAACCGGTCCGTGGCGCAAAAAAGGTTGGAGACCGCTGGGTTAAAACACTCGACTCCAGCTACACGACGCTCAGCTGGAAACACTTCACACAAGTCGAGCTGATTCACAGAATTTACAGAAAATGTTACATTTTTGTGATTTATATCGTTATCGGACGATAGACGTCTGATATCGGGAGATGAGATTTTGGTCTTAGGCGGGCAGTGAAATCAAATACTGAACAACAAATGAAGGAGGTTTGAACAATAACAGGAAGCAGGAGCAGCTTTAGAGATGCTCAGCTCCCAGTCATGGTGTCTGTGCCTTACACTTGATGCAGTATGCTGCTCTTAGTCAACTCAAAACCTCATTCAGGTGGATACACACTACGATGTTACCCTCAGAACAACTTACGCCCGTTCCAGGGTGGACACAATCTGAGACAAACCTCAATCATGTCGACCAGAACTTTTCAAAATAAGTGAAATGACAATTTGTGAGGTGAAAGAATAAACATGCACAACATCGTTTCAGTCTCTCCACATAGAAAGACGTCACCAAAGGATCCGATACTTAGAGGAGCCTTGAAGATCATCCTGACACTCCATACAGCTGAACAACAAGCACACTGCTGAGAGCTGCTTTAGATTCATACAAACTCTCCTGGTATTGTGCAGACTCACATGTTCCAGATCGGAGAGTGGAGAACAGATTTATCGACTGTCACATTAATATAGTGCAGCCATGTTTAGAGAGACAGCCGTCCTGTCAAATGCTACAAAGCTTCCATTAAATGCACGTACCGACCGAGAGGTGGACACACCCTGGACAGGTTGGCAGACTAACACAGACACACACCACCTGCATGTGTTTAGACTGTGGCAGGAAGTCGCAGTAACCCGGAGAGAACCCACCTGGACACTGGGAGAAAATCATCAGTGAATATGGGCAACAGAAGCATTTATAACTGCTGCTACATGTCTACATGTTTAATTGTCTCTCCCTCTCTGTCCTCCTCGTTCACCCTAAAGTTCAATAAAGTAAAACCAGAATTTACAGACCAATAAAAGGCTTAAACTGATCTGTGTTCAGAACAATATTCAGCTGCTGCTGGACACAGACTCACACTTTGCTCTCACCTGGATCTGAAGCTGTGCTGTAACCATGAAGCGCACAACAGGAACACAAATCTTTAACTAAACTAATATCATCAGCTGCTCTGCTGCCAGCTGGTGACACAGCAGCAGACTAATGGAACGAAGAAAACAAGCCGACGCTCTTAGTCACAACATCGCTCCTGCATATTTCAGTGAAGCGTGTTTTTATGTGCATCATCTTCCTGCCACGGCAACCAAAGTCTTCTTTAGTCGATTACTGACAACGCAGCCACGCCAGTGTGTGAGCGCACTGCAACATCACCACATCAACAACACGTTTTCATCCTCCAACACATTAGAGGACAGAAGATAAGACTGACATACATCATCATCATCATCATCACTGCTGCTGCTTTTAGAGGTGCTGTGAGGAAACGCAGGCACTCGCCTGTGATGGACGTCTACAGCAGGTTACTCACATGTGGCTGTGCATGCTGCTGGCTAGCTGATTGACACTCTGCATGTGCCACACACACACACACACACACACACACACACACACGCACACACACCTCTGTCAAAGCTACTTGTCCTTTGTTGAAGAGCACTTGGTCCAGTGCCAGCCTTTCATCATTTGTCACCAATATCACCTAGGTAATGACCTCTTTCAACCAGTTACCATGACAACAGTAATTTGTATGGAAATCACGTCGCCCCGGCGGAGGATGAGGAGGCCGCTGCTGTCGGTGGAATCATACGTGGGGAGCAGGATGGACATAAGTGTGTCCACGATGATATGGAGAGATGCTCTCTTCAGTTTTGTGTTGTCACGTTTGAGTGTGCTGATGAGCTGCCAGCAGGGGGCACTGTGGAGACGCGGGCAGCTCTGTGCTTTATCACAACCTGAGAACAACAAAGCTCGTGGCAATCAGGCAGTTGTCTTCCTATTCCAGGCAATTCTGCTGCCCTCCATTTATATAAGAGGGTCACTTGCACATCAGAAAGGTATCTGCTGTCCGTCTGCTCTGCTCCATCTGGGGAAATGCAATCTTACACCATTATGTTTACACGTACAGCTCTGGGCAAAATGCAGAGAGCAACTGAGACCGCAGTGCAGATATAAAGCCATCTCTCCCTCACTCTGCATCTTCTACACTCTCCACCACTGTATATCTAATCCAGAATAAAGGACAGTTTCTCCTGCAGTGAAACATTTCCTCCATCTCACAGGAACACGAAGCTCTCTGTGAGCTAACTGGCCAATCAGACTCAAAACAATCCAACCATCCAGTGAGCAGCATGAGCCTGAGAGCCCAAGCCAAAGTGCTTTTACCTGCTGTCCTCAGTCAGTGAGTGAAAAGCCATCAAGCTGCCTCTCTGAACTCTCCCCTGTGAACGCTTTCGTGCGTCTTTTAAATTCCAGCTAAAGCCGTGACAGTGGACGTGCACCGTGTGCACAATCCAGCACAAACAGTTCAAACAGTCCTAAATAAAAAGACAAAGCTGTTTGTTGCAGAGCTCCTGACCGACGCTTGTTTCTCAGGCAAACAGCTACAGAAAGACTGAATTTATGCAGCAAAAATACAAAATGCCAAATGTATCCAATCACATTCACTCCAAAACTCCGCGCTTCAATCAACAACATCCAACATGCTCTATTTGATTGGATCATTTAAAAAATAATGTCACCAAATGACAGCAGATGCTGTTACTGTGCACACGTCCCATCAATGGATCCCACAGTAGTTACATAAACACACAAATGGCAACAGTAACCATTCAAATGTGTTCGCACAAAACACTCTGAGGAGAACAAACTTCACTGTAAACTTCATGAAGTGCAACCTGAATCCTCACAATGCAGAACCGGGTACAGATGCAGCTCCGTGAGCCATGTGGGCAGAGCACTGATGTCATCTGCAATCAAGAGGACGTTTGTTCTCACATCGTTATCTTTATGAATTACAGAGGCGTCTCTTTATAAAGAAGTTGTTACACTTTCTGTTTTATGTGCAGCAGAAGGAGCTGAGGCAGATGTAGAGTTTCCATTAAACGCTTGTAAATTATAATAAAGGTTGATTCTCACAAACTGAACCTGATATTTGAGGCTTCAACCAAAGGTCAGCTCAGGTCTGACCTCTACGTTTAGCCTGTGGGCACAGTGAGACGAGGGGAAGCATGTGTGCATCACATGATGCTGATCAAAACACAGCGAATAAAGTCTGTACATTAAAACTTGGACACATTAATGTGGAACAGGAAGTTGCTTCTTTCATGGTTTATTAAAAGTACTGAAGCCAGTCCGTGGACGCCCTCAGCCTCACACCTCTGTGCTCTCAAAAATCCCACGACGCCTCGTTTTCAGGTTATTGCGTTTGTAAGATTTTCAGAAAACTTGACCTCCGATCTCAAGGTCATAGATCTCGTCAGAGAGCTTTAATGCGACCTGTGGTGTTCTCCAGTTGGTGGATTCACACTAGGGGTGGGGAAAAAATGGATACTGTGTAGCATGGTGATATTTTGTTTGCTAATAATGTATGGATACAGGGACAGCAGAAATCGATACTTTGTTACAAAAAGGTTTTTGTGCTCTGACTTCAGAGCATGTTGATCCTTTTTCTGAGCAAGAATCCTGACATTCCTTCACTGTCCAAATGTGTTTAATAAACATGACAGTTTACTTATTTTAATTTAAGACATGTTTTATTTTAATTAAGTTTAAAACTTTTTTATTTAATGTAAAATTATATTTTGTTTTAATTTACTTTCAAATTCTTCAGTTGCTGAAGGGGCTGCATAGTTTTCATAAACTGCATAGTTCAGAATAGCTATAATTGTACCAGATGGTTGATTCAGTTAAGTTGGACTAGACTGTAATACAAACCGTTCAGTTTGTCAACAATCAAACTGAAATGAGAGAAAGACTGAGTGTGAGACTTTGATATTAGAGAAAATGAATATTGATAAAGTTTACCTTTATGTACAGAATCTGAATATCGCAAAATGTTTTTAAAAATTGCAATAATATCGTATCGTGGGATGTGTGGTGATTCCCACCTCTAATTCACACCACCTGACCACTTCATGAGCCTTTGACGGCTGACATGAAAACAAGTTCTGATGTGACAGAAACATGATTGCATTAGAAAACGCAACAAGCTTATTAGACAATAACGTATTATTAGCGTAAAAAGATGAACATAATGTTCAACACATCTTGCAGCTACTAAATGTTTTACTACAAACAGGCGAACGTGTTGAAGGACACGTCTGCCTGATCAGACGATGCCTTCAACTGAACAGTTTATGAGCTCGTCTGCTTAGAATCAGCTGCTTTGTTGCTCCTGGCTTTGTTTACATAAACGCATGATATCATTTGTCATCTGTCATCAGATCATTTCAGAGACTTCTCCAAATTCCTTTCAGCTCTGACCAGCAATCATCTATTTTCTCCACCAATCACAGAGGCTACTTTTCTGCAGTGGGACGCCTTCAAGAGCAATCGGAGGATGGAGTCGTGGGTGAGCTACACAGAATGATACACTCAATCATTTCTGCCCTTTCAAGTTACACCTCAGGTACTCGTCTCCAACATCCACGACCAGCGTTCATTACGTGATGACCAACAGGCATCGTGGCTGAGGCTGCGGCTCATGATGGACTCGTGCAACTGAACGCTACAAAAGGCTCGTTGAACGAAATCCACAAGAAGCTATTTTATTGCAAAACATCTTTATTCCAAGGACAGCTCTGCGTCGTCCCCAGCAACTAGTGTCTTAACAACACGCATTCGTTACCTTAAATCTTTCTTCTGCATTTACTTCTTACTCCCAAACAAATATCCCGTGCAAGGTTATTATCGTTAACGAAAACTAACGAAATAACGAAAACTAGAAGTGAAAAAACATTTTCGTTAACGGAAATAAAAATAAAAACAAAAAAAGGAAAACTAAAACTATAATGAGTGTTCACAAAACTAACTAAAATTAACTGAATTTATATCAAAAATGTGTTTAGTTTTCATTGATGTGTGCGTGTCATACAAGAGTCAAGGGTGAAAATGAAGTTTAGTTTCCAGATTTTTTTCTTGCTGTGTCTCATTATGCCAGCAGGTGGCAGCACGTTAGTCGAGTCGTCTGTGTTGCTGCTCCGTCCACGCGCAGAATCATGTCAGGAAAAGTCGGGAGCCAGAGTCCAATTTGGGATTACTTTGAATATGACTGTGTTTTGGATAAAGCAAGTGTCTTGTAGTGGAAACAGACTAATTATGAGGGACATTTCTAAAGGGGAAAAATCCCACAAACCTTAAAGTGCACTTGAAAAGCTCACACAAGAAGGCTAACCTAGCTTAGCTTGAGAAGGTAAGGGAGCACACTCAACCCTCATCCCCAGAAACAGAAGCTAACCCCAGGCAAGGCAGCGTGATGCATCCCGAGACAACAGGACGGGGATATCTACACAACTGTGTGAGTCAATTACCTTCAAAAAGTTTATCAATTCACTTGAACCAAAATTACGAACACCCGGTGCTGCAAGAGTTAATAGTCTCATTGGGGCCAAGATATACGTTTTATAGTTGCCTGGTATCAATGGTTGTTCATCTGCCTTTATTTATTTAAAGAACCCATAGGTGGGAATGTGAGTTGTCTGTCTCTGCGTGTTAGCCCTGCGACAGACAGGCGACCTGTCCAGGGTGCAGTATGGTAGCTGGAATAGCAACATACCCAAGGATGAGCAGAATGACTGATATGATGAAACTGGGATTTTGTTACACTTAATTATTGCAAACACAACTAAAACTATAACTGAAACTAATCAAAACTAAACTGAAACTAAGGATTTTCAAAAAATAAAAACTAAACTAGCAAACAATTGGTAAAAACTAATTAAAACTGATATAAAATTGAAAATCTGAAGTCAAAACTAAATAAAAATAAAAACTAATGAAAATTGCAAAACTATTAAAACCCTGGTTCTTACTCACAAACAAATACCCGTGAGCACACAAACAGTTCTTACCTGTCCGTGAGCTTCTTGGCGAAGCCAAAGTCGGTCAGACGGATGTGTCCTTCGCTGTCCAGCAAGATGTTCTCAGGCTTCAGGTCTCGATACACAATTTCTTTGGAGTGGAGGTACTCGATGGCACAAACGATCTCAGAGGTATAGAAAAGGCCCGTGCCGTTGCTGAAGCGCCCGCGGCTCCGTAAGTAGCTGAAGAGCTCGCCGCCCGGCACGTAGTCCATGAGCATATAGAGAAAACGCTCATCGTGGTGAGTCCAGAACCTGCCACATAACAGACAGCAGGGTCAAACGCGCTGTTAGCTCAGGCTTACATTAGCTTTGATCGTCACTGAACGTCTCTACAAGTTCACCGCAGGGTGAAACTGTTAGTGCTGTCTGAATAAGTGGAGAGGATCACATCAGATGAGAAGCTGCATCATTCTCCGGCTCTTTTATCTCCCGGCGGTGTTTGGACAGGCGTGCAGGAAGCGTTTCAGCTGGAGGGGCACTTCAGATGAATAAGGACAAAAAAGCTCCGTCACTGATGAAGACGGAGGAGGCTCCAGAGTGAACCATAAGTGCTGCCGCCTCTCTGACCCTCACATACGCTTCAGCTCTAGTCTTGCTTTCACAGTTTCTGTCCTTTATGTAGCACAGAAACACAGCGCTGCCATGTTACACGCTAAAGAATAAACGTGTTTTCTGATGATGGTTTGGATGATTATTCACACCAAAACACATCAGAACTGAGAAATATTCAATTTTATTTCATTTATATGGGTTCATCAATCACCTCAAAGCGACCATGACCCTGTTTGTGAAGGAATTTAAATTCAATTCTGATTTAACAGGAAGCCAGCAAAGAGAACGTGACAGAAACATGGCCTCTCTTTCTACACCAGCGGTCCCCAACCCCCGGGCCTCGGACCATTACCGGTCCGTGAGTCGTTTGGTACCGGGCCGCGAGAGTTGAGGCTCAGGTGTGAAATGTATAGTTTTCAGGGTTTTTATCGGTTTTCAGCATTATTTTGTTATCGTTTTTATCGTTTACTCGGTTTTCCTGGGTCTTTTCACGTGTGTTATGAATAAATCTTCTTTTTTTCTGTACCGGTACTAGTTTTATTTTGTTGTATTTATCCGCGACACCTTAAAGGCCGGTCCGTGAAAATATTGTCGGGCATAAACCGGTCCATGGCGCAAAAAAGGTTGGAGACCGCTGCTCTACACTGTCTGTAACGAAGCATGTAAATGTAAACCGACCTGGGCCTCGCACTGAACCCTGAGGAACTCCATAATTAACCTCAGTGTGTGAACTGCTCTTTCAAGGATGTTTGATATAAAGGAAGGTTGGAGATTGGCCTATAATTAGCTAAGACTGCTGGGTCTACAGATGCTTTTGGAGTAACGGTTTAACTACAGCAGCTTGAAGGCCTGTGGTGCACAGCTGATCAGCTGATTATTAGAGATAGATCAATCATATTTACAACTGGACTACGAGCCCCCATGTTTGCAGATGAGACTGAAGAGCACTCACAGTCTGATGAGGAAGGCGTGGTTGACCTCGCTCAGCACCTCCTTCTCGTTGTGGACGTGCTGCTCCTGCTTCAGTCGGATCACGTCAGGGATCTTCATCTGCTTCAGGGCAAAGAAGGCCCTGCTCTGTTTGTCCTTGACCAGGAAGACTCGTCCAAACGTCCCCGTGCCTGAAGGGGGAGAAACAGGGAGAAGAAGGGGGTCACACCGGGGAACCTGACCGTGACAAAGGATTGTTTATCAAGGAGTAATCATCAGCCTGAAACCCAGGCCGTCCTGGTGCCAGGCAGCACAGGCTCGGCTCAGCCAGGCTCGGCTCAGCCAGGCTCGGCTCAGCCAGGCTCGGCTCAGCCAGGCTCGGCTCAGCCAGGCTCGGCTCTGCTCAGTCAGCTGCTCTTCCCAGCGTGTTTGGATGTTTTCAGCTGTAGGTGAGCAGGTTATATGTGCGTCTTAGTTCTTGTTTAATGTTTCTAATAGTACGCAGGAGCACACCAGCAAGTCTGTAGTGTAGAGTCTTTACACCCTTCATTTGTTTAGATGTTTTACATTGTGTCAGGAAAAATGCACAATGATTTATAGAAACCTCTGCATACTTGTAAACATATAAGGAAAATGCAGTATTTGTACAATTCTAGCTTCAAAGTCAATATTTGGTACGACCCTTTTTTCCTTCACTACAAGCCGAACCCTTTTCTTTAATCAATCTGCACAACTCAGCTTGTTTGAGGGCGTTCTCTGGCTGTTCGCTGCCCTTTGTGAGGAGAAACCTTCACTGTAAGCAACACTTACAGATCCAGAAGATTTATAATACTTAATGTATGAAGTTTGTATATATGGTCCAAATGTTGATGACCCCTCCTTCTTTCCTTCCTTCTTTCCTTCCCTTTCTGATCACTGACACGACTCATAATAGGAGGAGACTTCAACCTAGATTTAATCCAGGAATTGACGCGCTCAGTACAGCAGGAAACAAACATTTTAAAGACCTTTATGCAGCTTTACACTCATCACAGATTAATCCCTCTGATGCTGACACTGCAGAACTTCTTAACAATATAACTCTACTGGAACTAAATGGATTCACCATTAGCAGCAATCTGACCAAATGTAGCTATCAAAGTTCAAACTGAAGACAGAAGGTAAGCCTATACGCTTATGACGTGTTACTTTTCCTCACCACTGTTGACTAAGGGTGGGCGATATAAATGATATCAATTTGGCCAACGATAGAGATTTTTACTATACCGCGATAGCGCATGTTGATGATGTCATCAAGCTGCGCCTGTTTTGGTCGAAAGCATCGCAGCAGCTAAAACCATTATCATCTGCAAATTATGCGACAGTCACAGCAAAGAGATGAAGCACTTTTGAAATATGGGGAAAGCCAAAAACTGCGCTTCCTCCACTTCCGTAACATTGATTCATTAATGCTGAATTCTCTGCAGCTGCTCTGTTCCCATGTTGTTGCAGTATATTAATAACTAACCTCGTATTGTGGATGAATAATCTCAGTTGTTCTCCTGACTGAAGTTTGGCCCGTGTATAGCATCCTGCTATGATTGCATTTGTCCCTGACCACCAGAATCCCTCACGTTAACTTTTATCCAGTGGAAAAAAGTTAGTGTTCATCCTCCAGCTTCACTGTGCTAATGTTATGCTAACATAGCTGTGTCGCTAGCAATCGCGTAGCACAGCATGTTTAGTAGAGGTGGGAATCACCACACATCCCACGATACGATATTATTGCAATTTTTAAAAATATTTTGCGATATTCAGATTCTGTACATAAAGGTAAACTTTATCAATATTCATTTTCTCTAATATCAAAGTCTCACACTCAGTCTTTCTCTCATTTCAGTTTGATTGTTGACAAACTGAACGGTTTGTATTACAGTCTAGTCCAACTTAACTGAATCAACCATCTGGTACAATTATAGCTATTCTGAACTATGCAGTTTATGAAAACTATGCAGCCCCTTCAGCAACTGAAGAATTTGAAAGTAAATTAAAACAAAATATAATTTTACATTAAATAAAAAAGTTTTAAACTTCATTAAAATAAAACATGTCTTAAATTAAAATAAGTAAACTGTCATGTTTATTAAACACATTTGGACAGTGAAGGAATGTCAGGATTCTTGCTCAGAAAAAGGATCAACATGCTCTGAAGTCAGAGCACAAAAACCTTTTTTGTAACAAAATATCGATTTCTGCTGTCCCTGTATCGATACATTATTAGCAAACAAAATATCACCATGCTACACAGTATCCATTTTTCCCCACATCTAATGTTTAGGTGGAATCTAGCGATCTAACTTCCTGTTAACTTGTCAAAGGAGCTTGCAAAGAAAAGCGTCTGGACTTCTTTAAGTTACTTGAAGACGTTTCACCTCTCATCCGAGAAGCTTCTTCAGTTCTAAGGACAAATGGTGGAGAGTCCTTTTGTCCCTCTGTGGGGGGAAACTCCCACTAGGTTTATATCTGGGACTCTCCACCATTTGACCTTAGAACTGAAGAAGCTTCTCGGATCGTTCCAAATGGACCTCACTCAGTCGAACACGTGCACTTATTGCAAAAACAACTCTGCTGAGAATCATATGCATGCTATATGGTCCTGAGCACGTGTGGATAAGACCTATGACCACATGGTCTCGTTACAGCATACCAACCTCACCCAAACTGTGCAACTTCAGTGACAGAGGTGAACTAGATATGGAAGCAAATACATCTTTTATACTCCTCCTTTCCTTATGAATCGCAAAGAAAAGTATCCTGATGAACTGGAAACCAAAAAACGCCTTCTGTACCAATCAAAACAGAAACGGGTGGAATGTCTGCCTCTTCACCAAACCACGGACGGATGAATTTGTCTCCCTCCGGTCCCCACTGATCAATTCCACTACTTAATGGGGGTGGTTGGGTGTAGTCTCATTTCCCTGTTTGACTTGCAGGTGGATGATGATGGTCTCTGGGACTACGGGTGACTGGTGGCCTCCTGGGGACTGGAGAGCTGCGGTTGCAGATGTCTATGCATCTGCCTCAGACGGTTGAGAAGTGGGGTGGGTGCTGCCTAACGGTCTTGGGATGTGGGCTCTGGGGTAGCTGGCCTCATCTAGCAGGGGCGAGTGCTGGGCCTGGGATCCCAGCGCCCGGGGTCGCCTGGTCTCTGGCTGTGTCCCTCCCTCTGTGGGGACTGTCTGCACCTCCCTGGCCAACTCGCCGTGCGGTTTGGGCCGACCCACATTAGAATGCCCACTCTGCGCCTCGGGCCCTCGTGGATGCTGTTAGGCCAATTGGGAGGGTTGGGGCGTCCAGGTGAGGGAACAACCGTTGTTGGGTGCAGCTTGTTTCAGACCCAGACCAGTTTGTCTCGTCCCTTTAGTGTGCGTGTCTGTTGTAACTGATTGGTATTGTGACACAGTGTGCAGATGAGCCCCAGTCTACTCTGTGTGGTGGGGGTAGTGGGTGCCCCACACTCGGTGGTGTCCCGGGGAATTTTCAGGTGCCCTGAAAACCTGTACCACGTCAGTACCAAGGTGGCTGGTCTCTCTGCCTCTGGTCCTCTGGGACTCTCACCCTTTGGCTGAGGACCCATCTGGGGCCTCCGTCCTTCTCCTGCTAGGATGGGCCTGCAGATGTCGCAGAGATGTGCTGCCTCAGGTCTTCGGTACTCCTGGGGGCTACGAATGGCACGGTTGTCCTGGTTCATAATTTGCCTCTGGCTCCTGGGGGACATTACTGGGGCTTCCCATCCTCATTATGAAGTCCATTTGTGACAAAGACAGTTATTATAACACTCTCTCACTTACTCCCAGTACAAGTAAACTGTTGATTTAAGTATCTGCGTATTTTCCCATTTATGTGCTCTGGGAGCAGCTGTTGGCGATACGGTGTGCATTTCTATTTGTACTCTATCCTTTTATTAGTACTCTTTTTTTCCCTGCCTGTCCTGCCTTACAGTCTTCATACGACACCACGTTTAATAATAACTGAAATAAAACAAATAGAAATGAATACATGAACAGATAAAAGATGCAGAGATTCAAAATGTGCTTCACATCACAGTTTAGATCCAGATTCTGATTGCAAAGCTGCTGTCATGAAGCCAAAGAGATCTGAAGTGAGCTCCCATCAGCACAGCTGATGCTTAACTGAACCTTTTAAGTGCCACCCACAGAGAACGAAAGGCTTTAAATAAGTCTGATTACAAACAGACTGTCAGCTGCACAGAAAGAGAAAGAGGAGCAATCGTTGCTGCGCTGACCAAACACCTGACATCCTGGTTCATGACGACACAGCAGCTAAAGAAACAGGAGAAAGTAGGTCAAGAAACACGAAGCAGAAACACTGCAGTAGAGCAGAAACACTGCTCTACTGCAGTGTTTCTGCTCTACTGGAGTACACACACACACACACACACACACACACACGCACAGACACGCACACAAACACAGACACACACACACACACACACACAGACGCACACACAAACACACACACTGACACACACACACAGACACACACACACACACACACACGCACACACACACGCACAGACAAACACACAAGGACACACACACAGACAAACAAACACACAGACAAACACACGCACACACACACACGCACACACACAGACACACACACAGACAAACACACGCACGCACACACACACAGACACACACACACACACACAAACACACGCACACACACACAAACACACGCACACACACACACAGACACTGACACACACACACACAAACACACGCACACACACACTGACACACACACACACACGCACACACACACACACACACAGACACACACACACGCACACACAGACACACGCAGACACACAGACACGCACACACGTGCACGCACACACGTGCACGCACACACGTGCACGCACACACACACACACACACAGACACACACACACACACACAGACACACACACACACACACACAGACACAGACACACGCACACACACAGACACACACACACACAGACACACACACACACACACACACACACACACACACACACACACACAGACACACACGCACAAACACACAGACACAGACACACGCACACACACACACACACACTGCACCATGTGACACTTTAGTTTCAGTTTCTCTGCTCCTGTAAACTAGTTGTGTTGTGTTGTGCGAGTGTTTTCATGCCTGTTCCAGTTACATGTGACTAGTATCCTTAATCTGATTGGACGACACCATTGTTGCTGTGGGTCTTTCACGTCTCCTTGTACTTGTTGCTATGAGAAACAACATTAAGAAACACAGAATAATGTGATTCGTTCAGACAGGAAGAAAGGGCATGAGCAATCAGCCCGAGCGCCGTCAGGTCACAGTGGAACTGTGGGAGTGGGCAGTAATGGCCAAGCTCCCACAGGAGCAGGCAGCGCGTCCTCCTGTGGCCACATGATGACAGTTTGTGTAGTCAGGTACTGGCCTGAGCCCAGAACTGTCCTAAACACAAAGCAGCAGTTGGCATTTGATTCCTGCTGATGGGCAGAGAGACGGGTGAGTGATACAACAGCTCCTCTGAGTCACGCTGCTGCAGCTCCCTAATGAAATGCTGGCCGTCTCGTTCCTCAGCTTTACCTCCAATGAACCTTTGTCTCAGTCCTGTTGCCACAGCAACAGAGAAACAGCAGCGCACCGTCACAGTCAGGTGAACAAGTCGTATCTAGAAAAATGTCTTTTAAAATGAAAATGCTTCTGTAGGACTGTCAGTGTGTAAGAATGAAACGAGCACACAGCCCTCTCAGCTGCAACGCCCTATTAACAGCGATTATGACCGTCTGCATCAGCCTGTTTCATGACCTGGTTTAGGGAGACAGCCTCAGTCTTTGTAATGAGTCATTTGGTCCAGTCAGAGATGGCAGTTTGTGTGCTGGTCTGTAGTCAGGTTAGAGAGGATGGCTCTGCTTCTGAACAGTGGGTGAATGAAATGCACAGCTGTGTGTTCTTTAGTTGTCTCCATGCTGAGCCAAAACATTTAACAAAAGCCAGTCTGCAGAGCTTTAATGCTAGCAAGCCATCAGTGCACTTAACTACATAATTAGCATGTTGTTAGACAAGCTTCCCCTCATCCAAGAGCAGACTTGTTCTCACAGGCACTTGGTTGTGTTATTAAGCACAGAGATGCTTTTCAGTTGTGATCAGACACCAAGCAGTGAAATGAAAGTGAAGGCCAGGTGACGTCAGACAATAACGTACTTTTGAAACTGATCCATAACTCTTCATCTACCTGTTTGCTTCTGAAGCTTAGACAAGACAACTGTGCTGTATGCAACAGGATACACTCCCACTGCACCGGCAGTTACAATGAATAAATAAAAGCAGCATCAACAAACATGTTTGGCTTAGAGCTGGGCGACACAACGACAACGATATATATTGCGAAATAACTTTTTCTCGATAGAAAAGTTAAACTATTGCGATAGACCTCATCTCGCTTGTCCTCTTAAAAAAAAAGAAGAACAGCCAATCCAAATTAAGTAGCGCAGAGCCGAACCAATCACAGCCGCAGCGTCACGTCACGTGACTTGTTACGTACAGCACAAGTGCCAAGCCGCACATGTGTATTTGTTTGGGAAGCAGCCAGCCGCCGTGCCGCCCGGGTAACGGAGGAAATGAGCGCCGACTAGAGAAACATCAACCGAGAGCGTGAGCGAAGGTTAGCGAAGAGAAAACAGATGATGGTTCCAACGCCGGAGAGATTGTTGAACGGAAGAGCCACAGAAGTTCGTAGTGTGAAGGTATTTCTGCTGTTTCAAGTCTGACACAAACAGAGTAGCGAACTGTCAATGTGCCGAAAGCAAGTCTGGAAACACAATAAAGCGGTGCATGCTCAGTCTCTGACTGGAAGCTAATTCGTCATCCGGCTTCTGTCAGACTAAAGTAACTGTTACACTGTTTGAAAAGCTCAGCTGTACAACAAGGAGAGATCGAGAATTTCCTTTTAGTTCTCAGTTTATTTGATGTTGACAAAAGTTAGTCAATTTTGTTCTTCTGTAAAACAAACTAAGATTTATTTTTAGAATTAATATTTTGTTTCTAAGTGGAATTGACAATTTAGTAGTTTTGTTCTGTTTTGAAACTTAAACGCTTTAGCGGCTGCCTTTGGTGTCGTTTGCAATATTTGCCTTTATTTATCTGAAACAGTCTCATGTTCCTTAAGTACATCTACCCTGTTGAACTTATTATGGGAAATAAATATTTAAATCAAAACAAGCTGCTGATTATTTCACACTGTGAGCAACGGCACATTTAAATCCTACAAATATAGTTATTTGGCTTATATCGTGATATATATCGTGATATATATCGTGATATATATCGTTATCGCCTGAAATGAACATATCGTGATATGAACAAATCTCATATCGCTCTAGTTTGGCTCGTAGATGTTGCCTGTGAGTGATGGTCAAAGGCCGCCGCAGCACGTGACAGCAGCAGACTCGCCTAATGGCACCAGAGAGCTGTCTTATGTTTTCAATGACAATTAAAGTGCACATATAAAGAGCTTTAGCTGGTCTGTTTTAGCCACCAAATCCCTCATCAGACAAAATGAGTTGGCAGATAGGATTTTGATGCCGTTGCTTCCACGAACAGCGGATGGATGCGATCCCCTGCTGCACACCTGCCCAGCACTCGTTAGGCTTTGGCTTGTGTGTAGCCTAATATTACTAAAGTGCTGCATGAGCGTATGTTAGACTCATTACATCGTCTCAACCTCTGCACAGTCCTTTATTCAAACAGGCAGCAGAGGTGATGGACGGTCCAGTTTCCATCCTTCAGTAAACAGTGACTAACTCAAATCGTTCTGCCAGGGGAACTTTTTCATTTGATCTAAATATACAACAAGGTGAACTTTAAGACCCATAACAGATGAGTGACTCACATGTGGAGGACACTCACACAGGCAGCAGATGAGGAGTTCAACTTGAACCACACAGATACAAACATGTGTTCAGTTCATGCAGAGAGAAGTGCAACCAGAAGAAGAAGAAAATAAATCAGAGAAGATTTTTAGAACAGGGCCAAGCGAGCCATGAGGGATCACAGCTGTAAAGATATTTATTATATAAACTGTCATTTCCAGGTGCTTTTAATCTGACTGTGGCAGCTAATATTAGGATTGTAGTTATTGTAGCAAATTAAGGGTGCTGATGTTTGGAGTGCATAGCAGTCAACGACTCAGAAAGCTGGACTGGACATTGTGAGAATAAGCCAGGGTGGAGTGACCATGTGCAGGAGTGACAGATGGATTGAAATGACATCGGGGGGGCTCTGAGCCCCTCCTTCGTTGGACTGGCGATGGACAGATTCACAGACGAGGCAGATGAGAGTTTGCTTGGACTATGATGATCAGACAACATTATGATATGCAGTGAAAGTAGGTAGCAGATGAGACCCTGAGAGGTGGAGGTATGCACTGGAGAGAAGGATGAATGTCAGTAGAAGCAAAACAGAAAACATGCGTGTGCATGAGAGGCAAACAGGTACAACAACAAAGACACAACAAGCTGTGAAATGCAGCAAACATCCACAGCAGTGCAGAAGAGAGTGGATCAGTGCAGGCAGGGTGGAGAGGGTGGAGACGACAACAGTGAACGTAAGGGTTTGATGCACGCTCAGCCCAGGAACGCTGATCCTGTTCATCCGGACTTTTGTGACATCGCTATGAGACATCATGAAACTCGCCGAGCTTGAGTAAACTGGTCTTTAAGTGCTTTCAGTTACATGCTCCTCTCATTTCATCCCTACAAACAGTTACAGCTACACAAATGTAAATTGGATGTGTAACTGACTCTAGCTTTTCTGAATTCTAGTAACGTGTGGCACGTGTTTGTCATACTGATTAAAATGCTTAAGAGTTAGATCCAGCCCACAGCTGTGGCTGTGAGTCCTCTGAGTCTGAAGGTTTCTGCCTGAGTTCTGGTGGAATCACGTACAGCAGTGAGGTGTCCTCAGCCTGAACATGTCCAACCTCTGCCTGGGCATGTTCACGGCAGCTTTTTGATCTCTACAGCCCAGATGACACATGGGTCAGGTGACATTATCGGCCTATCAGATATCAGCATCAGCATCATTCCATAGGACATTATGTTTAAAAAGAAGAAGAAGAAGAAGAATACTTTTCACTTCCATAACAATTCATAAATGGTGTCATCCCAAATCTGCAGCACAAGCTCAGTTCAACCTGCACCAAATCAAGTTGTTACTGAAAGATGACACCTTTATATTTATTGATAACCATGAGCCTTCATTCATTTATACTAGCTGACCCTCCACACAGTGATGATGAAACACGTCCAATACTGACTGAAGTATTATTGGATGAGATACTTATTTGCAGTGTTTGCATATTAAAAGGATAAAACTATTATTTGTGCCATATTTCTCTGTAAGTCCTGGACTGACGCTGAGCTGCAACCCTGGCAGGGACGGACGTGCCAGCAACTACACAGAAACACCAGCAGCCTTCCTCACCAACTCAATTCAATCAGCAAAGAAAATATGGTGCCAAGCGATCATGGGGGGTGGAGCCTAGCACACTCCAGACAACCATTCACACCCATGGGCAGCTTACAATCATCAATCAACCCAACCCCGCCAAATGCATGTGTTTGGACTGTGAGAGGACGCTGGATGACCCAGAGAGACGCCACGCAAACATGGGTAGAACACGCATGCAGAACATGCAGGTGGTGGATTCCAACTCAGGACCCCCACCATGCACCCCCCACTGGTGCGGGTCCTGATGCTGCTCAATGGATAATGTGTTAATAACAAATCGATGCCACATTTGATAAAAATGTGGAAAAAACGACAGTAAGCTAAATTCAAAGAGACTCCAAAAATCAAAGTGATAAACTGATGCAGCAGGATGTTGCAACATGTGTTGTTATTGACACTGGTGCTTATATTGTTCTAATATTTTTTTTAAATGGCTCTTACTTTTTTGTACCATATCAAGTCTGAGCGTACCTAATGATCTGACCTATGGTACCCGTATTATACGGATAAACTCATCAGGAAGGCCAGCTCTGTTCTGGTGTGCAGGTGGTGGGAGACAGAAGATAACATCTCTGATGGACAGAGTCTCCCAGCCCATGCATGTAGATGTTGCTGCAGAGCTGCTTCAGTGACAGACTGCTGCATCCTCGATGCATGAAGGAGCGTTTCTGCAGGTCCTTCCTCCCTGCAGCTGTCAGACTGTACGATCAGAACTGCTCCCAACAAACACAGATGTTTACATCAGCGCTGTAACTGCACCTTTCAGTATCCTGCTCTGTTTGCACACTACAGCCTGGGCTTGCCACTTATCTGTACTCTACTTTTAATAACTGTACTGTACTCTGCTTTGGTAACTATTGACCATGATGTAAATATGTAAAAATGGTGTTTCTGTTCCGTTTGAATATGTGGTTTTTGCTGCTGATACAACCAATACAACGAGTATTTAAATGGAATAAAAGGTAAGCTTAAACTTAAACGTTTGGTGGCAGTACCCTGGGAGGGCTGACGGGCAGCAGCAGTAAACTTACACTACTGGGAAAAGTACAAATAAAGAGACGGTAGAAGATTCATTCAGCTGACCAGAACCTTCAACAGTTTCTATGGAAATGAAACAAAGTCAGGATTCGGTCAGACCTGAGCACAGCACAGTCGAGGACTCCAAACAGCCACACACTGGACACTGAAGAGTGAACGTGTGAGTAAGAGTGACACACTGCATGCTCACAGTTCAGACCAACTGAGATCTTCTTAATGAGGAAACAGATCCAATTGTTTCACAGCAGAGAACCTTAGCCAATAACAGCAGACGCTGAACAGGAAATAACAATAACAGGAGAACAGAGGAAATCACTGAACACTCCAGCAAAGCTTCACTCTACTTCCTTAGAACAACATGTGACGATCACAGAAACCAATCAGCACAGACTGTGTAAAACTCTGCACACCATCAGCACCTGGTCCAGCTGTGACTCCAGCTTTATGTTTTTTAAATATGAAAATTCATCAGTTTTAAAAAGGTTTTCTGATGTCAAACACCTGGGAACACCCAGTCTAAACCTAAGATAAGACACCTGAACAGTCATGGACAAATCAAATGTTGTGGTCAACTCACCGACTGTGGCGACCGTCTCCAGGTCATCAAGGCAGTATGTGCGGTTATTTGGTGAGGCGTCTTCCGCTGAGCTGCTCGCGTTGCTTTTACTTTCTTTAAGGGAGTTTGTCTCACTGGTGACTCCGACCTTTGCTTTGGATGACGCCATCGCGGACTTTCGGAACTATTTTGGGACTATGTGGATCTACAAACATCCAGCCAGGGGCAAACCGAGTGAAGACGCATTTCTGGAGACACACTTCTTCGTCAATCTGGGACAGCACGTCGGGTAGCAGTGACCGGGGCTGGCCGCCCTGGATGGTTACAAAAAACCTGCTAAAGTTACCTTAATAAGCTGAGTTAACTAACAGTCAATGGGGGAAATAACCGCAGACTTAAATGACACAAAGAAGCCGGTCACAGGTGCACTCGTCTGTAGCGTTAGCGGCTAACACAGTGTTCATGCAGCGCTGCACATCTGCTCAAGCATCGTGAAAGTGGCTTCATAAGCCGCACAACGCAGTCCTACATAAATCACGGGACTTTCCCGACATATCTTCACTAATTCTCCCCATTATTACCGCAACTACAACAACAGACCTCACCCTGAATTTCTTCTTTCTGTCCACATCGACCAGGAAGAGATTCCGGTCGCTTTTCAAGTAATTTCCGGTTAAGACTTTCAGAAGAAAAGAAAATGAACCAGTTTACCGGATAAAACGAGAAAGTGAGTTTTCCTTCATCATTGTCGTTTTACATCTACACGGTAAAGAATCGGTATAATCTGAAAAAATGCAAACATTTTCTATGTTATATTAGTCAACGTCTTACTGGAAGTGACTTGGCACGGAAACTGGATGTTGACGAACAATCGGTTAACGAATAAAACGAAGTAGTTCCGAGACGTTAACCAATCATGTGTGAGTGATGAGTCAGGGCGTGGTGATGAAGACAGGTGCTGAACCCCGAGCTTTAACAAGCAGACAAAGCTATTAACAGTAAAAGAATATCACACATGTATGAAATTAACAAATGACAGCTTATTACTCTTCAGGTCCTGCATGCAATCAACCTAAGAGATGCACTATAACCTGTATGATTATTTGCTGTGAAACAGTGAGCCCTCATCACTGCTGGAGTCTGCAGAAACATGTCAGCAGCACCTGAACTAGCTTCGTAGTTATTACTAGAAATGAGGTAATGTTTTGGTAGCATTTGCATATGTGATCATTCTGTAAACACAATGGCATAAAAGCTTTTAGCTGAATTCTAATAAACTTTGTAGGGATGTAGAATAGAGTAATATAGATAGAGTAGATTCATCCTTTACATTTTGCTCAAGTACACAAAGATCTTCAAGGTCAGCTTAATGACTTTTTGATTAAAAATGGACAAAATGCGGTATAACTTAGAAACTCTGATTCTAACAAGGGTGATATTATTAGATATAACCTGTCACATTTGAATTGGGACTTCTCCCTCAAGGTCAGGAAATTGATCTGAAGATCAAAATGATAAAGAGAACTACTTAACATGTATCTCACTGCCAGTAAGGCGCCTCCGTCCGTCTCTTTCTGGGATGGCTGCACAGCATTTGCTGAGATGTGTGGCCTTAGGTCTTCGGTACTCTTGGAGGCTTTATTTCCTCCTGCCTGTCAGCTTACACATTATCATACAACACATATAACGTGATATAAAAAATATTTTTTAAAAAATGATCATTTTGAGAAATGTCAAAATTTCAAGATTAAAGTGGAAATATTTTAAGTGCTACTTAAAATAATGAAAAAAGGGAAATACTATTTCCATAAGAAAGTTGTTGTTGCAGGACAAACTGCCACGGCTGCTACGTCGTGTGTAGATGAGTAAAACAAACTGATTGGCCATCGTATCGTGTTTTGTGATACATACATCCTCTTTATTGCGCAGAGTGTAACCATCCATGTCCTCGTCCATTACCAGGCATTTAATTTTGTATAAATTCAACCAGCTCACCAAAGTCTATATGTTTTTTTTCCTTGTGCCCAAGCTTCTGAACAAAGCTTCAGTTGGTCTTATCTTTCTTATTATCCCGCTGTGTCCATGTGCTAAAAGATCCATTCCATCCATTCTCCTCCTCTTATCCAATTCAGGGTCTCGGGGGGCTGGAGCCTGTCCCAGCTGTCTTAGGGCAAGAGGCAGGGTATACCATGGACAGGTCACCAGCCTGTCGCAGAGCTCACACACTGAGACAGACAACCATCCATGCTCACACTTATGGGCAATTTAACCTAACCCCACTAACTGTGCTTCTTTGGATTACCATGCCATATTGGATGGTATGGTATCCTTACCGGATTGTGGGAGGAAACCAGAGTCCCCGGAGAGAAGACCATGCAAACACAAGGAGAACATGCAAAGTCCACACAGGAAATCCCTGTCTTGATGGTGGAATTGAACTCAGGCCCTTCTTGTGAGGCAGCAGTGCTAACCACTGCACCACTGTGCTGCCCAAGTAAATAACGTCCTTGTAACTAAACTGACACTGGAATAACGCTGTGAGATGATGAGATGGTGAAACTGTACTTCAATGTGGATTAAATTGATTTTTTCCCTCCAAATGCTAACACCCCAAAAATACAACAAAAACAAAATAACCCAGATGTTAATGCTCTGTAATAACAAGTTCTCAAATGTGCTGAAATGTTTTCAGAAGGCGCCAATGCTAAATTGGCATCACACTGGCTAATGTGGTTCCTCCAGTTAACTCACGTGCACACATCCATTAATTAAGGCCCAGCAGGTAAGATTAGTATTGAACACATCACCACATTCTCTAAGTAAATATTTTTGTAAAGGTGTTGGCATGAACTTTTCACCAGATGCCAGTAACAACCAATCAAATCCACACGTACAAAGAAATCCAACCATAGATGTCCATAATAAAGTTATGTGTAAAAATGAAAATATGACACAGGAAAAAGATTATTGCACACACTTGGTGAAATTTATTGAATACTTTGTACCAAAGCCTTTTTTGGTGATGACGCCTCCTGTATGGAGAAACTAGTCCCACTGCTCAGGTGTGACCTTGGCCACACAATCAGTCTTCTACTCCCAAAGGTTCAGCGAACTCTGAGCTTTAGATCTTTCCAGAGCCGTTGAATGGGAGAGTTGTGGCATCTCCATTCACTCCAATAGGTCTTTTCCCCCTTCCAGCAGTGGGCGGAGCATGGTACAAAACATGATTGGCTGCTGGAAAAAGAAAAAGTGGGGACATCTTTGTTTTTTCCAGAATTCTGAGGAAATAACAGTCAATCATTTGATTGATCAAATCTGTAGCATGGAGCCTCACAATGGTTCTGAAGGTTATCAACATATACTAGCCACACTATAAAGATACAGCAGCACAGAAGTTTGAGGTGTATTTTAAAAGGAAAGAAAGGAGAAAACACAAGTATCCTTGTTATCAGTACAACTGCCCTCTAAGCACTTGTGGAACCACAACTCTGACTCTGACTTACTCAAGGGCTCTCACTCTTTTAATAGCTTTTCAATTGGATGCAGGTCAGGTGACTGGCTGGGCCATTCTAGAGGCCCAGCCAGTTATTTTATTTTCTCTGAAACCAATTGAGAGTTTCCTTGGCAGTGTGCTTGGAATCGCTGTCTTCCTGAAACGTTCATTTCATGGTCCTGGTAGATGGCAGCACATTTTTAGCAAGAATGTCTTGGTACATTTTTCCATTTATCCCTGCTATAGTTACATGAAGTATGCCAGTGCCATATTCTGAAAAACAGCCCCATGTTATGATGTTCCAAACTTCACTGTTGTTGGTGTTTTGGGGGTGATATGCAAACACCAAACATGGTGTTTGTTATGTTATCCACAGTTCTGCAGCACTATATACATATGGACAGTATTAACTAGGGGTGCAACGATACTCGTATCGATATTGAACCGTTCGATACAGTGCTTTCAGTTCGGTACGCATATGTATCGAACAATACAACATTTATATATATTTATTTTATCAACTTTCCTTCTGACGATGCTGTCTGTGTTGAGCGCTCAGTGGATCTGCGCTCGACTACTCCGCCTAGGCTGCACTGTTGAGCGCAGATCCACTGAGCACAGCGCAAGCTAGTGAGACAGAAGCTAAGCTCGTTGCAACATGGCAAATTGAACCTCCCCCACCCTCATTCAGATCTGGCGTTTGGAACTATTTTGGTTTTCATGTGACGTATGACCCTGAAGGTAAGCAGTCATGGACTAAAGTAAAACAGTATGTTGGATGTGCCACGCAATGCTCAATTACATTGGTGGGAACTAGTGCGTTAGCGCAGTTAGCTCGTTAACATGTCGTCCAGGCCCACGCACGGGGCGAGCCGCGGTAGCTCGTTAACGGAGATTTGCCGTGTTGTGGCGTTAACGTCATTTCAGATTAACGCTGACAGCACTAGTGGGAACACAACGAATATGACTGCACATTTACTCTGACATCATCCTAGTGCAAAGACAAGTGGAAGCAGACAAAAACAACAAGCAGCATGCTACAAACTTTACCCGAGTCATTTAGACAGCCGTTAGCACATGATTCTCCTTATGGGGACCTGATATGTTTAATATGCTGCTGAGAATATAGCCCAGAAGAAGCGTATAGTAGAGCTTTTATTTTGGAAAGAGACATTTCTCTGTAATAAACTCTCTTTTCCAAAGATGAGTGATTTCTCGATCAGAGATTTATTATTTTATTACTTTGTTGTTTCAGCAACATTAACTTTAAAAACTGTACTTTTGAGTTAAAACATATATTTATAATTTTAATAAATGACAAAGTAAAAAAGCATGAACATTTTTTGTATCGAAAAAATATCGAACCGTGAATTTTGTGTATCGTATCACCCCTAGTGTTAACAGAGAAAAAAATATATAAAATGTACAAATATACAAGCCAGTTTTAAAAAGTAATATGTAATAAACAGTGTTATGTATATACAGTTGGGTTATTGCACATAGAATTTGGTATTGCACAATGGTGGTTCATAGAGGAATTGGGAAAAAACCCACACACTCAAAAACAATGAGTTTTTGAGTGTGTGGGTTTTTGTGCTGATGCACCTGCAGCGCCCCCCTGAGGGAAACAGGCTGAACATGTTGAAACCAGGGTGGAGCTGTCCTTGATGATGTTTGCTGCTCTGCTGAGGCAGCGGGAGGAATAAATGTCCATCAGGGAGGGGGGAGGGCAGCCGATGATCTTCTGTGCTGTCTTGACCACACTCTGAAGCCTCACTCTATCCGCCTCGGTGCAGCTGCCGTACCATACCGTGATGCAGTAGGTTAGCAGGCTCTCAATGGACGAGCGGTAGAAGGTCAGCAGCAGGTTGGAGTTCAGCTTGTACTTCCTGAGGACTCTCAGGAAGTGCAGCCGCTGTTGGGCCTTCTTGACGACCGCTGAGATGTTGTCTGTCCAGCAGATGTCAGCAGAGATGAGGACACCAAGGAACCGGAAGGTGTGGACCCTCTCCACACACTCCCCGTTGATGTAAAGGGGGTCAAGTCAGTGCTGTGTCTCCTGAATGCAACAATGAGCTCTTTGGTTTTCTTAGTGTTCAGTGCCAGGCTGTTCTCTGAACACCAGGCTGCCAGCTTCAGGACTTCCTCTCTGTAGTCTTCCTCGTCTCCCTTTGAGATGAGTCCGACTACCGTGGTATCATCAGCAAACTTGATGATGAGATTGTTGTTGTGGGTCGAACTGCAGTCGTGGGTGTAGAGAGGATACAGGAGGGGGCTCAGCACACAGCCCTGTGGGGAGCCGGTGCTCAGTGTGCGGGTGGAGGAGAGATGAGGGCGGAGCCTCACAGTCTGGGGCCGGTTTGTGAGAAAGTCCTTTATCCAGGCGCATGTGAGAGGAGGGAGGCCAAGAGTGACCAGTTTGGTGATGAGGATGTCTGAGATGATTGTATTAAAGGCTGAGCTGTAGTCCACGAAGAGCAGTCGGACGTAGCTCTGCTGCTGCTCTAGGTGACTCACCATAGAGTGGAGGGCTATATGCAAACTGGTGCGGGTCGAATTCTGGGGGGAGGTAATCCTTGATGTGCTGAAGGACTAGTCTCTCAAAGCATTACATGATTACCGGTGTTTTTGCGTTTACGTGTGGACGAGGAAAACGGAGATTTGTCATGGAACGTCAAAGGTGTGCGCCTTTTTTGGCGTGACGCTGTGCGCTATGTTATTGTTTACATGAGATGAATTTATAGAGACAAAATACTGTTACTGTTAATCTGACTATCTGCAGTTTTTACACACATATACAGTGGGGCAAAAAAGTATTTAGTCAGCCTCCGATTGTGCAAGTTCCCCCACTTAAAATGATGACAGAGGTCAGTAATTTGCACCAGAGGTACACTTCAACTGTGAGAGACAGAATGTGAAAAAAAAATCCATGAATTCACATGGTAGGATTTGTAAAGAATTTATTCGTAAATCAGGGTGGAAAATAAGTATTTGGTCACCTCAAACAAGGAAAATCCCTGGCTCTCACAGACCTGTAACGTCTTCTGTAAGAAGCTTTTCTGTCCCCCACTCGTTACCTGTATGAATGGCACCTGTTTGACCTCATCATCTGTATAAAAGACACCTGTCCACAGCCTCAACCAGTCAGACTCCAAACTCTGCCATGGCCAAGACCAAAGAGCTTTCGAAGGACACCAGGAAAAGAATTGTAGACCTGCACCAGACTGGGAAGAGTGAATCTACAATAGGCAAGCAGCTTGGTGTGAAAAAATCAACTATGGGAGCAATCATCAGAAAATGGAAGACATACAAGACCACTGATAATCTCCCTCGATCTGGGGCTCCACGCAAGATCTCATCCCGTGGGGTCAAAATGATCATGAGAACGGTGAGCAAAGATCCCAGAACCACACGGGAGGACCTGGTGAATGACCTGCAGAGAGCTGGGACCAAAGTAACAAAGGTCACCATCAGTAACACACTACAACGGCAGGGAATCAAATCCCGCAGTGCCAGACGTGTTCCGCTGCTGAAGCCAGTGCATGTCCAGGCCCGTCTGAAGTTTGCCAGAGAGCACATGGATGATACAGCAGAGGATTGGGAGAATGTCATGTGGTCAGATGAAACCAAAGTAGAACTTTTTGGTATAAACTCAACTCGTCGTGTTTGGAGGAAGAAGAATACTGAGTTGCATCCCAAGAACACCATACCTACTGTGAAGCATGGGGGTGGAAACATCATGCTATGGGGCTGTTTTTCTGCCAAGGGGACAGGACGACTGATCCGTGTTAAGGACAGAATGAATGGGGCCAAGTATCGTGAGATTTTGAGCCAAAACCTCCTTCCATCAGTGAGAACTTTGAAGATGAAACGAGGCTGGGTCTTCCAACATGACAATGATCCAAAACACACCGCCCGGGCAACAAAGGAGTGGCTCCGTAAGAAGCATTTGAAAGTCCTGGAGTGGCCTAGCCAGTCTCCAGACCTCAACCCCATAGAAAATCTGTGGCGGGAGTTGAAAGTCCGTGTTCCTCGGCGACAGCCCCAAAACATCACTGCTCTTGAGAAGATCTGCATGGAGGAATGGGCCAAAATACCAGCTACTGTGTGTGCAAACCTGGTAAAGACCTATAGTAAACGTTTGACCTCTGTTATTGCCAACAAAGGTTATGTTACAAAGTATTGAGTTGTATTTTTGTTATTGACCAAATACTTTTTTTCCACCCTGATTTACGAATAAATTCTTTACAAATCCTACCATGTGAATTCATGGATTTTTTTTTCACATTCTGTCTCTCACAGTTGAAGTGTACCTCTGGTGCAAATTACTGACCTCTGTCATCATTTTAAGTGGGAGAACTTGCACAATCGGTGGCTGACTAAATACTTTTTTGCCCCACTGTACATGCGCAGTTACTGTCCCTCCGTTTAGAACGACAGAGGCGTCTGAGTGAACGACGTGGCTTATAGGCAAAGGTTAAAATATCAATACTACAGTCTAAATAGTATAGTAATAGGCCGCCCCTCCCTGAGCCTGGTTCTGCCAGAGGTTTCTTCCTGTTAAAAGGGAGTTTTTCCTTCCCACTGTCGCCAAAGTGCTTGCTCATAGGGGGTCATATGATTGTTGGGCTTTTCTCTGTATCTATGAAGCGCCTTGAGGCGACATTTGTTGTGATTTGGCGCTATATAAATAAAATTGAATTGAATTAAATATCAGGAGAGCAAATCAATATGCTTTCAGATGTGTGGCTACATGTTGGTGACCTTTCAACACAGCCGCTGTCACAACACAAATCCCAACGTCGCTTTGAATAAATTTACTTTTTTACAAAGGTAAATTTATGTATGCTGTATGCATTTTGTTCATTCCTAGTTGTGAGTCCACACCAACCAAAATACTGTCTTTAGTTATTAACATTTGAAATGTTGAAGGCACCTGAAAAGTAACACAAAATTATCTGCCTTTCCAGGAAAACAAAAACTTTTCAGAAGTACTTAAGGCTTTGTGAGGGTACAAACCCTGTTTAGTCTTTCCCTCCCAGGCTTCTAGACTTCTGATTGGCCAACATTTCGTTTTTAGCGTTTACATGTGGATGGAGATATTTTTTCAAAACTGCACGTGTGCACATGTGCAAAAACAAAAACAGAAAATCTCAGTTTTCAAAAATACCCGTAACGTGTGGACGTAGCCTCAGGACCAGGCCTTGAGGACTGGAGTTCGACGCCCCTGATCTCGAGCATCAGTGACCACTGAAGGTTTTGATGGAGATGAATATAATCCAAGGCTCTTCACAGTCACCAGATGTCACACCAGCTGAACAACTATGGGATATTTTGGACTCCTGTGTTACACTTGCTTTTTGCTTGAGCGGGAATAGGGTGAAGTCAATCTGCAGTGTGAAATATGTGTGCTGCGACCAAGTACAACCTTTGCTGGTGCTCTTGTTGGTTCATCAGCTAACTCTGGAGAAGAGCAACGTTTTTACTTAAAAAGAGCTGAGTAAAAATGTTTAAACTTGAAAACAATAAGAAGTGTCCACCCACCCCGCTGTTCCTATTCTCAGTGAATGTATGGCTACATTGTAACCTTGGTTCTCTGAGTGAGAGATAGTGATGTGCGATACCACTGATGTCCTTTCCAATCCGATACCAAGTAAAATCCAGGGTGGTATCGACGATACTGATCCGATACCGATACTTTGTACAAAAACGTATTTAATTTGTTGTATCTCAAATTATAGCGTCATAATGATTACAGGGCATCAGATTACTTGTTCTTATCACTTAATAATGCAGAGTTCATCATATAGAAATAAAAAAAACTGAAGTTTTTGCCACATGTATCGCAAACCACGTCTCAGCTGTTTGTGGAGGTAAAATACGTCCACACATGACTCCAATTACGCTCAGCCATTGTTGTGAGTGCGCACGTCAGCGGCTGCGAGACATTTATACAGCCGTATTTCGCACATGAAAGGTGGAAGAGGAAGTAGTTACTTCGACTGTAGACAATCCGAATGTTAAAGTTTATTTCCACTGTGTTCCTGTTAATGATAAACTACAAATTTACCCTAAATTACTAAAATATCGATATTTTAATGTGAGAATCGATTCTAGAACATAAATGACTGGTATCGGAGGAATCGATATTTCAGGATCGATCTGCACATCACTAGTGAGAGACTCTCTCTCCGCTCCATGATATCGTCCACATGTACAGGTACGATCCCCTTTTGTCAGGGTCACGGCCCCGTCACACCTGTGCATCTATAAAACATGAAGGTCGAACTAGGGAGTGGAGGGGCTATCAATCTGCAAGACACAAGACCGGCCCCAGAGGGTCCCGTAAGATGTAGAGAACACTGCAACTGAACACGCCACTATGACGCTAACTGTGGACACATAGTTGGCAACCGTTAAAGAGCACTCAGCACCTGCTCCCTGAAGGAGGGTCTGGCTGCCCCAACCTGGCAAATGTGGACTCAGCCATCTGGTTGTCTAAAGAGGGAACCACCTCTTCATAAGGCCCATGAGGTGGCCTTCCCTCGGGTCGAGTGGGCCCATATTCTGGAAGGGAGGGGGGCACCGGAGTAGGCGTATGCCTGGTGAATTGTCTCCACAATGAAACAGGATAGTCTGGACTTAGACAGGGGTCCGCCCAGGATCGCAGGGTGAAAGCTGACAAATACCTGGTCTGTTTGCCTAAAAAGTATGCCTCACATACTCTGCCATGGCCCAGACACCAACCTGGTGCTGAGCTGCCTCCTGGTCCAAGCCCCTAGTGGGAGGTGTATTCAGACAGGACCTTTGGCAGGAATGCAGGGTTGGCTAGAGCGTGGAGCTCGCTAATCCTCCTGGTGGGTGTTATGACTACCATAAAGGCAGCTTTGAGAGACAGCCATTCCACATCGGCTTCCCCGAACAGGTTAAAGGGATGCTGAAGGTAACGGACACACACTGTATGACACACTTTTCCAAAACACACTGACACACAGTACCCAACAGTACATGTCGATCAAACCAACATTGATTTCACATCTGCACAGCTGTTATAGATAAGCTGTGTGGTGTAACCGGGCAAGTGTCTTAAAGAAGTATCCACACGCCCTGACAAAGGGGGATCATTCCCTGTGGAGCATGTAACTGAGTGGAGAGAGAGTCTCTATGTGATAGAGAACTCCATTGTTCCATCTTTCCTTATTCCAGCACACTTGTCAACCAAGCAGCATTTGACCAACACATACGTCTAGTGACATGCAACTGGAATTTTAGAAGACTGCATGGGAACACATTTGCGGTGGGTAAACACTCCGATCCCTTTGCTGATAGGATGTAAACACATATGGAGACAGACACATTTGCAGGACTATAAAAGCATGGTTTGGACAACACTCTCCGCCAGCATCATCAAAACAAACAAAACAGGTTTCATTCTATCAGAGGCCGTGTAGAAACTTAGAGTTAATCCGGTCGTTCAGTCTGACGTCACTAGCCGTGTCTGGGCCTAAACTCCGCTGCAGGTCCATATATCAAACGATCACTGTGGCATTACTGAGAGTTGAAAAACTGTCTAAAGTCTTTCATCTTTAATAAAATGATCAGCGTTCTGCTCTACCAGGTGTAACAATTGAGTTTAACATCCAGGCATCCATGAAAACAGGATTTATGACATTTAACGGAGTTAGAAGTTAGCAGGAAGTTAGCTCGCTAGCTTAAATACAATATAGCATGTGCTGACTGCGGGGTTTTGGAAACAAATTCAAACGTACAGCTCTGTTATCACTTCCAACATAAATGAAGACAGAAAACTAAACAGCAGTGACGTTTGTAGGGTTACTGAAGTTTGGCTAGCTGGTAGATAATGATGTGCTATGTGACCGCTAGCGACACAGCTATGTTAGCATAATATAAACAAGCTAACTTTTTTCCACTCGATAAAAGTTAACGTGAGTGTTCTCGGTGGTCAGGAACAAATGTAATCGCATGGCAGGATGCTGTAAAAGGACCAAACTTCAGCCAGGAGAACAACTGAGATAATCCATCCACAATACGAGGTTAGTCATTCATATACTGCTGCATGGGCTGGGCTGTAGCTACATCCTAAGGTTTTAAAAACTGAGCTTAAATAAATGATTAGCGGTAATAAAAGCCGAGGGAGGTCAACAGTGATCACTGACTGTTTTAGGAGCTTTTTGAGATTAAATAGAAGAAAATACAAAACATTAAACATGTTAACAACACCAAAGCATATTAAACGCAGACTACTTTAGGCCCGGAAGTAGGATTCGTCACGTCATCACTCAAGGGTGTAGATTTGGCATGGACGGAGGGGACGTGTCCCCACCAATAATTTGATCTCTTCAAGTAAAGAAAAACAAACCCGATAGAAAGAAAAATACGATCTGTCAGCGTCTCATTCAGCGAGCAGTGCAGAAAGAGTTCAATTTGTTCTCTACTGGAGTCCTACCTCATGTGATAAATATGGCCAATGTGATTGGCTGAGCCTTTCAGGGAGCTCTGTTTAGTTTTAGCATCGGCAAACCTGCACTGCGAGGAGGAGAGGAGGACGGCAGCAAAGAGGAAGAACCTGGATATAAGAAATTGTTTTTCAAAGAAACCTGTAAGTCACTTAAATGGTAAATGGCCTGCATTTGTATAGCGCTTTACTCAGTCCCCAAGGACCCCAAAGCGCTTTATACTACATTCAGTCATTCAGTCATTCACACACACATTCACACACTGGCAATGGCACGCTACATTGTAGCCACAGCTGCCCTGGGGCGCACTGACAGAGACTTAAAGTCAAGTTCACTCATATAACGTGTCCGTCACAATAACGTTACAGGCTATGCTAGGCCATACATGCCAACACTCCCGATTTTTCTGGGGAATCCCGAATTTCAGTGCCCCTCCCAAAAATCTCCCGGCGCGATCATTCTCCCCAATTTCTCCCGATTTTCCACCCGGACAACAAAACTGAAAACCATATCCCAGACTTGCCCAGCCAATTCCAGTTTCCAACAATGGCTACTATTACTGCAGCTACTTAGTTTGACTCTTTCTGGGTCACAAAATAAACTTTTAACACAGAGAATGTAGCTGTGTAAACGTCAAATAACTTAAACATGTTATTGTTTGGCCTTTTTCAGTGCTTTAGTTGTGTTTTATTTGTTGGTGAGTAAATTGGTTTGGCTGAGATAAACGTTATTAGATTAAATTAGATTAAATAAAACTTTATTAATCCTTCGGGAGGATTCCTCCGGGTTCTCACACAGCTGAATAAACTGCTGTGTGAAAACAGCAGTTTATTCGACCATCTACGCCAGCGTCCGGTTATATTTTAGACAGCCAGGAGCAGACAGCAGGTGACGTAATTCTGAAGGCTAGACCGTCCAATTTCACAGTCGCTCATTTCCGGTCTACCCGGCTTTCGGAGGACCCGGCCCACTTAGACCACAAAGGCCGGGTCCTCAGGTGGACGCAGCCTCTGAATTTGGACACCCCCGGCCTGTTTCCGGCTGGACAATAATAACAGTGACATTTAAGTTATTTTATCCGATAAATAAACCCTGTAAAATCAAGTTTTTTGTATATATATGTACATGTATATCCCCCCAGCCCCTTTGAATGTCTCCCTAATTCTGAGGTCTCAAGGTTGGCAAGTAGGTGCTAGGCTTGGTCCACATCAGTCTAAAATTGTATGTAACCATGAATGATGTGATGCCATGTCCACCAGGAGAGACTGGACAGTATAGATGTAAAACAAATATGCCAGCAGTTCATTTCAGCTAACGAGAGGAGCAGGCATGTGTTTGTTGTGTGGGCATGTAGTCCATGTCTGTTGCTGTAACAGTAGTTCATGTTTAGAATAAAACATCCCAGCTCACTGATCTGATCGGGGCAGTAGTGCCTAAAATGTTGCATAATGTTGCTGAGAGATCTTTTACTTTGTGGTAATCTTAGACGAGTAGTTTTATGGACAAAACCCACCAGATCATTCAGTGTTCCCTTAGTGCTGATGTATCAGAGATGTTAGTGTACTATAACTGAAGTCATGTTGTTAAGTCCTTAAAGTCATATTCTTTTATTGTCATGACTCTATTTGAAGCTATTTTTATTTTTGTATGATATCTGATTTATATGGAATATGGCTGAAGTAAACTAAAGTATAAAATACTTAGTCAGTCATTTGTTTAATAGTAATTTAACATTATATAATTCACATATAAAACTATGAATTGTAATTTTAAACGGTTTAAAAGCATGTAGAATAACATATGTAGGCAAGTATACTTCTCCTTTTATCAAGAAACAAAAACAAAAAGGAAAAAAAAACGAACAGGGCAGGGTTCGATGGTTGAATCATCCGTCCCCACCAATGCCACAACCAAATCTACAACCAAGATGCCACATGCAATTTTTCAATTGAATAGTGTATTTTTCAAATTCAAATTCAAATTCAAACTTTATTTGTCACATACACAGTCATACACAGTACGATATGCAGTGAAATGCTTGGACAACTGCTCGTGACCTAAAGAAAAAAAGAGAAGGCTATGAATAAGATAGGAAATAAATATGAAAATAAAAAAGGGTAAATTTAACCAGGAAGGAATAAAATAAAATAAAATATAAAAATTTAAAAAATATATAAAAATTAAGTTAAGAATGAGATAACTGTACAACAAAAATTAGAATGAAGGGTAAAGGGTAAATTTAACTGGGAAGAATAAGATAAAATATATAAATTAAAGTTGAAAATAAAATAACTGTACAGCAAAATACACAGTATAGAAATATATAAGAATGTATGAAGAAATATAAATATAAATATATATATATACACAATAACAGCAGCTGTACAAATATTAACTGGAAATGAGGAATATAATGTCCAGTGTTGTGCAATCCGCATTATATAGTGTCTTGTGCAGTGCAAATATGCTTAAAGTGGTTTAAGTGATGGTTCAGGTTCTACAACTCTGGGCTTTGTAGAAAACCTACGACATGACAGCCAAAATCATTTCAATATATTTTATTGAAGTAAGAAAATTCTGTTACAGTTCCAATCCAACTTAATTTATATATAACTAAACAACAAAGTTGACCAGAGTGCTGTGGTTCACAGTTGTGAATTAGTAAATATTAATTCCACATTAACATCTTGAACCCAAACCAAGACTGTGCAAGCAGTGATAAGAAACCTTGGGTGTGTGGGGCTTGCACATGTGCTACACACACACACACACACACACACACACACACGCACACACACACACACACCTTATGAGCCAGGTGTGGGTCAAATTTGCCCTGTAACAGCCTGCACAAAAATATAACATTTTATTGTGTTTTTACTGCTGTCAAATGATGAAACTGGCCAATTTTGACGCGATCAGCATGTAAGAGTTAACGCTGTGCATAGACATTAGCTGATTCTAATCTAATATCCTTAAAATAAATCCATTACATAATCGTAGTAAATATGCAGGAGGGTATATTTGTCAGGAGGCAAACAGGAAGCTCGAGACATGAGCACCTCTGACATAGTCTTAAAATACTCTATTGAGAGACAGCTGCCAGGTTCAGTTTAGCTCCTGCAGTCAGAGCTGGCAGAGACCTTCAGTGCTGGCTGGACGTTGTCTATATGAAAGTTCATCATTTAAATGTAGCTTGAGGTGTCACAGCTGTGCTTGCTTTGAACTTCTGCCTGTTATACAAATACAACATTTCACACTGACATAACTCTTCTCCAGTGTGGCACTAGCTCCATTAGATTAACCAACGCTGCATATCAGAGCTGTTGGAAAAGTATGGAATGAAACAAGAGCACATAAATTTTAATCAAACATAATCCATATTTCCTGATTTGCACATTTAGTTATTTCCTCGTTTGAAAGTTTTCTGACCACATTAGCAATGCAAAGCAGGACAACAGCTATTAGCATTCAGCTGCTGTTTCCCTCTTTTATTCCAGACTGTCTGCGGCATGATCAGAATGAAGGATGGGAAAAACTCTGGGAATCCACTGACTTTGCCACTAATTCACAGCTCCACTGAAGTTATCAATCAATCAATCAATCAATCAATCAATTAATCAATCAATCTTTATTTATAAAGCACTTTTCATACAAAAAAAATGTAGCACAAAGTGCTTTACATGGTTAAAAGCAGCCCACCCTGCCCTCCAACTCACTCCCCACACTTTCATTAACATAAGCGATGTGAATACAGACCCCCCCCCACACACACACACACACACACACACTTAAAGAGTAAAATTGGGCTGGGCACACATGAGCCAGGTGAGGAAACACTATCACAGGGAGCCGGTCACAGACTGCAGCCTCCAGGCCGGGCACACAGCAGGAGGGAGGCAAAGAAGCCCCCCAGCCAGGCTGAGAGGACCCCCAGAGCCCAGCAGCCACGGTCGATCACAGCCCCGGTGCAGAGAGCGCCCTCCGAGGAAACACTGGAGATATGACACAATAGGATATATACTGGGTAAAAAGATAAAATAAATAAGAACGGGATACAATATAAATATAAATAGAGTAAGAAGATAAAAAATGAATAAGAATAAAATCAATAAATATTAGGTAAAACCTAAATTAATAATAGAATAACAGGATAGAGTAAATAAACGTTAACTAAAAGCTAAATTAAAAAGGTGGTCTTGTTCTTAAAAACATGTACGTTCTCTGCGGCCCTGAGCTCCTCCACAGACGAGGACCATACCACTGAAACGCTGCCTCTCCGTGAGCATGTGTCCTGACCTTAGGAACAATCAAAAGGCCAGTACCAGAGGACCTCAGGGTCCGCGAGGGTTCATATGGTAGAAGCAGATCTGAGAGATAAGAAGGCCCGAGACCATTAAGACATTTAAAAACCAATAAAAGAACTTTAAACTCGATCCTGAAACACACGGGGAGCCAGTGCAGCGACTCTAAAACCGGTGTAATGTGGGCCCGCCCTCTGGTCTTCATCAGCACACGAGCTGCAGAGTTTTGTAAAAGTTGTAAAGTTGAAATATTCTTGTTAGGAAGACCAGAGAGCAGAGCGTTGTTCCCTGTGTACTGCACCACTGCACATGGTTGAAATGACAATAAAGTTATGTGCAGATCGAGGACTGCTTTACAGTAGAGTGGTTCTCATATAGTGCTTTTCTATTCAGTGTTTTATCAGTGCTCATAAAACCCACTGATGATCAGCACAGGCAGCAAATGTTTGGTTAAGTTTAGGAAAAAGTTGTTTCAAGTTAAAATACACGTGTTTTACTTAATCCTTGGAAGAGCTTTTAAACACACAACTATGGCCTAGAGGCCTGCTTGTGTCTATTGTGATCTTCTGTGTTATGCTTTCTTTGAGGGTGTGTGATGAGTTGGAAATTAGAACGTGCAGTTGTTTCGAGTTTGTGTCACAGACCAGCGCAATTTACAGTATAGAATTAAAAGGAAAAATCTAGTTCAGTGATACAGACAGGAAGTTGCTCTGACGAGGAGATACAGAGGGGCTTTAAGGTGATGGTGAGGGCTGAAACTGAAGGGAACAGCAGAAATTCTGCACAGTATCGAATTGCAATAGCCTACGACGGATAGTGAGAACAGCTGAGAAGATCATCGGAGCCTCTCTTCCCTCCATCATCATCATCCACCTATCGTACCTGCAAAGCCACCAGCATCGTGGAGGACGCCACACACCCCTCACACACACTCTTCACCTGCTGCCATCTGGAAAGACGCACCAGAGCATCCGGGCCTCACCGCCAGACTACAGAACAGTTTCTTCCCCCAGGCCGTCAGACTGCTGAACACTCAGTGACCGGACCTTCATACATGTCACCTCAAGCACTTATCTGCACAACGCTCAGTCTTTTGCCAACCCACTGTTGTGTCTGTATCGTCTGTTCTGTCTTTGTGTTGCACTGTTTTTGTTTTTAGAGTTTTTTGTGCAATCTTTGCACACTTGCGCTTCATGCAGTCCTGTGTTGATTGTCTGTTCTATGTAGCGCTATGGTCTTGGAGGAGCGTTGTTCACTGTGTACTGTACCACTGCACATGGTTGAATGACAATAAAGCCACTTGACTTGTTAAAAACTTTAGTTAGTGAATTCAGGGTTCTGCAAAACTCACAGCGGATGAGTCCTATTCAAATTAAAACGAATGGCCTTAAACCTTTATCAGCCAAGAGCAGCGTGATAGTGACCCATCTGTGAACACGCTGGAAAGAGCTTTGAGCACACATGCAGGTGCCTATGTCATCACACAGTGCAAGTACGAGATCGAACACGCATGCACGCACACACTGCACAGAGTTTAACAAGCCCTAACAAAACAACAACAGTCCAGGAGGGAGATCAGGATGTGGGAAAGACCACCAGGCCAGTCTAACAGGCACAGGTTGGTGCAGAAACACTGTTCAGGTTGTCTGCCAGGAAGTGGAGACAAAAGAAGGAGGGAGAATCTTCGGTCCACAGTGCAGTGAGGAAGGTAGCTGGACCTTACGTAACATCAGCAGTGATGCTGCAGCTGGAGAGCCAGGTGATTACTAGATGTCGCTCAGACTAAGGCAATCCCAGATCCTGTTCCAGCGTGAAAGATGGCAGCTGGTCTGAGGTGAGAGACTCCTGGTCACAGTCCCTGGTTAGGATGACGCTGAGCTGATGAGTTCGCTGGTCTGGTGAGGGTGGCCAGTGAAAGGCAACCCAACCTTATCAGGCCTCAGCGCTCTGCAACTTGAACCTTCAACTCTTTAATAAATTTACAAAACTTTGAGTTTGATACTCTTTTGGAAAATGAACATGATAGAATCACAAGCTTGCAAGGAGATTGTAAGCACATTATGGAGCCACCAGAAAGCAGTTAGGGAACATTTTCACACATCTTCCTAAACCAATCTCAGAGTGGATGCTTATATATACATTTAATTATATAGCACCTCATATCAACTGTAAGTCGCCTTGCAGGGCTGCTGTACATCAAATGACCAGCATGTCAGCACTTTGTGTGAGCTACTTTTTGGCAAAGCAACAAGATTCAACACATTCACAGGGGCCTCGTTATACCATCACTATGAAGCAGGAAATGGACTCACGTGTTAACAAATCAAAACAAGAAGTAACTAATTATGGAACACAGGAATGCAACGTTGACATGGAGAACACAGATGGGCAGGAAAAGAACCTCAGGGAAGAAACAATAACAAAACTATAACCCCCCCCCACAACAATCTAAAAATATAATGGAAATCCAAAAATGGAATATGAGGCTAAAAAAACATGTAAAAATATCAGAATGAACAAAAATAATAAACTCAAAGCACACAGAGCCCAGATCATGACAGGAGGTAGTTAATTGCTGGGAGAATCCCCCTACCACCGCTTAACTTCTCTTAATGTAATACCCATAAGATCTGAGACTCAAACCCTTTAAACTTGGAGGAATTACACATGGAGGCAGAAGATTTTATGTTTTCAGTGGTGCTAAAGCAATCTAAAATCAGCTTAAGTTACACTTTCTTCCAGTAAAATTGCATATTCAGTAACTGATTACATGCCAGAGTATAGCACAGGTGTCAGTGTGGCCAGCTGTTCTCTCTGACAGCAGTCTATTGCCTTTCTAAGCCAGCTGATTCAGAGGAGGTTTACAGCAGCGGTGTCCAACTCCAGGCCTCGAGGGCCGGTGCCCTGCAGGTTTTAGATGGCTGTGTCCCAATTCAGGGTCTGCAGCCGGCCGCATTTTAAAGCCGATTACGTCACAGCGACGCGACGAAGGCTGTCCCAATTCGAAAGCTGCTCGAAATGCAGCCCTCAAATGCGTCCTTCATTTCCCTGAATTTTAAGGACGTGGCGGTGTAGACTTCGTAGCCCAACATATCCCAGAATGCATAGCGCGGCGGTGGGTGTGGATAATTTTGCCGAAAAAAAACGGCGGATGAGGGGCGCCCGAAGAGTAAACTTTAAGTAAGTACTGAATATTATGTCACTTATTTATGTGCAAATGTTTAATAACGAAGAACATTAAAACATTCCTGTTGGTCACATGTCGGCAAAGTCATGTGACATTAGTGACGTTTGTACTAACTTGGTTTTAAAGCCTTTACTTTAAAATATACGCCGTTCAATAGCTGAGCTTAATCAGAGAATGATCAAAGCTCATGTAGAAACAAACAAATGAACAAAAGATTTTCTCCTTCATGTCTGTTAAACAAAGCTGTATGAAACGTTTCCAGCTGTTAGTATCATGGTTGCTAGGCAACCTGGGCAGCGCAACGGAGGCTAGACCGTCCCATTTCACAAGCCTCGCACTTCCAGCCTTAGCGGTCTTTAAGTACGCGGCCCTTGAGGATCGTTGAGGCTGCGTACTTTAAGGCTGCTGACCCTGAATTGGGACACAGCCGATGTGTCCTTGATCCATCACAGCTGATTTAAACGGCTAAATCACCCCTCAACGGCTGTGTCCCAATTAAGAGACCGCACGCTTGAAGTACGCGCACTACGCGTACTACTTACGGTGCGTACTATAAGTACGAGAAGTGCGGAAATGAGAGACTTGTGAAATGGGACGGTATATGCTTCGTCGCGCTGTTCAGGTTGCCTAGCAACCATGATACTAACCGCGAGACACGTTACATACAGCTTTGTTTGACAGAAATGAAGGAGAAAATTGTTTTGTTGGTCAATCATTTTTGTCATGACATCACTTTGATTAGTTGAGTATCTGAGGCTGAGACCACAGGACTGTAAAACATGATTCAAGGGCTTCATTTCTGTACTGAACAGTCATTTAAGATTAGCTAGTAAATAACAATTAGCTGATGTTGTTCATGAGACTAAAATCATCTCACTGTGGTAATGTAAATATAATATGGCCAATATTATAGTATTGTCAAATTATTATGATATATGTATATATATATATATATATGTATATATATATATATATATATATATATACATATACACACATATATATACAACCAAGTTAACGCTGAAAATACAAACGTCACTAGTGTCACATAACTTTGCCGACATGTGGCCAACAGCAATGTTTTAATGTTCTTCGTTATTAAACATTCGCACATGAATAAGTGACGTCATATTCAGTACTTACTTTTGACAGTTCACTCTTGGCCGCTCCCTTCTGCCGTATTTTGCGGCAAAATTATCCACACCCACCGCTGCGCTATGAATTGTGGGATATATGGGACCACGAAGCGTGCACCGGACCACGCTTGATATTTGGGGAAATCGACGGCGCATTTGGAGTATGCATTTGAAGTACACTTCGAATTGGGACAGCCGTTGTCGCGTGGCGGTGACATAATCGCACTTAAAATGCGTACTTCAAGCGTGCAGACCCTGAAATGGGACACAGCGGACATGTCTTGAAGTTCTCCAGAGGCCTGGCAATGAACTAATCATTTGATTCAGGTGTGCTAACCCAATCTAAAACCTGCAGGACACCGGCCCTCGAGGCCTGGAGTTGGGGACCCTGGTTTATAGTAAAACCATGGTGCATGATTTCACTGAGTTTTGACCTGACATAAGTTATGTAACGCCTGCAGCAACTCCCCTCTCTGGGGTTTTAGTGCACTGCTATTACATCATCTGACTCATAAATGCTTTTCCCATCTGATTAAGTGAGTAAAACTGTAATATGATAATGCAGCTGTGTTATTTGCCTTTGTAATCTGTGCTTCCCTGGCCCCCACATGCACATCTCCTACCACATTTCCTGTTTGTCCTTTCTTCTCTGAAACTTCTCCTCATGCTCTTAATGTTGCCCTCTGGCTGCTATTTCACCAGCTGAAGTGAATGGTCAAGACGATGTTGCATTATTCTTCATAATATAATACTTCTCACAGATATGGGTCATATCAAAATGTGTTCTTTTTGTTCACGTCCTAAATTCTGAAATAAAGAAAAAACTAAAGGCAAAAATGTGGTGCTCTCTGAGGCAGTAATAACTTTGTATATCAAAAGCAGATATCTGACAGGTATTGAATATTTGACATCCTAAAATATGCACATGATATTTAACAAATACATCAATACTATAATACTTGGGATTTGCATGTGTGTCGTACCTTCCCTGCAGGGTCAGAAACATTCCTTTTGGACAGGCTGAAATCTAATATTTAATTTATGTCCGTGCTCCCAGATGTTTTGGGTCGCCAGAGGGATTGCGACCCCGGAAGTATTCCTGCGCTGGAGGCAGCCACACCTGCTGCTCGTCATCCGCAGCAGACTACTTTCGTCAGGAGAGTTGGATTTAAGAGGGAGGCTGAGCTCCAGTCGGATTCTTAAACGTCAAACCCGTTAAGTACAGTTGTTGACTGTGTTAGATACGTCACTATAGTAGATTATGCTGCTGAGCTGCTGTCTGTGTGCCACCAGGAGGCGGCAGCGGAGTGTGCACGTGCACAAAAGGATCCAGACGAGACTCAAGCGCTAGCAGAAAAGGACACTTTATTATAATAACAAAAGGCGACCCGGGAAAACCAGAGGAGCAAAACGAGGTACTAAAAACCTCTTTGGAACCTCTTTGTGTATCAAATTACATTCAAATTTACTTCTACACTTTACACCACTGAGTCAGTGAGCCCAGAGAATGCTAGCACTGAGTCTGTGATCTTTGAAAACGTTGACTCTGAGTCTCAGAGCTAGGGAACTCAGCATACAGAGCACGCAGAGCCAGGCAACCCTTCAACCTGGTCAGGCCACATGCAGACGGAGATCCTCCCCCGTCTCTCCAGAGGCTGAGCGTACGGCTTCTTAGTCCTAGCCGGAGGTCGGTGCACCAGGGGTCTGCGAACTGTCCACACTTGCCATGCCTGTGCCTGAGGACGTCATGCCACCTGAACCTGCTTTGTCTGACCCTGCACGTCCTGCACCTCCACGTCTAGCACAGCCTGCACGTCATGGATCGTTTGCTGTGCTACGTCGTTGCCCTCCAGAGCTGCTACGGTGCTGCCCACCAGAGCTGCTACGGTGCTGCCCACCAGAGCTGCTACGTCACTGCCCTCCAGAGCTGCTACGGTGCTGCCCTCCAGAGCTGCTACGGTGCTGCCCACCAGAGCTGCTACGGTGCTGCCCTCCAGAGCTGCTACGGTGCTGCCCACCAGAGCTGCTACGTCACTGCCCTCCAGAGCTGCTACGTCACTGCCCTCCAGAGCTGCTACGGTGCTGCCCTCCAGAGCTGCTACGGTGCTGCCCACCAGAGCTGCTACGGTGCTGCCCTCCAGAGCTGCTACGGTGCTGCCCACCAGAACTGCTACGGTGCTGCCCACCAGAGCTGCTACGGTGCTGCCCTCCAGAACTGCTACGGTGCTGCCCACCAGAGCTGCTACGGTGCTGCCCTCCAGAGCTGCTACGGTGCTGCCCACCAGAGCTGCTACGGTGCTGCCCACCAGAGCTGCTATGGTGCTGCCCTCCAGAGCTGCTACGTCACTGCCCTCCAGAGCTGCTACGGTGCTGCCCTCCAGAGCTGCTACGGTGCTGCCCTCCAGAGCTGCTACGGTGCTGCCCACCAGAGCTGCTACGGTGCTGCCCTCCAGAGCTGCTACGTCACTGCCCTCCAGAGCTGCTACGGTGCTGCCCACCAGAGCTGCTTTGTTGCTGCCACCAGACCTGTTTCAGGCCACTTGAACTGTTTCTGCAGCATTGCTGCCTGCCGGGTCGGTCACCAGAACAGTTTTTCCGCCACCGCTGAAACCGCAGTGGGCCTGTGGAACTGCTATACGGCCATCGGGGGAGTCGCGGTGGAACCTATGGACTTTTTGAACTCTTGGACTGGAGGTCTTTGTTTGTTTGGGAAGTGGTTTCGAAACTCCACAGCAGACTGTGACAGAAAAATCTCATTGAGATGAACAATCTCATTTCCAAGGCATCATGGCAGCAAAAGTCAAAAATACATGTGCCACATAAGTGCATAAGAATTAAAACAAATATAATATCCTGTACAATCATGTGAACAATATACAATAACAGATCATTAAGAGACATTAAAAATAATCACACCTATTCTCTCAAACCTTTAAGATGGACTTACACTCCCCCAAGGTAACCATTGGTTTCTTTATTTATTCTTTATTTTTATTTATTCTTTATTTAGAAGTCAGAATTTAGGAGAAGTTAGGACATGAGCAAAGAGAATACATTCTGATATATGACCTTTGGGCATATCTGTGAGAAGGAAGAGTATTATGAAGAATAATGCAACATCACCGCCAACATCGTCTTCATTTCTGACAGTTTCAGTTATTATATCAAACGTCAAGCAAAGGAAGACCACACCATGTTTAAACACGGGCGCTTTAGTCATCAAAATTATTTTTTCATCAATTAGACATTTTTTCATCCCCTAAAGATACATAGTTAAAGCACTGCAACAGTAGCTCGACATCACATGACATTAAACTAAAGATGTCAACAATTTTAATTCCAGCTGCTCTTCATACTTATGTCCACCAGATGCCACCAAAGAGTTGGCATCAACTATGTTGAAAAGCTTCAAGTAATAAACCGTTTTTTAAAATACAAGCTTCATTTGACCATCACGAGCTGTAACTTAACAGGGAGAGTGGACACACCTGGACAACACAGCCGAACAGAATCAGACTGACGAGACCAGGGAAGCAAAACTGAACACAATACACATGAAATGGGAGACTATCAAAATAAAACAGGAAGTAACACACACTGAGACTCAGACGTGAACTTGAGATATGACCAGTGTTGGTCAAGTTACTTGAAAAACGTAATCAGTAACTAATTACTGATTACTTCCTCAAAAAAGTAATCCAGTTACTTTACTGATTACTTATTTTTAAAAGTAATTAATTACTTAGTTACTTTTTAAAAACACGATTTACAACCTGAATAGGTGATAAAGTGATAGGTCTTTCAGCCCAATTCTACTTTTTCTGCATAATCATCATACAAAATGTAATCAAATGGAAAAGTCTCTTTTTAAAACTTGTTTTATTAGTTTTAATCTTTTAACTTTATGCATCAAGCAAACATTTAATTATCTGCAACATTCTCTGACTGGAAGAAATTAGTTTAACATTTAAACCTATTTTCTGCACATTCCAGCACATAAAATATTTTTTTTTGTGTGTTTACACTCAGTCTTTCAAATAGATGCAAGTAAAACACAGCAGAAAATAAATAAAGTCAAAGACTAGCGGTCCTGTTGCTCTATTTTCACCTGTAAAGCAGGAGTGGGGTAGGCGGAGGGTTACCCTGGTGCAGGTGTGCAGCGGTCAGTGGAAGAATCCGCGAGTTTCTCTGTGAGTTTCCCATTACGTCGTAGCTACTCGGTGCTTGTTTGGAAGTTTAGGGGTTTTTTCGCTGTAAAAAGAAGTTTTCTTCCCACGCACAACGGACACTAATGTTTTTGTCACTTTTTATGGAATCAAACTCAAAGTAAGGTCAGTACTTCCACGCTTTAAACGCTGCACGCTCATACTCTCTCTGCACTCGATATATGATCCATTGTTGATCTGCACACAGCTGTTGTCACGAACGTCGCACTCGCTTACGTCGCTGTCATGAGACATTCTCGCAAAAAATCACGTAATGCAGCGTTAGTAATGGTAATCTAATTACCGTTTTTGCAACAGTAATCCCTTACTTTACTCGTTATTTGAAAAAAGTAATCAGATTACAGTAATGCGTTACTGCCCATCTCTGGATATGACAAACTGGGGAGACAAAGGAGCGAACCACAGAGAACAGACGGGCACGGGTACATGACCAGTGGGACTGAAGGAATAACCAAACACACAGACTAGGACAGACCAACTACGAATACAAACCCTTTTTTGGTTTTTGCTTCTTCCTCATGTTACAGCCCACCCTGGTAGTGGGGTGGGTTTTTAAAAGGAGTGTTAGCACACAAGGTTTGTGCCATTTATTGTAAACAAATGTGGGTATTTTGTGTAAAATCCATTGAGTAACAGGTGCTATAAGTGTTATAAACATACCTGGTCTCCCCTACAATGTTCCCACCCATCTCTAAAATGAACACACTTATGGTCAGTGAATGCACCGTGCTAACTAAGCTGATATTTTCCCATGCCGCCCTCCCATCTAACACCATCATAGCTGGAAGCCGTACTCCTAATGATCAGATCAAGTGGTTCCTTATAAGCCGTTTTCTACAGCTGTAGATCTTTAAAGCGATTTTATGCTTGATGATATTGGTAATGGCAACACTAGAGAGATGAAAAGAAAATATAAGCTAGGTATTACCAAACATCCTGATATTTTTCATTTGATATTTTCAGATGAACATTAGCATTCTGTGTTGAGGCTTATTCTAGCTTTGATCATATGGCTTTTAGAAAGAGAAATAACCGACTTTTTCAGACCTCTATACAAATTCACATCACTGAGGATTTATGGTATTCAGGGCACTGATGTGTAATATACCACAGAGCTCTGATGCATAAGTAAGTGCTGTTCTCTGCTCAATGGGAAAGCAGTGTTGGGCTGTGTTACTGCATTACTGATTTTGAAAAAAAGACTTACGTCTGTTTTGACGGCAGATGGCCCCGCCCCTCCCTGAGCCTGGTTCTGTCGGAGGTTTCTTCCTGTTAAAAGGAAGTTTTTCCTTCCCACTGTCGCCAAAGTGCTTGCTCATAGGGGGTCATATGATTGTTGGGGTGTGTTATTGTAGGGTCGACCTTAATTCAATTCAATTCAATTGAATTTTATTTATATAGCGCCAAATCACAACAAAAGTCGCCTCAAGGCGCTTCATAGATACAGAGAAAAACCCAACAATCATATGGGACGATAGATGATAACAAGTAAGACTGGTTTCTGAGTTTCACAGCTGGGGTGGACAATGTTAAGCATCAGGCTTTCAAATGAATTAAAAGTCTGTCTTGGTCTTTCATTAATTAATAGACTGGTGTGAAAAATTGCTGCCACACCTCCCCCTCGGCCTGTGCTTCGAGATTTCTGGTAGTTAGAATGACTCGGGGGTGTTGATTCATTTAAACTAACATAATCATCCTGCTGCAACCAGGTTTCTGTAAAGCAGAGTAAATCAATTTGTTGATCAATTATTAAGTCATGTACTAACAGAGACTTGGAGGAGAGAGACTTTACAATATAGAGCATTTGTGGTGACTGTTGTTGTGATTTGGTGCTGTATTAATAAAACTGAATTCATTCCTTCACTAGTGTTTGTAAAGACTGTGTTATACACCTGTGTCAGTGGCACTGGGAACACCGTAAATCAACCATGTAGAGGTTCAACACATGCACATAGTAAAGCAGTCCTGTGAGTGCTGATGAGAGAGCTGAGTATAGCTGTGTTACAGTTCTCCTCGTGTTTCTAACCTAAACTGAAAATGTTCTTCTTGTAAACCTCAGTCGTGGTCTTTAACAAGCCTTTACTGTTCTCATGACCATAAAATTAGGTATGCAACAAGCAATATAAAGGTAATTATAAAGACCATGTATTATTAATAACCTTGAGACTAAAACTATTCTGTAGCCACTGTGCTGAGGGCTAAAACACGAGGTTCCACCATGAGCAGACAGCTGCATTTTAATCACAGCGCTCTGGATTCACACAGCTTTCTCTTTCCTTTTAAAGGCAATTTGAGCTTATTTCTGAGAAGCCCCACTGGATCTCTCTGTTGCAAAGCGGCTATTCTCTCAGTAACACAGTGCTTTATTTCTCCATATGTCTCTGCAACAGTCCTGGTGTTTCATGAACAAGCCCAGTTTTCCAGCAGGGACTGACCCACAGTTAATGCACCTTCTCTCTCCTGAACAATCAGCCAGGAGGACTCTGGGGCTCGTGCTCCTTAGAGCGTATGTGCTCTCCAACCACTCAACACACACGTCTCAGATAAGCCCGGAGTGTTTGATGGGGAAAAAACTGTCTCCTTTTCTTTATCAATTTCAAACAGAGGGCTTTTTTGCACCATTATTCTGTGCTCTAACTGATAAGCTGTGGAGAGTCCAGAGTGGCATGAAAGACATATTGTGCAGGGCAGTGGTTTGCAAAGATAAAATAAGAATAAACAAGAAAGGTCGAAGGCGTCTGAAAACACACTGAAACAGGCTGTCCTCTGTTCACACTGCAACAAGGATCACGTTTAATACGTTATCATGGAAGTGATAATGTTGAGTACTTGAGTACTCTCTTAGCTTCAAGTATTATGTGACATTGAGAGAACCAAACATAAACAGTAGTTCAAAGTCCAGGATGTTGCCTGTTTCCTCATTGGAGTCTATAAGAAAACCTGACAAGTGGCAACAATAATTGATCAGGATCTGAAACAGTTGACCAACCAAGGTCAACTGATACGTAACACCAAGTCCACTAAATGTCAACATTTGCATGTGTATCACATTGTGTGGACTGTCTGCATGTGTGTGTTATGCCTGTGTGGATATATACATCGGTCGTACTAACAGCCTTGCTAAACTTGTCATTGTTAGTCCAGAGAACGTCTTATCCTTGCATTCATTATGTTCCTCACATTTCAGTTTCATGTATATATGTATATATATATATATATATATATAACATAAGCACTCTGTAAGTGTAACCGTAGAAGAGCGCTATATAAATCGAATCCATTTGTATTCAATGCACGATCAGGTGGAACCAACAGAACCAAAGTGAGCTTACCATCAGATCGATACCTCGAGCGATGTTCACTGAAAGGAAGAAAAGAAACTTCACAGATACAGAGTTTGTTAAATGAACAGCGCTGTGATCAGGAAAAGAGCCTGGAGCGGCCCAGTGGCTGCGTGACTGTGGCGCCACGTGAGCAGCTGAGGCCCACTTTCACTCGTGGGATGCTACACATTTGCTGGATGTCTCATCTTTGAAATAATAATGGTGAAAATTTCTGTGGTGGACACGGAGAAGTCCGAGAGAAAACTGGAGAGGTTAAAGTGAGCCAGAATGACCCAGAACTTCATTCCAACCAATGAAGTGAAGAAATCATTGACTCTACCATGATGATATTTGATCAGCAATAAAAAAATGACCATGTTCCCCTCAATGTCTCTTTTGTGTTCGTGCTGCAGGTGTCAACTGAACAGTGTTGGGGAGTAACGGAATACATGTACCGCCGTTACGTATTTAAAATACAAAATATGAGTAACTGTATTCCGTTACAGTTACCGTTTAAAAAGGTGGTATTTAGAATACAGTTACTTTGTTGAAATAAATGGATTACACGGCGGTACTTCCCTGTTTCATATGTTCGGCTGTCCCCTCCCTATGTTTGGTTTCCACGCCCCAAACAAAACACACATTAAGAGGCTCTCATGCTCGTGTCTCGATCTTGCGGCCCATGTCACCTCTAATGACGTGAAGTAATATTTTAAAAGATTATTCACAAAAATGATTTAATATGAAGCTAACAGGCAGAATGCTACAGGTATAGCTCTAAAGAATGTAGCATCATGGGCAGTGTAGTCCGTGCTGCAGGGAGAATGGACTGCCATACACGTTATGTGTCTGTGAGCGAGGGAGGGAGAAAAAGGAAAAGTACGAGCTGTCATCGAGCAGAAACGGGAGCTGGAAGCATGTAAATATAATAATAACCACTGCAGCCAAGAAGAGAGCCTGACGAGCCCAGTTGTAAGTAAGCTATTAAGACTCGACTGTACACCGTGTTCGTGTTTTCCTCCAAAACAATAAGTTCTGTTGGAGCAGCCTTTCAACGCCTCTCTCTGTCTCTGCTAGCAAAGTTGACCCAGACAACAAAGTAAAGCTAGTTTTCAGCTACGAGCCCGACATGAACCCACCGTATTAGCCAGAGGTCCCTTTACTACGTTTCGGAGCCGCGGACCTTCAGTAACAGTAATAAATCACAGCAATAGTACATTCATGTAGTTGTAAACAGCATGATAATATATTAAGTAATCCAAAGTATTCAGAATACGTTACTCTCATTGAGTAACGTAACGGAATACGTTACAGAATACATTTTGGGGCATGTAATCTGTAATCTGTAATGGAATACATTTTAAAAGTAACCTTCCCAACACTGCAGCTGAAGAAAGCTCAACAAATGTCTCCAAACCTTTCTGGTCTGGTAGCTAACGTACAGACCAGGGAGAGAAACAAGAACACATTAATGTGAGTGTGCTGACACTCGGAGAATGAGAAAAAGTAACAAAGAGGAAAGGATTTTTTCAAACAACAAGTGCAGTTTGATAAACTGAAGATGTAAAGCTTCATTGTAATATCCTATTTCATTTTACAGTTTTTAAATGAGACATTGGACCTACATATTCTTTTGCTTAGAAACCAGGTTACTTTAGTACATCTCAGTACTATGATGTTAGACTGGGACAGACCGATGTGGTGGCCATGCTCAGGGTCAGGTATTATTAGGTTAGAATAAGGGTGCACATCAGTTTAAAGTTACACTGATGGCTTTGATTAGATTTGCTAACTAAACGTATCTTTGTTTATTAGCTTTATGAGATAAACGGGTTGGAAGTTCAGTTAACATTGATCGGGTTGTCTAAGCACAACCCTATTGCTGGAACAGCCAAGACAATTCTACTACAATGGCAAAAGCATTGGACACCAGGTAGAGCTCCGTGGTCGTGTCCAAATTCATGGGCTGCTTCCTCCTGAGGACGCATTTGTAGACCGATTACGTCACAGCGATGCGACGAAGGCTGTCCAAATTCGTAGACTCCTCCGAATGCAGCCGACAAATGCGTCCTCCTTTTCCCCGAATTTGAAGGATGGGTCGGGTGTGTCCTTCGTGGCCCACCATATCCCAGAATTCATAGCGCGGCCCAGCCAAACTCCAGTTTCCAACAATGGTTTTAAAATTACTCTTACTAATCTTTCTGGGTCACAAAATAAACTTTTAACATATTTTCAGGAGAGAAAGTAGCTGTGTAAACATCAAATATCTGCTCGGTTTATCAAGATATCGCATATTTGCAAAAGTGCTTTGACGTTTTCGGAGACGTCTGCTACCCACCAGCTCGCCAGCTCGCCGGGAGCTCGAGGGTTACTGATGCCGCCGAGAACGGCACAACTACCGGCACATCATTTTCAGATCACCGCGGACTTTCTCTACTCAGGTTAAACGTAATATATAAGTGACTTAGACAACCTAAAAATGTTGTTGTTGGGCTTTTTTCAGTGTTTTGTTTGTTCGTGAGTAAATCAGTTTGACTGAGATTAAAGTTATTAGATTAGATTAAATAAAACTTTATTAATCCTCCGGGATTTTCACACAGCTGACTAAACGTCAAACAGAAAACTGATTAAACAGAAGTGTGAGACGGTCGAGAGTTTACTCCAGTGTCCTGTTATATTTTAGACAGCAAGGAGCAGACGGCCGAGTTTATTAAACTCCACCGAGACAGCGGTGACGCTAATCTGAAGGCTAGACCGTCCAATTTCACAGCCGTTTACTTCCCGTTTACCCGACCTCCTGAGGACCCGGCCCACGTAGACCGCGAAGGCCGGGTCCTCAGGAGGATGCAGCCCATGAATTTGGACACGACTTTTGTGTGATAACAGTGACAATGCTGTTCCTGTGCTTGAACCCCAGTTACTCTCAGTTAGCTCCCCCGTAGCGCTGCTCTTTATTGAGGTCCATGAATATGCATCATTAACATGTGACATCTTACACATGTAAACAAAGAGTACCTTGTCTGTGTGCAGTGTAGGTATGTGTGTGGGTCAACATGTGACCCCGCGAATGACTCCACTGAATCTGCTGGGCCTGTGAGTCCAGCAGATCACCTAAACAAGAGGCTCTTATACTTAGACACAGAGTAGGTGTCCTCCTAAAACAGAAAGAGGTGTGTGTGTGCCAGAACACACAGGCTCACAGAGTCTTTGCAGATCAGACCTCTATCATTATGCAATCGATTATATACTTATAAGCATATATGATTGTGTGTTTCTAAGCATAAATAACAATCCAACAGTATAACTCTTGCTTATATCCTTTTGAATTGTAAATGCACAGAGAGGAGTTGTCCTCAGAGCAGCACAGGTTGATCATGGTCTCCAAACCTTCTGCTGTGACATTATGTAAGACCTGCACCCAGCTGCCACATCTCCCTCTGCTGAACACTGGGCCAAACACTCAAACATGTCAGCATTTTATAGTGAGTGATCTTTTTGATGATGAATTCATGTTTCACACAGTGACAGCGGTACAACAGAAAAGTGAACGTAGACAGAGCAGTGCATCAAAGCCCACGTGGGAAATACACAGTGGGTGTAAGTCTGGGGAGACCCCCCCTCCACTGGAGTCATTCCACTCTGACCAAGGAAAGACAGCTTTCAGAGGTGTGTCCTACCCGTGGGTTTGTTCTGCAGCAGAATAATAGATTTACATACAAATCTGTGTTTAAACTTTGCATGAGAACACTTTATGCACCAATCAGTGCTGCACTTTTAGAAGAGTCCCTGACTGTGTGTACGAACAAATGTCTTTAAAACTACAATGACTTCTGCTAAATTCTTCTTCTTTAATTATTACTTACATTTAAAACACCATAAGACACAAAATGTCTGGAATTACAATTTAAACAATATATTGCAAAGAAAATATTAAATGGAAAGATGTTGGGTTTAACCTTTAAACATATTCAATTTTCAAATAATCTCCCATCATATATTATTGTGTCTTTCACTCATCCATCCTTTCTTCTTTTCATCTTAAGCGGACAGATCACCACCTCCTCCACCTCCTCCACCATAAGTTTGATGTCCAAGCTCCTCTTTCCTTCAGCCACACTGAGTGTCTCTGTTTTCCCTCATTTCAGAGGAAAAAGCTGCAGCTTTTCTGGCAAAAGTACAGACGTTCCTGAGTTAGGTAGAAGTCTGCGTGGAAGTACTAAATCAACTTCTTTACTCAGCAAAAGTGAAAAAGTGCAGGCTCTGAAATCTACTCAAGTAAGAGAGTAAAAAGTAGCTCACTGAAGCTGGTGCTGGATATTAATATAAGAAAGACATATTAGTTCAGGAAAGAGAGCCCATCAGAAGGAAATGAATCCATGTATTTGGTGGTTAGTGTCCGACGGCCCATCACAGCCCAGCAGTGATGGGGATCAGGGACCCGCGGACTCCGGACGCTGGTGGCACAGATGAAGATGGAGGCTTGAATGGAGCCTGATGAAGGAGAGGCAGAGATGGGGAAGAGGTAGGCTCCATGACGGCGTCTGAAAGGGAGAATGACAGCGAGATTTAGGGTACGTGGAGTGGAGCTAACTGGGTTGAAGAATGCAGAGAGGCAGCATTAAGGCCACTGACAGCCAGCAGAGCACAGAGAGACTGCAAAGTAGACAAAGGACAGAAGACAGAAGGTGTGTCGAGGATCCACACAGCAGAGGTCAGAGAGCAGCAACATCCTGCATTAAGGTTTGAGGCTGCTGATAAGCTACGTAGAGCAGAGAGGAAGAGAAGAGAGGCTGCTGAAGCTGAGCATCGAGCAGAGAGCCTGCGATAAGGCTGAAAGGTACAAAGGACAGACGAGAGCCTGCATCAAGGCTGCTGTAGGCCAGGAGAGAGCAGAGTGTGCAGCGAAGGACAATGAGGCTGAGAGTTGGTGGAGGGCAGGAGAGACAAGAGAGACTTTAATGCTACTACCAGGTATTTGTCGACTCTCCGTAAGTTTTAGACTTTAATAGAAAAGCAGAAGCACAGATTAAGAAAACATGATGTGAGCAAACACATGGATACGGGAGGATGCTGGATTGAAATGGATGCAAGAAGAGAAGGAAACGTGTGGACACGAGGTACAAAAGCTCTGTGTAGCTGCAGTGCATCAAAGCCTGTTGAGGCGACTTTGACGTGATTTGTAAATTCAGAGCTATACAGAGCTCTGAGTTACTGCTTTGTGTCTTTGCCATGATGACATCAAATATTGGGAAGCATGTGTTGCTAATATAAGAAGCATTGGCATGAGGCTGGAGTCAATCCAGGACAGGAAAAAGCAGAACATCGGGCCTCCTGCTGCTAACCAACGGTACCCCAATGTGGCACTAAGTGTTTAAAGCACTGAAGACAGAAGAAATGTGAAGACACAGAGAAGGACAGAACATTCAAATGACTGAGCAGCTACAACAAACACCTTCTGATAGTTGCAGTGGAGAGCCAAGATGAATAATGAAGAGAAAAAGACTTTAGTGTGACCAAAATGAGACGGGCAAGCAAGGAGGCAGCTGATGTCGACTGGATGAGGAGCTCAGGACCTTTGAGCAGCATTGAATTGTTTAGGAAAGCTAAAGAGAAAGCACACATGGCAGCACAAAGAGAGTGCACAGCCTGTGAGGACCAGGCCACCTTAGAAAGTCCCTCAGATGAGTTCTGCAGATGAACTGTGTTGGGATTAAATAATCTGCAGTGCCTCAGTAATGCTATGCTTTTTTATCAGTAAGTGTAATAAAGTTATATAGTGTAGCATTAAGTGGACACAGTGCTGAAAAATAAAGACATGAGACCGCCTGTCCTTGAGGAGTAGAGAGCTGCAGACTGTCGCTCACGCTTGCTGGGAAAATGTAGATAAGAGGGGAGCATCACCCTCTGTGGTTTAGACTAGAGCGAGAGAGCTTCTGTAATAGAGCTGTTAGGGGACACCACCACTCCATGCGTCCTGCACGTGTCGTCTCCCCCCTAGAAGTAAAGTGTTAAATGATCTACTGAGCAGCAACGTTCCCTCTAATGTTTCATGTGTCTGAACACACAAACTCCCTGAGCGTCCCTTGGTCCACTGTGAGCAACAGCAGACGTGTGCACTGTGGTCACGCCAGCATCCATCCAAGTTACATGTTTATTAAAGTAATCACATTACAGCATTTATGTTAGACTACTTTTAATTGACTGCTTTAGCCCACTTACAATGAAAATTTAAAACAAAAATGTAGTCATTGACCTGCAGCATGTTCACACTATTGGAAGTAAAAATAACTTCAACTCCAGTTTTGAAAACACAACTTTCTATTTTTTCTGACTTGTATGATGAGTCTGTGGTCTGGGAGAGAGTCTGTAACTCTGTCTGCAAATACAGTAAATAATGACCAATGTTGGGCAGTTAATTACATAGTTACTTCTTCAAAAAAGTAACAGAGTTACAAACAACAAAGTTTTTTGCAGCTGTTTATCTAAAAATGCAGCCAAGGTGTTTTTTAAACAAACATTTCAAACTATTTACAGAACAATCAGCTGTTCTGCATCAAATCTGATGCCACACAAATTATTTGTGTGGCATCAAATTTGATGCCACACAAATTATTTGTGCCACTCCAAAAAATAATTTCTGTCCACTATGAGATGAAGGAGAACAACAGCCTGATACCTGCAGGCCTGACAGCAGCAGATGTGTCACTGCTGTAACACCTGTAACACTCAGCAGTCGCCTCATTGTTCTGACACACACAACAACACTATTGACTACACTACACACTAACTACACACTGACTACACAAGATTTGTGCTAAACGTCGCAAATCTCTCACATCTCAAACACGGCGTCACTCCTAAAACTTCCCCCGTCCTAAACAACTAAATGCCACGTTGCCGTATCATTACATACATTGCATTTTTCCACCAATAGGAAAGGCTGGGTTTTTTTTGGTGTTGTTTTTGTTCACAGGCTTTCGAGGGTTTTCCTTATAAAACGCCATTTTTACCGTTTCTTCCCGCAGTAAATATAAACAACGACAGTATTCAGGAAGAAAAACAAACATTGCAGATATTTTATCATAACTCTGGTTTTACGGTCGATCAACACAATTTAAAAACTGGTATAAAGTCCACACTTTGTCCGTCAGTTGTTCGTCTGTCCTGCTCACATCTCCAATGGTTGTACACGTTGTCATTAACTTCACATCAGCCGCTTTCCTAAAACACCGGTGTCGCACATAAGGACGCTGTCAGTCAACCACGTTGATCAGCTGCGTATATACGAATGTGAATCACATCATTGGCTGGACTTTGGGATAAGGTGGCATCGTTCTGATCCCATACTGGAGCAGCCAGTCACTGACTGACTTAAATATTAATTTAAATCTCAATTCAGGTTAGATGTTTTTTCTGTGCGCAGAGACGTGCCAGCAGTGCACGATTGTGCACGGCGCAGCTTAGAGGGAACATTGCTGAGCAGTGCTTTGGACGCCTCTGAGGAATCAAAAGAACTCGGTGAAGTGTTGATATCACCAACTGTGACTACAAGTTACAATCATTTATATAATCAGGTGAAAAAAACATAAAATCCTTAACGCTGATAAACTGCAGTCCAGTGCAGCTATGCAGGTCTCATGTCTCATTTACCTGCAGCAGTTTAAAGCCCTGCTGAGAGTTTTGAAACAAATGGGGATACGTGGAGGAAACTGAGCACTCACAGGTAAGTAGTGAGGAAAGATCACTCTGCTCTCTTGTAGATGTTTCTTTGAACTTTTATGACAGTGGCTAGATTTCACGGTGCGTGTACTGTAAGTAATTCTTTTGAATAGCAAAGCGTTCTTTAGCCGATTTTCCATTTACGTCGGTTGCTCATAAAGAACGTGCGTCTACTGCTGAACCTAAGACTGAGCTGATGGGAGGTCAAAGTCATCACCTTCTGCTTACAGGGCTGAGATACCATTCATGATAAATCTGTGAATGCACAAACTGTTAAATGTGTTGCTGCAAGTGTGTGAGGAGGAAGCTGTGGAGCGGTAAACGTAATCATTTCTGCTACAATTGCTGCTTATTTAACTCAAGGTGAACACGAATGATCAGGCTGCTGGAATGATTGGGCCGCGTGTGGAGTCATTAGATGAGGAATTTGAGTTCAGCAGCATCGACTGGGCGACTGAACAAGTGTTGAACTGAAATATATGGAGCCCAGATTAGCAGGAAAGTGATGACTGACTGATTTGTCACATAATAATGAGGAAAGAGGGTTTGGATGGCAATGAAAGACTTTGTCAATTATTTTTGAGTTAATTTTGAGACTGAAAGTGTAGGTAACATCATATAAAGTCAGTAGCTAAGTTTCTCCCATCCAGGTCCTATTCCTGGTCCTGGGTCACAGCAGCAGCAGTCCCGACCTGTGGACGCTCCAAAACTCAGGATGGTGGCTCAGTTTTATGGAATCACTCATCACAAAAACAGGAGCTGCTGAAGCCAGAGGGCTTGGTATAAGTGGGATCCTGGGCTGAGTAAAGCTCAAAGCTACTAGAGTATCACTATTCATCACACAGTCACCTGAAATATCTCAAAGGGTAACTGCAGCAGCATCAGCTCCTGTCAGTGTTGGGCTCTGACTGCTCTGGTGTTGACACCAGGCAGAGCAGTGATTGGTGTGTGTGCTAAACAAGCTTTACATTTACAGTCTGAACCCAGGAGAGCAGAGGGCTGCCTGCCTGACCTGAATCTGCCGTCTGAAGCCCCCAGCTGCACTGCAGGAAACACAAAATGTCAGAAATGTTTTTCACCTTAAAGAGCTGTTTTAAAATCAGTTTGCTGCTTCTGGCTGACAGCTGGAAAATCAGTCCTCTGACCACAGCTCTGTCAGCGCTCACTTTTTAACCGTGATACTCTTCACTCACTGTCATCACTGCACATGGTGCTGATTGCATTTTTGAAGGTTAGTGTTACTTACAAAAGATTATTTATCCAGGGCCTGAAACTGTTGTAAGTGCCAACTCCAGCCTCACTGAGCTTTGTTGATGTCAGTTTGATGCATTTGTGTCTTTGTCACCTGGATTGTAATTGTCCAAGCCAGCGATTCCACCTATCGACAAGTCTGCTGATGACTGAATCTAGTTCTCACACCTTTTCTTGCAGCTTGTTCTCAGGTAGACAAAGACAAAGGTGATGAAAACGTGTTGATCTACAGAGTCAGCCTGAGGTGACTCACAGAGGCATATTCATACATCTTTGACTGTTAAATGTATTTTCATAGGTTGTACAGATTTGTCTCCTGATAAAAACCACCTAATAACCATCAACATGACACCAAAGTAATGACATATCGATCTGGATAAGAAACAATAATCAGAACTAAATGTAAATGTTGTTTTACAAAGCTGATATCACAAACGAGCCTAACGGACACATAGAAGAATGATCAGCACGTATATTGTTGTAGATGTTATCTCTGGTTTGGTCTCCCATCTTCCAAAACATGCCTGTTTTTGTCTCTTAGGCTCTGTTTGCTCATCTGCATGAAACAACATCCTGGTGATGGAAGTATAAGACTAACATTAAAGCCGTGTGGTGTCTCCTGCTGCTGAGGCCTCAGGAAATCAATCAGCGGATAACTTAACGTGAGGTAAACCTCAGAGACTTCCTCACCAGCAATCCTTATATATTACTTGAGTCATTGTTGATATATAAATATTGATAAGTGTGGCTTAAAGCAAAGATCTCAGTGATGAATCTCCCCCCACACTCCGTCAGTTCAACTTTGCTGTAGGATAGACTGATGCAGCACAAATAATGATGCTCGATGAGAAAGGATGGAAGCAGCTTAGTTGTAAAGCATGTGGAGGGGGCGTCCCTGTCAGTGTCAGCTGCACAGGTCTCACAGCAGGGATGTGTGTGATACTCTGCCTGTTTCCTCTTTACCTCGCTCACACTTTGATGCCAGCTGCCTATCACAGCAGTACAGTGGGGGGGTTAAAGTATATAATGACAACTTACATAATTGCTTCCTGAATAAACAAAGCAAAGAGTCAGCAACGGTGCCTCACACCTCCTTGGCAAAGAGTAGGCTTGTGTCTTTGTGTGGCTGCAGGAAAGGGGACATCCATCGCACATCCATGTGAGGGCGCTGTGGAGCTTTGCAGGTCGGACTCACTCTTGTTGATTCTGCACTAGAGGTTTAAATTAAACATTAAACACTGAGGAAGATGAGAAGAAAGGAGTGGGATGATGACATAAATGCAGGAATGTGAGGTTCTATTCATGAAATTTCTACTTTACAAATTCTGACATAACACAGTGGGTGGATGATTCATTGCTCATGAAGGACAATCTGTTGAGTGGGGGGGGGGGGGGGGGGGGGCATCGATGTATTTATAAATATGTGTCCACAGTTCAATTTTTACAAACTGAATATGTCTGATGGTGCACCAGCATGAGAGGTCTCCAGAGGGTTCAAATGTTACCTGTGGTCACGTTTACTCGAAGGTCAGTCCTGGAGTTGGGATTGCATCTTCGTTTGTATTTAGGTTTGTGTTTAGGGTAGTTATGTTTGGGATCTTATGAAAGATGAGACCGACAGGTTGACACTGTGCCAACCGCAGTTTTGTTCCAGTTTGAGGCCAGATGTGGCGAAATCAAGAGGCTGAAATGTCAGAGGCAGAGTGAGAGGATTAACGCAGTGGCTTCAAGCCATCCAGGCAGTTTTGCTATCATGACCTTGTCGACTAACTGCCAGTCAGCTCAGACCTCCGAGGGTTTCTGCTTCCTTAGCCGAGGCTGACATTGTGTCTGTCACGCCAAGAATCCTCCTTCCTCGTGACCCCCCCGGAGACACGACATGGCAGGTAGCAAGCAGAATGTAGACGCTGCTTCACTCTGAACCTCAAGGAGACAGAAAGCAGAGAGATTAGTGACTCGACTCAATCAACCTCGGCTAAAATTTTCCGTCTGAATTAAGAAATCTGCCGGGGACAATTGGAGGACGTACTCAAAGACTCGCACAAAAAAGTCATTTCTCATCACGCAGCCACAGGATCGAGAAGAAAGTGAATAAATTAAATCACATGAGATAACGCCTCAGTACTTGACACTGGTGCCCAATTTAGATGTGTAAAGCCTCGAGCACAGAGCACAGGAGGAGCCTATAGCTGTTTAACAGCAAATATATGACAAAGCTGCGATGCTTTTGGCTTTGATAACCTGGTTTTAATTATGCAATTACATGGCCGTCTCCTAACCCTGCTCTCTGTGCCTTTAAAAGCGAGCCCTGCAGTCGGGACCATTTGTTCAGCATAACAACAACTTTGAACTTGCGGGAAATATTATGCAAAAATCTCTCCTTTGATGCAGAGCAAGTGTGCTTATTAAACAATTAGCATAGTTATGCTGGTGGTAATCACCCAGAGAGATCGTAAATTAGCAGGAGGGTTTAAAAATAGTCTTGCTTGAGATTTCTGTGCAGAGTGCTTCATGCCTCAGTGCTCAGCAGCAGAGTGAACATATACCTTCATAAAGTCAACAATATCTTTACATCATAGGTTTCATTCATTAATGTTGCATAAAAGAATATTTTCAGTATCAAAAATTGTGCTTTAAGCGAGAACAACCCAGCAGCAACAGCTCTCCTGACTCACAGATAAAATTGTGTAGGAGGTTTTATTATCTTGATATGCTTCAGTTATGAAATATGAACACTGTTAAAGGGCACGTCATCCATCCCGAAGTTCGTTTTGTTACACACTGACCTCTTTTCCCTTACCTTCAGTATAAAACTGTGCCAGATCGTTTAACCCAACAGTGCGGACTTCACAAGAAGTAGAATGGGAGCAAAACCAGCTACGTTCAACATCAACTGACAACTGTTGACAGGCAGATAGGATTATGGATGGCTTGGTCCATTATCAATAATGATACTGGAATCTTGAGTGTCCACCAATACAGTGTTTTTCTTCCTTAAACAACTAAAAGCCAGATTTACTGAACATGGCAAAATGTGAGTGCGATTCCCAAATAGTGCTGAATAGTGCTCATATTCACTATGATGTGTCCAATGTTACAAGAGCCATGCAGTTGAGAGCAAATTAAAGAATAATTTTAAGGTCTGGGTAATTTACTAACAGGACAGGTGTAGGTTGTTAATTGCAATCAGAAAAGCAAAAAAACGGAGAAAAGGTCATAAATGTGAACATTAAATGTAAGCCTGCAGTGGCAGACAGTCGATATAACTGAAACTAGTGTCAGTGGTCGACAGGCTTCACCACAGAACTGAAAGCTGTACGACAATATTTTGAGACTGAGTTCTGTAGCATGCTTTTATTAAGACATAAAGACCTGGATGGGCGCTAACTTTTTGCTTCTTAGTTCAGATCAAACTGAGGTTATTGTACTCGGCGCTGAAAATCTTAGAAATATGGTATCTAAGCAGATTCTTACTCTGGATGGCATTACCTTGGCCTCCAGTAACACTGTGAGGAACCTTGGAGTCATTTTTGACCAGGATATGTCCTTCAACGCACATATTAAACAAATATGTAAGACTGCGTTCTTCCATTTGTGCAACATCTCTAAAATTAGAAATATCCTGTCTCAGAGTGACGCTGAAAAACTAGTTCATGCTTTTATTACTTCCAGGCTGGACGACTGTAATTCATTATTATCAGGAAGTCCAAAAAACTCCCTGAAAAGCCTTCAGCTAATCCAAAATGCTGCAGCAAGAGTACTGACAGGGACTAGAAAGAGAGAGCATATTTCTCCTGTTTTGGCTTCCTGTTAAATCCAGAATTCAAAATCCTGCTCCTCACATACAAGGTCTTAAATAATCAGGCCCCATCTAGCAGCACAGACGTGAAGGTCATGAACACATCCCCACACACTGCCCCCAACACATTCAACCAGGGCCAATCTGTCCCCAGAGTTAAGGGATGTGTGAGGCTAACTGTAGCTCTTACTCTCGGTGTGTTTGGCCCTTGTATTTAATTTGCAGCGGCACTATGGGATATTCGTGAATGTCCCCATGCACACATTTAACTTCCACCCTCTCTGCTTCCAACAAGGAATCTTTGGCCCCGGGTCAAACCAGGGTTTGGTGAACCAGGGTCTACATGCACATTCCCTCCAGCAGGCCCGGGTTGGAGCCACTGCCTCACCATGTTGCCGAGCTGCCTAGCGTAGGTGAGAGGCCGGTTCTCGGGCCCCATCTGTCCTTCCTGGAAACACCGGTGACAGTCCTACAGCACGAGGCCTAAGCGGTCCACAACCGGCTGCCAGACAGAAGCTGCTCTTCCCTGTTGTGGGCAGGCTGAGAGCCACTGCCTGGGCAGCGCCCACTCCTCCTCCGGGTAACAGCATGCCACCTCCATGGCCCGAAAGACCTCCAGGAAGGTGTGGCGGTCATCTCCCTCCTGCAGTAGAGGGATACTAACGGGGGTGGTGGTGGTTTCTCTGGCGCTCAGACTGGGCGCCGTGACCGTTCTAACTGGCAGTGAAACAACGCCTGCTCATCATAACCACCAGCTCGGCCCCCTTCCTGGTTCCACCATGTCACGGCTCAGGTTTCGGCACCACTGTAACAATGACGGACCGACATGATCAGCGCTGCAGTTTTGGACGTCTCTATTGGCTGGTTTCCCCTGTGCAGCTTTCCAGCTTCTGTAGCAAACTCACCCTTCACCTCAGGTCCCAGCAGAGTTGGTCAAGTTAGTTTAAAAAAGTAATTAGTAACTAATTACTGATTACTTCGCCAAAAAAGTAATCCTGTTACTTTACTGATTACTTACTTTCAGAAGTAATTAGTTACTTAGTTACTTTTTAAAAACACGATACACAACCTGAATACGTAATAAACTGACACCTTTCAGCCCAGTTCTGTTTTTATTCATATTCCATCATATAAAATGTATCAAATGGAAAACCTCTCCTTAAAAATTGTTTTAATCTTTTAACTTTGTGCACATTCATCAAGCAAACATTACAGTCAACAGTCTTTGACTTTAAGAAATGTGTTTAACATTTAAACCTGTTCTGCATATTCCAGCAGATAAAATAATGTTTTGTGTTTACACTCTTTCAAATATCAAAGATTCAGCAGCACTGACTCCTGTCGCTCTTAAAGCTACTGTCACCTGTTTATCAGGAGTGGGGCGGGTGGAGGTTTGCCCACAGCGGTCATGTCAGTGGGGGTTTCTCTGTGAATGTCACGTTCCCGTGGCAGCGTGCTCGCTGCTCGCTCAGGTTTGAAATTTAATTTTTTGCTGTAGAAAGACGTTTTCTACCCACACAGAGTTTTATAAAGCATACAGAGCGTACATCTGGCAGTAACAAACAAGTTACTGCCCGTCTCTGGGTCCCAGCAACATCTTTTACCGGGGAGACATGATTAGATGTTGAGTCAGCCTCCTCTGACCCACTGCTACACCGTCCCCTGCAGCTGAGCAACAAACCACAACTGAACTGGTCTTAGCACAGAACTAATGGTTAATCTTAGTGTGTGATGACGACTCTCCATTCACAGTCATGCTTTGGGGGTTTTAAATGAATATGGCCAGATTTCTAGAAATAACATCTGCTCCATCCAAAGTGAGATGGATGCCGTCTGTCCTAAGAAGATGAGGTTTTCCCAGGTAGTTTCCCAATTTTCTACAAAGCCTACATCATTTTTTGGACACAACTCAGAAAGCCAGCAATTTAACATGCCTTAAATTGGTCTGACTGGGAGGGGACTGGAGAAAATGACAGAGTTCGACATTGTTTTGGAAAGAAATTATCAACCACCAATTGATGTGACCGGGTGTCAATACTGCTTATGTGAATTATATTTAGCCAGATTCCCCTCAGTGCTGCCTGCTCCGGCTCCTGGAAGACAGGTGACTGTGGTTGCTGGTGTCTGTGTCTTCACCGGTCTCCAAACAGAATCCCAGTAACCAGTTTGTTCCTTGGCATGTGTGTCACCGAGTGGGAAGAAAAGATTGGACATGGATGAGTTAGTGGTGTATCGATGGCATCTGTTTAGGGCTATGCTTCCTCCTCACCATCACGCAGCCATTCTGTTTTCCCAGCTGCTCAAGCCAACCTGCTGGGAAATCTGCTGGTGTGCTTTGGATAAAGCCTGTGAAGAATACAATATGAAATAAAAGGTTATTGTGACAACACTACTCCAGCTACTGTTACAGGTGCCATCCTTGCCTCATACAGGGACACTTTCTGTAACGCATGCTACATTATCTTTAATAATGTTAAAATTGTATATCACCGTTGGTACTCTCTGGATGACTGAGTCTACCAGTGCACTTACACAAGCTTGTAGAAGAACAAAGAAGTACAAAAAAGACAAATGAAAGGTTATTGCAGTACCAGAGCCTAGTGCAGACATTAACATATTAACATATTAACATATTAACATATTAACATATAAACATATTAACATATTAACATAGTAACATATTAACATATTAACATATTAACATATTAACATAGTAACATATTAACATATTAACATATTAACATATTAACATAGTAACATATTAACATAGTAACATAGTAACATATTGACATATTAACATAGTAACATAGTAACATATTAACATATTAACATAGTAACATATTAACATATTAACATAGTAACATAGTAACACATTAACATAGTAACATATTAACATAGTAACATATTAACATAGTAACATAGTAACATATTGACATATTAACATAGTAACATAGTAACATAGTAACATATTAACATATTAACATTGTAACATATTAACATATTAACATAGTAACACATTAACATAGTAACATATTAACATATTAACATAGTAACATAGTAACATATTGACATATTAACATATTAACATATTAACATAGTAACATAGTAACATATTAACATATTGACATATTGACATATTAACATAGTAACATATTAACATATTAACATAGTAACATAGTAACATATTAACATAGTAACATAGTAACATATTAACATATTAACATAGTAACATATTGACATATTGACATATTAACATATTAACATAGTAACATAGTAACATATTGACATATTGACATATTAACATATTAACATATTAACATATTGACATATTGACATATTAACATATTAACATATTAACATATTGACATATTTCTCCGCAAATCAAGAGTTTAGATTTCTTCACTGACAAAATTAACATCCTGAGCTCTCATTTTACCCCCAGTTTCAGAATGGTCAGAGATGCACTGGTCGGTCAGTGAGCTCCATCAATGTCAACCAGTTTAATCCTGCTGTACAATATGATCTCACCCACTGTCCTCTAGACATAATATCACCACATTTCCTTCAGGACGTTTTTGGTACACTGTTGTTGTGATTTGACACTATATAAATAAAATTATATATAAATACAACTGAATATTTTTCTGGCTCTAATCAATAGCTGTTCATCAAATAGTGTTAGGGGAATTTAAATGGGTGGATTTAGTGGCAGAAACACACACGGGCACAGGAAGCAGATTTATTTATAGTGAATATTTACAAGGGAAGGGGCTATATACAGTGGACAGAGCCGAGGGGATGAAACAGAGCCGAGGTATGCGGGAGGATAGACGGCGCACCGGAGCGATCTGAGGACGAGTGACGAAACAGAGTTAAGGGAGTGCAAATGCAAAAACTGAGTGGGAGGGGCTGGATAATAGAAACAATGAAATACATGTTTTGCACGCAGCAATGAATTCTGTTCAGTCAAATTCAGCTTTTCTTCGCTCAAAATAAATTTCTCCTAAAAATGCAACACTTGCACCTGCAGTGGGGAGTCTTCTTTACACACCAACGTTAATTTTCTGTTAATTGATCACATTTATAATATTGTTTTTTGCTTGGCAGTCATTTTTATGGGAAATTTGTGAGACCTGGGATGTTTGGAAATCACTTTGGTCAGCTTCTGAATGAATTGATTTGACTTGTAAGTCTTCGTGTTATCCACACCACTGAGCTTCTGAGCATCAGCTATGCTTTACATTTTTAAACATTTCAGAGACGTGACATTGAAGATTAACTTCACCTCCCATTTTCAGTCCTGAACTAGGATCAGCTGCAAGCACTGAGGTTGGTAATATGACACAAAGAAGTAAAACACGGGCTTCTCTCAGGGAACTCCAGCGATTGGCCCAAATTTAAAGTTTTATGTGGTGATTCTAAATTGGTAAATTGGCTCCACGTGTAAAAGGTCTTTATCTCTCTGTGTTAGCCTCAGATAGAGCGGAGGTAGGCTCGAACACCGCTGCAACCACAAATTCAATAAGAGACTAAGAAAATAGATGATGGACTGCCGACGTTAGGTGGAGAAAGAATCTGTATCCCTAATTTAAACCTGTGTAAAGGAGCAATTATACAATTATTTAAGGTCCCATGTTAAACTTAGGGAGAACACCAATCACAGTGCATGCAAATGTCCCGGTCTCTAAATGATTACATTTCAGAGGGAGCGTTCTTAGCATTGGATAGATATTTAAAAAGTCAGGAAATACAGGTTTGTTTGTTTATGAAGGTCTCAATAGTATCAAACTCGTCATGGATTTCACACACTGATTTTATTCTGTTTTGATGTCAAGACAAGATACATATTACATTTTCCACATTTACAATGTTTCTGATTCCCACATGTGGAACAGAGCCAGCTGAGCAAAACTCTGTTTTTCTTTTTTTATCCAATATTTCCAGCACAGCGCTGGTGAATGTGCCGCCCGCTAATGATGGTTCTTTGCGAGGCTTTTTGCAGCTGAATGTCTTTCCTGAAGTGAGTGCATAGTAATTTCTCTGATCCATTTCCCTTCACTCCCTTGTGTCTCCCTCGACTTAATGTCTAGTGGCTTGCTCTTAATCTGTTGGATGCGAAACATTAACTTGCGTGGTGCCTCCACCCCCTGGGTGTCTCTGATCCTCTCACCCCTGACTGGGAAACACAAGTAAACACTAAACTGATCCTCTGTAACAGTCCACCAGCTGAAGGCTTTCTGTGTGAGTGTGTTTTCATATATTGTGTGGGAAGTGATGGTGCATCACACTAACTATTACTGCAAGTCTCCCCCATACGCTCAGCATGATTTCACTTTATGAGAGTATTAGTAGAGTTTGCACCAGTGTGTAAAAATGTGTTGCTTGCATTTCGATATGAATAAGAACTGAAACAGTGAAAAGCTGAGGAACTTCAGGCTTCTGTCTGATTTCAAATAAAAATAAAAAACGAGTTAAATCTGAGAAACTCTCTACTGCCTGTTATGACCCCGGGCATAATTTGCATTTCATATAGCTTTCATCACTGACTGGGACAGGCGCTCATGTTGTTCTTTGCTCAGGCACTGCTTTTAAATTGGGACGTGGCCCAACTGGCTGTGGCTCGATTTGCTTCCTGACAAAACAAACAGGCAGTAAATAAACTTCAAGTTTATTTATTTGAACTTAAGCTAAATAAAGTCTAAGCTGTGAGTGAGCTTAAGTTTAATGAACGTGACTCTTTTTATGTGGCCTTATCATCACAGCGACTTAAATAAATAAATACAATAATAATAATAATAATAATAATAATAATGATAATAATGCAGATAATATTCAAAATGGTATCACAGATATTATTAAGCATTTGATGAAAGAATACAAAAACACATCATTACTGTATCAGGTTAAAGAATCTAACACAGTTTATTTTGGTGATTTTTTCACGAGCTCTGTTGCAGTGTACCTCCACATGTTATACAATGTTGTGTCGTCTTTGTGGGTTTGTGTTTTTGGAGCTCACATTTTGTTTTGTTTTGTTTTTTAATACATACTTTGTCGGTTTTATTTTTATTATTTTTTATTTCAGAGTTATCTGGTAATTTTACAGTAAAATATTTCAAGTTAATTAAAAAAATATATTAAAAAAAAGAAATAAATTAATAAACTGAAATGATTATGTGAACTTGGAAAACTGAACTGAAAATATAGAGTAATTTATTAAAACTGTCATGTATGTGTGTGTTTATTTACAGTGTGATTAAAAAATGCTATTTACAAGGGTGCTGGTGGGAAAATGGGACTCCAGGGATCAAGGGGACAAACATGCAGTCTTCACACAACAGTCACTCACAGAAACTCATGACAGTGGGAGGGGTGAGCACAGGGAGCGCAGGAACACGTTAGAAATCAAAGACACAACAACAAGAGTAAATATGGTCAGAAGAGCCTTCACTCATGAACTTTACAACCTCGGCAGGAAGCCAGAGAGGACTGGGAGACCACGACAAAACTTCCCTTTGCCTCGTGAACGTCTTTATTGGACATGCAAAACTGTGAATCAACCGTTTTTAAACAGTGTTTTTGCATTTTATTCTAATACCTGTACTGTTATTTCAAAATCTTGCCTCTGACATTTGCCCTCCTTTAAATACTAATTAGAAACAGTAAAACTAACACTGAACTTAATAAAAATGAAACTAAAGCTAAACATTTTCAAACAATAAAAACTCGAAGAAGAAAATACTCTGAAAATTGTAAGTTGATCTTTTGCATATTACCTGTTGTATTTATTGATTTGTAAGGAAGAATTTACCTGGCAGCTTGAATTTGTGCAGCTTGATTCATGTAATGTGACGGCAGCAGCACTATCAGTGATTCTGACATAATAAGTCTTAAAAAGCTCCGTGTGGATCAAACCGTCTACTCTGGGGCTGAATTTGCTTGGAGCAAATTTTCAGTCATTTGATATTTATGTAGATGATTTTTCCTTACAGTGATGATTTATGTAAATCTTTCCGATCCCTCGCCTCAGCACACTTTCTTTCTTTCTTTTTTACCTTCGAGAGGTCTTGAGATCTGGACACAATGCCATACTCATTTTATATCTGCTAAGTATGAGTCATGAAATTAAAGGTCAGTGTTGTGAGTAACTGTAAAAATAATTTTACTGTTGTGCATATTGAGTCTATATCTGTGTATATAGCAAGCTTTAAAATGAGGCGCAGCTTCGTCTTTGAAGCAAAAGCATGAAAGAAGTTTAGCATTTCTTATATTCTGGGAGATGCTCAGTTGCATGTGCGAGTTAATCAATGACTGGTATTAGTCTGGTCAGATAGTCAGATGGTGCCACAGAGGATGGAGGTGTGCGTTATTAGATGTCTGTAACACAATCGAAAACTTTGTCCGAGGCTAATGGATCGGCTGCACAAAGACAATATTTTCAGATTTAGAAAGGCATGCATATTTCATGTTCACCGGCAGAGTATCAATCTCTGCCACATGGCATCAACAACAGGGGCATTGATTCGCTTTGTTTCTCATCTGAGAGACGTAGCACGGGGCCTGTGTCTGTCACCGCTGCTTCGTACTGTCACCTTTCTGCTGAATAAAACAAGCATGGCATAAAAAATCGTATCGATTTTCCCCTGCGTGTTTTTATTACGGGTGATTTAAACCTGTGACTTTACAGTTTGTCTCACTGTAGATATCTCACACATATAAACACACATACACAAGTCAAAGGCAGACACACTTGATTGCCATCACCATGTAATCCAGTGTCGTAAGCGTGAGCTGCAGGAGCCCGACAGCACCTTGGGTGGCTGTGATCGGTTCATCTACCAGTTGGAAAGTTGGTGGACTGATCCACAGCTTCTCCTGTCTGTGTGCTGAAATCTCCCCGGACAAGAACCTGATGCAAATGTTAAAAGTGCTTATGTCCAGATAAAAGCGCTGTATAAATGTACGTGTGAATAAGACTGAGTAGTCCCAGTGAGTAGAAAGGCGCTTTCTAAATACCAGTGCAGTTACCATTTGGGCCCAGGTCAGTTAAGACACAGCAAATCTGAAACTTCACAAACTGTAATAATGTTAACATTAGGGATGCACCGATACCGATACCCGATACCGATACCGGTATCGGGTATCGGTATCGGGTATCGGTATCGGGTATCGGTGCATCCCTAATGTTAACACAAGAAGAGTTGACAAAAATGTTAAAGATGTTAAAACTCGCTGGACACCTTAAAAAACACAAAAGGTCAAAACTGAGACAGTGTTACCCCTGAATCAGTTTCACAGAAACGTACAGTGTTAAATATGTGCCCTTCATTCACACTGTTTGTGTTAAAATGAACATCAGTTAGTGTAACTGTTCCATCATCCTGAGGCAGAACTCATAGTTCACTTTTTCCATAATAGATAAAAATGTTGGCATAAAAATGCCATAAATGGCCAAAATGTGTCCAAACAACAAGAACAAAGTGAAATTAATTTCCATTATGTCTGACATTATGTTAGCTTGTTGAAAACACTGTGGCGGGGTGCGGTCTGCGGGGCAGGCGGGCACATCTGCACGGCATCTGCAATCATGCCCCGCCTACTTAACTATGGTACTGGGTCCTGATTGGTTGGTGTTGGTGTGCACAGAATAATAAAAACTACACAACACAACTGGGTCTGCCATGCATGTTTACAGTGGTGCTGAAACCCAGGAGGGGAGGCACAGACGACCCAGGGTTGGGCCAGCAGAGGGAGGACGTGGTGAGAGTGTTGGCCGAGCTGGTGGCCACGCAGCGGGAGCGGGCGTTGGTGGCGCCGGGAGTGCTGAGGAGCCTCTCCAACCAGAGGCGGATGTGACAGCGGAGTGTCCTATGAAAGTGCTGAAACCACAGTGAAAGCTTAATTAAATAAAATTAAGAGCCCCACAGGATAGCTGTGGGGCTCCTCATTGGTTAATTTTGTGAGCAACTTCCATTGTGGATCATTTTCACTAAACACCTTTTGAGACTTTGTCAATAAACATGCTGCAGTTGTAGTTTGCAGAGATTCAACATGATCAAGAATGGAGTTCAAACCTAAATTATTTTCAGTTAGCAGTCATGCAGGAGGCATTGGTAAATAAGACATACCACTGTTTTCTCATATGTTAACATGGAGTGAGTATTTTGTCAACGCCATATTGATTTTGCATCTTGGGAATGAAACAAAGAAGACAAGATAAAATCTTTATTAATCCCTTGGGTGGGTTCCTCTGGGAAATTTGGTTCCCAATAGCACAGCACCGACAGAAGTTACAGAATGTGAGCAGAATACTCTACATACACATATATAAATACAGAGACATATATAAATACAGAGACATATATAAATACATACACATATATAAATACATACACATATATAAATACATACACATATATAAATACATACACATATATAAATACAGAGACATATATAAATACAGAGACATATATAAATACATACACATATATAAATACAGAGACATATATAAATACAGAGACATATATAAATACATACACATATATAAATACAGAGACATATATAAATACATACACATATATAAATACATACACATATATAAATACATACACATATATAAATACAGAGACATATATAAATACATACACATATATAAATACAGAGACATATATAAATACAGAGACATATATAAATACATACACATATATAAATACAGAGACATATATAAATACATACACATATATAAATACAGAGACATATATAAATACATACACATATATAAATACAGAGACATATATAAATACATACACATATATAAATACAGAGACATATATAAATACATACACATATATAAATACATACACATATATAAATACAGAGACATATATAAATACATACACATATATAAATACAGAGACATATATAAATACATACACATATATAAATACAGAGACATATATAAATACAGAGACATATATAAATACATACACATATATAAATACAGAGACATATCTAAATACATACACATATATAAATACAGAGACATATATAAATACATACACATATATAAATACAGAGACATATATAAATACATACACATATATAAATACAGAGACATATATAAATACAGAGACATATATAAATACAGAGACATATCTAAATACATACACATATATAAATACAGAGACATATATAAATACATACACATATATAAATACAGAGACATATATAAATACATACACATATATAAATACAGAGACATATATAAATACATACACATATATAAATACAGAGACATATATAAATACATACAAATATATAAATACAGAGACATATATAAATACATACACATATATAAATACAGAGACATATATAAATACATACACATATATAAATACAGAGACATATATAAATACATACACATATATAAATACAGAGACATATATAAATACATACACATATATAAATACATACACATATATAAATACAGAGACATATATAAATACATACACATATATAAATACAGAGACATATATAAATACATACACATATATAAATACAGAGACATACATAAATACAGAGACATATATAAATACATACACATATATAAATACAGAGACATATATAAATACAGAGACATATATAAATACATACACATATATAAATACAGAGACATATCTAAATACATACACATATATAAATACAGAGACATATATAAATACATACACATATATAAATACAGAGACATATATAAATACAGAGACATATATAAATACATACACATATATAAATACAGAGACATATATAAATACAGAGACATATATAAATACATACACATATATAAATACATACACATATATAAATACATACACATATATAAATACAGAGACATATCTAAATAAATATACAAAAGAGATAAATAGAATAAATAGGAATAGAAATACAAGGGAATTGCACATTTCAAGTATTGAAGTCTATTGCACCGTTAGATATTAACAAAAAGTATTGCACAGTGAAGAGGCACTACAGCTTGCTTGTCCCCCCCTCCTTTGTCCTCCTGTCTCCCCTCCCTCTCCCCTCCAGAGAGGAGTTAAACGTGTTACCAGTATTATGAGAACTATTTAAATGTTTTCTACAACCTGCAAAAAGTTAAGGAAACATTTATTTTGGGCACAAATGACAAAACATGAAGGTGCTGGATGCACTCGGTGTATTCTGAGCTACAAATCTGCCCATTTTTCAACTATTTGTCTTTCAGCTCAGTTTTAAGAATCTTTAGCATTAGGCTCTGTAAACAGAAATGCAGAGAGCAAGCAGCCATAAATAACTCATACAGTGTTTAACTGCACAGAGTGCACCCTTCAGTTACCTTCGTTAAAGGTCAGTAATATTGACTGAGCTGCTGTTCATGAACTTTTCTCTCAGTTCTTTCACTCTCGCACTTTCTTTAGTGGTGTCGACATCAATGCTATAAACTGTTGTGTTGATGTTTGTGGGAGCATCATCATGCTGAAAACAAAGTTTAAACAGTTCATCAGTGGCTGCCAGTAATGATGTGGTTCCCTGGGAGTCTTGTAGTTTGTGTTGATGGCTGGATTGGAAGTGTCTGGAAGCTGTTATCACCACCAAAGCCTTCTGTACGAAGTAAGTGTGTTTAATACTTTTTCAATTCAATTCAATTCAATTCAATTTTATTTATATAGCGCCAAATCACAACAAATGTCGCCTCAAGGCGCTTCATAGATACAGAGAAAAGCCCAACAATCATATGACCCCCTATGAGCAGCACTTTGGCGACAGTGGGAAGGAAAAACTCCCTTTTAACAGGAAGAAACCTCCAGCAGAACCAGGCTCAGGGAGGGGCGGGGCCATCTGCTGCGACCGGTTGGGGTGAGAGAAGGAAGACAGGATAAAGACATGCTGTGGAAGAGAGACAGAGATTAATAACAGATATGATTCAACACAGAGAGGTCTGTTAATACATAGTGAGTGAGAAAGGTGACTGGAAAGGAAAAACTCAATGCATCATGGGAATCCCCCGGCAGCCTACATCTATTGCAGCATAACTAAGGGAGGATTCACCTGGTCCAGCCCTAACTATATGCTTTAGCAAAAAGGAAAGTTTTAAGCCTAATCTTGAAAGTAGAGATAGTGTCTGTCTCCCGAATCCAAACTGCAAGCTGGTTCCACAGAAGAGGGGCCTGAAAACTGAAGGCTCTCCCTCCCATTCTACTTTTAAATACTCTAGGAACAACAAGTAGGCCTGCAGAGCGAGAGCGAAGTGCTCTAATAGGGTGATATGGTACTACAAGGTCATTAAGATAAGATGGGGCCTGATTATTTAAGACCTTGTATGTGAGGAGCAGGATTTTGAATTCAATTCTGGATTTAACAGGAAGCCAATGAAGGGAAGCCTGTGTCATTGATCATTTGTTCAACAAGGAGAGATCATTAGAAGGAATTAAAGGTGATTTGTTGAAGTACAGAATTCAGCTTTACAGAAAACAGACATTTCATTGGGCTTTGGGGTCTTTTTATCGATGACTCTAATTACCCTAACATCACTGGAAAAACAGATGTTATTGTGATATTTTGTGCAATAAAAATAAATGTCTGTGAATAAATCGGACCCCACACAACGTTCTGATGGCTTCATGATTTTTTATTTGTAAAACACACAGCAGAGCTGGAGCACCCTCTTGGGTGAGATCAGTCAAGGGACTGGTCAGGTCTGCAAACCCAGGACAAACCAACCCGCCAGCCCAGGAACTGTCTCACCTCCTTTTTGGTGTTGGGGCACGGGCAGGATGTGATCACTGATGCTTTTCCACCTGTGGACGAACTCTCCTGTCCCCCACGTGGTACACCAGATACTGTTTATCTGGCAAGCCTAAGCAAGAGAGGGTGTGATGTCATGAATGAACCATAGCCAGTCAGCTCTCTTCTATAATGGGCTGTAGCTCTTTAGGACCTTTACTCCTTGTTGTTGGACTGAAGACAGACTGACCACTGGTGAATTACGCTCCGATCTTAGGGCGTCATTTGCCCCCTACCCCCATACTGCTGCGCAGGATCTGGCTGGAGCAGGGAAGAAGAGAAAACCTTCCTTGTTCAGGAAAGTGAAGGTTTGCTCAGCCTTGATCTTCTGTTTAAAGGTTTTACAGAGGTGGTCTCAGTGATGCAGAAACCCAGACGAACGGCAGATTTACAAACAGAAAATACAGCAAAATGAGGAAGAATGATGAATGATGCTGCACCTAGAGAGTCAGTGATAGTTTGATGTTTTTCTAGATTTAAGAGGAGAAGTTTACGTGGCAGTATATCGGTTCTGCGGTCATATGACAGAATGGAAGAGCTGAGGTGCAAATCTCTTTTCCAGGCTACGATCTTCCTCTGACACATTAGTGAGGTCGGGGTCAGAGTTCAGTGGACAGATAGCTGCATCTCCTAGAAGGGCAGACTACATTCATCTATTCAGTTATCACACAGACCGTACAACAAGAAAATCATGTAAGACCCATGTCTACTTCACAAATAATGACTGAACAAGCTCAGGCTGAGGCAGTTCTTATATTTAAGTACCTGATGACATTACAGTTCTGCTCTGATCTCTTATCACTGCCGTCCCTGTTTGATTTCTCTATGATTAATATTTATAATGGAAAGTGTGCATGAGTGACTCGATTTCTTTAAGAAAAGGACGCGAGCACAAGCGCTGTACTAAAACCTTCAAGGATGTGGAGATTTGTACTGGAGAAATGGACAAGTATGCAAATCCCAGGAATAAATTGGAAACTAGAGGAAGCCGGGGTTATCCATCAAGTATAATCCTGACCAGCCTCTTCACCACTTACTGGACAGGCAGACTGATTCACTGCTGTAATAAGCACATATAGGACATCTTTCATTCATCCTGTTATAATACATCTGTCTGGCAAAGAGTCGTCTGTCAGATAACAATATCATTCTCTGTATTATTCATCATTTCAACTTCTTGAATAAAATATTTTTCCAAATATCATGTAAATAAAATGCTTCAGAGCAGGATGTTATTTATTTGCATTATTTAAGTTTTTTTTGTCTTCTGATGCCAAAACCTTTGTGATGTTGTTTAAACAACAGAATAAGTTGTGTTGTGCTTTTGTAGAGCAAACGAGTAAGCTCAGGATTAAAACAGTGTTACAGAAAAATGTTTTCCAACTAAAGATAGAGGATATATGTTGATCAGCTACTAAATGAACATTTTTTAATATATTTGTATTTATAGATCTATTAATCTGTTTAATAGATGCTCTTCCAAGGGACCTTTACAGTATATGCAGCATATGCATTGTCCACTTTTGTCAGTTAATGGTCATAACTTATATTTTCTGTAATCATACCGCAGATAATATGATGCATTTTTCTTGCTATCTTGCATTATTCAGCAAATTACTCTCGTGGTTTATTAATTTTCTACTTGTTTGAAGAAGAGATTGTTGAAAGAAATCCGTTACATTAGATACATTTATGATACATTGTGATGCCTGAGGAGAAAAAACAAACGGTTATTCTGTTTCCTCTGCCTGCTTCTACCCAACGCTATCACAAATGTTCAGTGTTAGGTCTGCGCTGCGCTGGTTTAGACACTTATTCCCGTGAACAAAGCGAAACAGAGCTCGATCCATCTTAACTTGCACGGGGAGCAGATCGGATCAGTCCTGGTCCTGGAGCTGCGAGCTCCTCACCTGATCCCAGACAACTCCAAACTCCGCCCCCTCTCGCAGCTCTTTTATCAACTTAGTGGTCACACAAAATCTCATTAATCAGATTAAATAAAGATAGATAAAACATTCACATGTGAACATGTGTGTGTCTATGAGCATGTGATGAGATCAGTGATATGTGTAGAAAACAGAGGTGAGCATTCATGCTAAAGATCTAATCATATTGATCCACCATTCTCTAACATTCATCGTTCTTTTTGCTCTGTTGTTGAACCAACTTTTTCTGAAGTCCACCATGGCAGAGATGCAGCCCATCTCCTATTTATTCCCCTCTGCCTCTCAAGGACAGAGCAGTAACTGATACGATGCAGCAACCTGATCTATATTCTGGACAGGGAGTGTACTATATAAAGAAAGTGATGGTTGTAAGTCTACCTGCCCCACTTTCCTCCAAAACTTCCTAAAGCCTTCCACGAGTAAGCGTCTGATAAGCCTGCTGTTGGGAAAGGTGAGGAAGTCTGTGCACAAACAATCACCTCCAAACATACACTCAGAGATTCAGAGGCTGTTTTCACTCCTCTTGTCCTCCTTTATCTAGAAAACTTGTTTCATATATGTAAAACTATATTTAACACGATTTCTGTTAAATGACTGAACTCTACATCGTGTCGAGTGACAGTATGCTCCTTCATTTACATTCGGTAGCGTGGTGTCAAATAAAACCTTTATCCCCTCATACACATTAATATAGATCAGTACTAATACAGAGCCAGTACTGCAGATACTACATTTGCAGCAAGGCAATTTTATTTGTACACAAAATTTATGGTGAAATTTTGTTGTGAGCACCTAAACATGTCTTGTTATTGATAGGTTAATTAATTAATTGCTCAGCCCGAGACAGAGGTCTGTGCGCCTGCCACGCCACATCCTGCATGGCTTTCACCTGCTGCACCACATCCTGCAAGTCCCGCCATCTGACCTCAGGAAATCACATGATAGGGTGGGGCCAGGTTTCACAATGAGCTCACCTCTCACCCTGGCTGATTTCACCTCTCACCCTAACCTCGGATGAAGGTGAAACGTCTTCAAGTAACTTAAAGAAGTCCAGACGCTTTTCTTTGCAAGCTCCTTTGACTACGACCTGGATGACTGAGAACCTTCACAGACTTAACAAGTATAGAAAAGCTCCCTTAAGAGCATTTGCATCGCAGCCCATAAAAACGTGCCTAGATCATCAATAAAAACTAGATCATTAACCATTTTTATGATTTTTTTTTTTCTTATCCATTTTGGCCAAAAATACCAAGAAAAACATGAAAGAAAAGGTTGACAAAAAACTTCTATCCAACCTAAACAGAATTTTTGGTAAAGGTTTATTAGAAATTACACACAGTACGCAAAGTTATTGAACCTGCTCTAAAAAAAAAAATCTGTCTAGATTTACACGACCTCATATCATCCTGTGACATCTATGTAAAACATTCAGGGCTCTGACTGAATTCACAGCTGATTTCAAAGCACTTAATTTCAACATGACATGTTTTCTGTTAGCTCCTCAGCAGGTCTGACTGTGCCTATACTAATATGCTTTTAGTAAGAGAATGGCCTTTAATTTCTGCCCTGTGTATCCTTGAATCTCAATAGGATTATACTGCCTGTTCATCCAAACTGCTCAAAGTGATGGCCCCTAATGAGGAGAGAAGCAATCTAACCAAGGAGTGACGATCACGTTGTTCCCCTGCAACATCCAATTTGGACTGGATACATCTTAATGCAGGAGCCCTTGTAGCTTTGGATTTGCTGTCTAACTGCAATATAGCAGCAGCTTGTAGCAAAGTCCAAAACAACTCTTATTGATTGAACTTAAGTCAGGTACATGTTGGTAAGAAGAAATGCTGCTTGTTTCTCGTTTTCTAGTACTTTTCTACGTTATTAAGCCGTTCACAGAAGAATGCAGGACAGAGCAATTCCAAGAGAAAAGATGTTATCTGTGACTGACTAATCTGTCCAGTCTGTGTTGATAGCTGACCTCAGCTGGGCCACGATGGGCCAAGGTTGTTGTGCTCTGGAGTGAGTCTCTGTTCGGTAGGAAAACAATGACAGAGGAATGAGCATCTTTTATCTTGTGAAGGTGAAGCAGTGTTGACAGGAACCAGAACCCGACCCTGACAATGATTAATACCTTCATTGAAGAAAGGTTAAAGGAAGCTTTTGTGTACGTTAATATGTGCAAATGTATGATTGCTGTGAGTTGCCTGACTTTTGAAATAAGATTTTTTGTTTGACTTTGTATTCATGAAGTTTGCATGAATTGCATTTTTCTTTTCTATGTTCAGCTGAGGCTAGTCTTCATGTTACCTTTATATTTTCTGCTTTATAGAAAAAGCTAATTTGTTTAACCAAAGAACTCTGCTGAGAAAATATACACGTGTATTCAGGCTGTCAATGTTAAAGCAAAAATGCACACAATTATAATAATGTGTTACTATTTTTCAATGCAAATTATCTGAAAGTCTGACCTTGACTTCTGGCTGTAATCACAGTTGGCTGTGTGTGTGTGTGTGTGTGTGTATAGGATATGTCAAATACATGACTAAGGACATCACTCGGTACGCTGAATGGCAAAAATCACTCTAAAAAGTTGGTTTTATACAACATGTTGGACATGACTTTGCATGAGTTGCTGCACATATTTGTTTGGTCCCTCAAACCAAACATCTGCAGGTGAAGCACCTTTTTGCTGATATTACCAGAGATGCTAGCATGGAGACAGCATTAACAAGACTTGCTGATCACATGACTCTGACAGAGCAGCACTAAGGTTTTTCAGCAAAAAACAGCAAAGCTCCCCAATGCATCACACAATTGATTATCAAGGAAAGAAGAACAACAGCACTGAGGACCGGGAACTTCAAAGACATCATTATAATCGACACAAATCAAACTAGCTTCAATAAGAACTACTGTTATAAGAATACATGAAAAGGTGAAAAACTGAAAGACATGCAGCAGGTGAGAGGAGATACTATTGTTGCATTTACTGTAGAACATTAGACAGAAGTAAGTAACCACATTCACCTCAGTGTAACAACACATGTAACACGTGGCAGTTCCACTCATTTAAATAAAAGAAGAATGCTATTTTGTACACACATCGACTCCAGCAGTGGTCGACAAACACAGATGTCCATGGCAAGCTTATACTGGACAAAAGCACTTCACTGCAAAGGCAAACCTGTGTGTGTGAACAGCTCTATCATCTAAGAGTCCTAACAAAGTAGTTTGGCTGAACACCTAGTTTAAAGACGATTAGACTGACGGCTGCAGTACAGATGCACACTGACTATGAGACGAACTGTCACAAGGGCCGAGTGGCCTGTACTGAAAAGGACTCAGGTGCAGAAACCCAGAGCTGAGACAGCAGATGATGCGACAATTTATTAGGCGTAGTGCAAAAAACGTAACAAAGACAAAAAAACAATAAGACGTGGAGTTTGACGAGGCGTGGCCTGGGAAACGTGGCTAGGGCGAGGGAACGGGATGCAGAGTGGAGCTGAGCAGGGAACAGTCACACTGAAGAGAGAAGACAGTGGAGTTAGGGAGGTAGTGGAGGCAGCTCTGAAGTGGCAAGTTGTAAGGGTAGCAATTCTTACTTGCAGTAGGGGACATGGAGTGTTGAGAGGGGGGTAAGAGAATCCAGGGAGGGCTGAGTGGCGTAGAAAGGCTGACCTGAGATCCGGGGCTTCAGATGGAGTGTGATGGCAGGAGGGCAGGCAGGTGAGGCACAGAGGGATTTTCAAAATGATTGTTTGGTATCCTGAGTCTGGAGGTGGAGCGTGAGCCAAGGTGAAAACAGCAACTGCAGCACACGAGAGTCTGGTTAACAAGATAAATCACAGCACGAACTTGAAGTATAAGGCCTGTTACCAACATGCGTTGATGACGAACTGGCAGTGAATGAACATCAATGTGTGGCTTAAATCCCTCTGGCTTGATTGCCTGCAATAGGCTCCAGGTGTGCAGGAGCTGGCCCTGCCCAGGGGCGGATCCCAGGTAGGTTCAGGAGCCCTATGGAAATTCCAGCCACCCACCGCAGACCATGACACGAACTGTGGAAACTGATGGAGTCCCTGTTTTTGATCAGTGTTGTCTTGCATTTAGGGTCAGGTTGCATGATAGAGTTTTAAAAGTTGCTTATTACCAACACGTTGGGCTTATTTCAGGTGACTTTGGCTGTCTGTTGTTTTCATGGTTGTGTCTGTGTCCTGAATAAAGGAGTTTGTCAGCCAAACAACTTGTTTTTCAGTTGTTTGCCTATTGTGGAAAAACCTGTAGTCTTTGAAGTGGGAGTAACAGACAAGCCAGATAAGATGCCACTGACTGTACTTGCTATAGATCAGTTACAATCTGCACATAACAGAGCCTTAGGCAGCAAATGAGGACTCAGTGAGATGTCATCTTAACAGATAAGTTGTCTCTTTCTAATCACTTTCTCCAACATGGGTAATGTTGTACCGACGCAGTGCAGTGTGAAGAAGCTTTAATAGCTTCTTGTTAAAGGAAAGCCTTGATGATCAAAATGGGATGTCAGCTTCACCACATCTGATTTATTAAAACAGGCAAATTGAACAGGTGCAGGCTCAATAATTAAGTGATGATGATAAAATAATTGCAGATCGGGATCTATGAGAAATTACCTGGTTGAAAGATTGTACTAATTTTAACCTGCTTTTTTCCAATTACACCGCCATCCTTTTATCTTTATTGTTTGTGCTTTATAATGACTTCAAATTGTCCACCAATGAAAGAAAATAAAGATCACACAGATCATTGGTGTAACAGCTTATTACGACCCAAGTTATTTATTAAAGCTAACCATTAACCTTTACAGTAAATACAGTTTTCTATGTAAACCTAATTTCCACTACACCTTGGACCTAGTATTGTATGTAGCTCATTCACTCAGTAGGGCTAATGTACGGAGCCCCGCAGGGGACATGGGAGAAAAAAAATTAAGACGGACTTTTGCGAGAACTCGCAAAACAAACTCGGGATCTCGCAAAAGTTTTAGCCGCATTCTTCCCGTTAGCTCGAACTCGTAACGGGAGGTCGAGAATTACTACAGCTGGGAGGAACACCGCTTTCCCGGCACATCATGCCTCAACCTCCCAGTCGGCTTCGAGCCAGTGTCCAAAGAATGTGGCTAATACGTTTGCGAGATCTCGCAAAAGTCCGTCTTAATTTTTTTTTCTCCCCTGCGGGGCTCCGTACTCATGGTATACTGGTCAAAATGAAAAGCTAACCCTGTCCTCAGTGAACTGTCTGACTGGACTTACTGAATGCATTACTGGTCTATATGACACACCACAGTCTCTGTGTCAAATGACTAACTGAACAATCACATATAAGCACATCGAGCAGCTCTGACACCATTGCCCTGTTCTCATGCACATGCAGCTTTCTCGTCTTATAATACATTTGATACCAAAATGAGTGGCAAAAAATAGTAAAATACAATTCAGAAAGTAGTATGGAAGTCTGCCATGTACATATCATTAGATAAACATGTTAAAACTAGACCTCTAGTATTCACCTGGAGGAGTTTGTTAAAAATGCACGACAGCAATGATGAATATTGTGCATCTTTTCAAAGCTGTCCTGGGTTCAGGGTGATTTTGGAAGTTCTACCTGTGTCGGCGTGGGTTCTCTCTGGAGTACTCCGACTTCCTCCCACAGTCCAAAGACGTGCAGTCAGTGTGGTTAGTTGGTGGTTCTAAATTGACATTGGTGTGAATAGTCAGCTGTCTCTGTGTGAGCACAGGGACAGGCTCCACCTGCACCCTGAACTGGATGGATGGATGGATGGACTTCATCATGCTCTCCATCCGACACCATGCTACACTTATTGATGAGATGTAGTGTGACTGCACGTCTGTGTGATGAACCAATGAAACATGGATGTTTGTGTGATTATTACTCCATCTGACTTTGGCTCTCTGTTTACATGCCAATTAACACAGACAGGACACTGTGATATGAACAGATATCTGTAGGACGAGATCATTTGTGTCTTTTTAAGAGTTAAAGTACTTTAAGACTTTGGAGTCAGCCTGTTTTTACTCAGAGAAAAACTTAACAATCCCTTCTGAGACAGCAAATGCCTCAGCAAGTCAGAATTAACAGGCAACATAACCATGTCTACCTGTTTTGCATGGCATTGCTATGTTGATCAGGCTGACACTGTGGGCCTCTGAGGATGAAACTGCAAATGAGGCTCCCCAGATACCTGCCTAATGAACAGGAACAGTGTGAGGTGATGGAAATGGTTGTAGGAGGTCCTGAGGGACGCGTGACTGCAGCTGACCAGATGTGTCTCTCATTTCCCCGACTCTCTCTTTCAGTGGCTTAATGCCACACAGCGCCTCGCAGCAAAACCTGCAATCATGGGGCACACGGTGACACATGAAAGAAGAAGAATAAAAAACACTTGCAGATATCAACAGCATGGAAGTCCAAACTTTGTTTGAATGATCTGTTCTTAATGGTTTTTAAAAGAGTCTGTACTGGTGACGTTGCTTTGATATGAGGTTCAGCTCCAGACCGAGGACCAAGACGGTGACAGCGTGATCTCTGTGTGAGTGAGGAAGGTGGTCACTATAAACCCGAGTCTTTGATCCCCGTGAGAGAACAGAGAAAACCCGACTCAGAACAAAACATTTATATTCCTTTATTCAATCTCCTGGAAGAGAGAGCCCTGCACAGCCCAAAGCCAGCTGCAGAAACTCTGACATTAGAATTTAAAAATGTGTCTCATATAGGTGTGATTTTGGTCCTTTACACGTCACACACAGTTTCATGTCACTAGTTTCTTCCTGTTTTTATTTATATGCTTGTACAGCTCTACACTAACTTCCTGTTTTCAGTCTGGCTGAGCCCTTTGTGAGTCAACAGTGGCCTTGCTTTACAAGCTTTTATTACTAACATACATAAAACAATATAATCAGAAAATAAGCACGAAGAATATATTGATTACATGACATCACGTTGTTTCTCCACTCATTTGCTTGATGCTTTGGTACTCCTGCTTGCCTTTGCCTCCATGTCATGGACCCATCTTCTGGATCAGTGTCTCAATCACACCGTTATTGTCATGGTCCTTCCCGGGCGACCTGCCTGTGTGTGTGTTGCTCTCCTCCTCCCCACCCTTGTTGTCTCCACCCAGCGGCTGACACACCTGCACCTAATTTGCCTCCAGCTGTCACTAATCATCCTTCGTCGTGGACTGAGGCCTTTAACTGTGTGTCCAGACGGCAGTCGGCGCTGGATTGTACTTGAAGCTCGGTAGTTAAGAGTGTTTATTACTTCCAACTTAGCTTTAGCCGGCTAGCCTCCTCACCTGTTGTGTCGTTTATAGGAGGAAGAGACACGGAGCAGGAGGTTGGAGAGAAGGAGCCCGCGCAGTTAAGCTCTCGGAGGAGAACACACACTTGGATATCACTTTGGAAACTCACCTGCGCACACTGGGAGTTTGGAGAAGATCACTGCTGGACTTTGCACTTCGCTTTGTGTTTTGAGACTGTTTTTTGGCACTGTAAATAAACGCACTGTTTGCTTCACATCCAGAGCTCCGCGACTGAGTCCGTATTTTCCCATTACCCGTGACAGTTATTGTACCAATAAAGAATAATACTCAGACTTCATTTTAATCTGATGTTTAAACGCCTTATCTCTCTCTCTCTATCTGACCTACCAGATTTAACAAAAGGTTTCAACTTTTAAACTTTAAAATCATTTCATTACAATTTCTTTTTTATTCTCAACATAAAGAGTTCACGTCACATTTAAACATTCAGTCATTGTGCTAAAGACAAATTGAGTTTATGTCATTCTACTTCAACTCAATTTGTCTTTAGCACATTTTCATTTATTGTAAAATAATCCCTCCTTAATGCAAATACAGAGGAATACTTTTGTTCATCTTTTAAAACTCTGTGTTTGTCAATTATTTATTTTTATTTATTTACTTATTTTCATTAAATCAAACATTTTCAGTCAGACGTTCTTTGAGATTGGTGGTTCCAGTATATCGATTTCACCCCCTCCCACACCAAGGTCACACTCTGCACAGGCTCTCATTGAATCACTGTCGGACTCATTTATTTTTATTTATTTTATTTATATTCAACATGCCAGGATTGAGTAACTGAGTAAAATTAGCCCTTGGTAAAACCACGCTTGTGTTTGTGCAGCTGTGTAAACCTGCATATAAATCATGGTCTGTGTTTAACTATTAGACGACTTAATGCTATTTTTCTGCTTCAGGATTATTTGTGTGATGAATTGGTGACACAATTCTTATCTTCGTCCATCATTCCTCCAGACACACACAAAAGTTTGGCAGGGCCTGGTGGAGGAGGACGCCTCTTCACTTGTCACTCTTTCTTGGGATTGCCACGCAGCTGCAGGATGAACGGGGCAGAGAAGGGGGTCAGTGGAGACTTCTCTACCTGTTCGGGTACTCACTATGATTTCCTCTGGCAAAACAAATGTCATGGGATGGGATATCATCATCAAACAGCTGTGGAAGCTGGAATGATGCAGGGTCCTTTTTAGAGCCTCCTCCTTTGTATAATCCCCCCGGTATTTTCAGCTCCGGGTTCAATCTTTGACTACTTCTTTTTGGTGGGCTAATCTTCGTTTCCTCCTTTTTCTCAACCCACCGGCTGCTCATTGGGACCTAGTTCCTCTTTGAAAGCTGGCGCTGGCTTTCCATAGGATGAGTGTTGCGGTGTCATGGTGTGCGACCCAGTGTTTGTGCGTTTCTCGGTTTTGTATTTTCTTTGATTTAGCATTTTCCTGGTATTTCTTGTTTCCTTAGTTATATTTGATGGTTTCTAGCCTTTATGTTGTTACTGTGCCTCAGTTGTGTTCCTTGTGTTACAGCTAGTCATCCTGGTCTCTATGTTTGTGTATTTCCTGTTTTACTTTGACAGTCTCGTGTCCTTTGTTAGAGTATTCTGTTTTGCTTCATCGCTGTCTCGTGTGTGTGATTAGTCCCAGCTGTTTCCCTCCTGGTCCTCATTCCCTCGTAAGCCTTTTGTGTGTTTAGTCCTCTGCTTCCTCTGTCTGTTGTAAGTGGACTGCTTCTTATGTAGTGCTTTTCTACTGTTCTGAGCACTCAAAGCGCTTTACACAACTTGTGCATTCACCCAATCACACAAGCACATCTTCTTAGTGCTTTCTAACTAACATTCACACACACACACACACTCCGATGGATGCATCGGAGAACAGTTTGGGGTTAGCACCTTGCCCAAGCATATTTGGCATGCAGATTAGAGGAAGCCAGGAATCGAACCACCAGCCTTCAGTAGATGACCTGCTCTACCGCCTGAGCTGCAGCCATCCCAGCTGTCAGTTGGTCTGCTGCTCTTCCCCCGTGTTTCCAGGTTTCCAGGTTTCCAGGTTTCATGCCTTTTGTTTGTAATGTTTTGTGCAGTACTAAATAAAGGCTTTTTGTTAATATCCTCACTATGTCTCCATCGTCTGCATTTGGGTCTACACTCTCTCCACTCCACGCCGTCTGCTTCAGCTTCAAAGAGTGTTAAACCAGATAGAGAGCCTAGAGTGTGAACTGTTCACAAACTAAAGCCTGCAGCTCCTCTCAGACAAAGCTTTAGTACCGTATATGTTGAAACCTGCTTGTTCAAAATGAGAAGCAAAGCCAAGGTCAGTGCCATCTCAGTCAGTAGGTCAGGATCCTGTGAAACTGCAAGAGGTGGAAGCAGCCAAATCATTAGACTATCTTCCTAAGCTATCTTGAAACTGCATGTGGTGTCACCCTAACTGTAGACAAGTTATCAACAATATCCAGGAAAAGTTGCTCTCTCAGGGTTTTAAGGATAAGACTGACGATGGTGTATTTTTTTAGGGGCGGGGGGACCTACTCAGAGTCCATAAGGTGCGGCAGCAGAGAAATGGTCTCCACGGTGCCCATATGCACAGAAACTGGACTTGGGATGAGCCATCAGGTCTGTTTAGGTGATGTTCACAATCCTGGAACTGTGGAAGGTTATCACACTAATGTGCTTGAAGACAACCTCCCATCCTATTTCGGTTCATGTCCACGTACTCTTTGTTTAAAAGGAAAATTGTGGGTCCAAGTCTGAGTGGGAAGCTTTCCCTATCACTTAAACGCTTACAGTTAATGCATACACTCTTGGAATTTCATAACAAAATTGGGCTTTCTGTTGAAGACAAAGTTTTCCTAGAGGTCATGAAAAGAGAGATGTTCATGGCTGACACCAACAGCTGGGTGGCACCAATTCCATTTAGGATACCTCGCCAAGACCTGCCGTTTCTGCAGCAATCACAACCTGGTGGTCAAACATGGTGGAGGTTTCTTCCTGTTAAAAGGGAGTTTTTCCTTCCTGCTGTTGCCAAAGTGCTTGCTCATAGGGGGTCATATGATTGCTGGATTTTCTTTATATTCCTTATAATATAAAGTCAAAGTCAGATTTATTGTCAAAGACCATATGTACAGTCATACACAGGAATTTGAAATTGCAATGCTCCCATGGCCCTCAGTATACACTAAAAATATAAAGATAAAAAATGAAAAATAAAATAAAATAAAAGTCGTATGTACAACACAACACAATACTATACAATTATTTAAACAGCAGTGTCCAATACAATCATAGTGACTGTGGGCTAGTTCATATGCAAGTGGGAGTGGAGCAGTCCGTGAAAAGGCAGCGGTTTAGAGTTTGTATGTTTGGGGGGTTCAGAGGGAAGAGGGGATGCAGGTCTGGAGTTGGTGTGTGTGAGAGCGGGAGTGAATTCAGCATCCTGACAGCCTGATGGATGAAGCTGTCTCTCAGTCTGCTGGTTCTGGCCCGGAGGCTCTTCAGTCTCCTTCCTGTTGGCAGCAAACTGAAGAAGCTGTTGGATGGATGAGGGGAGGTGGTGAGTGGAGGACATCTACTGCGGGTGCAGTAGATGTCCTGGAAGGAGGGAAGACAAGTACCCACAATCCTCTCCACTGCTCTCACTACCCGTTGTAACTTTTTTCAGCATGACCCAGTGCAGGATACCACACAGTGATGCAGCTGCTGAGGATGCTCTCAACAATGCCTCTGAAGAAGGTGCTCATAATGACGGTTGATGCTCTTGCTCTCCTCAGTTTGCGGAGGAGGTAGAGTCGCTGTTGGGCTTTACTGATCAGTGGTGCTGTGTTTTTGACCAGGAGAGATCTTCTGAGATGTGCACACCCACGAACTTGGTGCTGCTTACCGTCTCCACAGCAGCACCGTCGATGGTTAGTCGGGTGTGAACGTGTGAGTTCTCCTGAAGTCTGTGATGATCTCCTTGGTCTTCTCCACATTCAGGGACAGGTTGTTGTCAATGCAACACTCGGCCAGATGGTTAACTTCACTCCTGTAGTTGGTCTCATCATTGTTGCTGATGTGACCTGCCACAGTTGTGTTGTCTGCAAACTTGATGAAAAGGTTGGAGCTGTGTGATGGTGCATTTGTTGGTCAGCAGAGTCTGTCTGCTGTTTTCCTGCCAGGAAAACCATAGTAATAGTCTTCCTGATACCATTCGTGCCTCTGACTCCATTCAATCCTTTAAAGCACGCTTGAAACTTACCCATTCAACCTGGCTTTTCCGACTTGCTAATTCTCACTGCTCATTAATTTCTGTATCGTTACTCATTTCTCTGGATTATCATGATTTCTCCTTATCCCTACTTACTAATGCCTTTGTTTGTTTCTCTATTTTACCTTGGTTTAATAACTTACTGTTCAGTGTAATCATTTTACTGTTTATTCCTTACTGTGAAGCACTTTGGTGTACCCCCGGGGTTTAAACATGCTGTATAAATAAAACTGTATTGTATTGAGAAAAGAAACCAACTTTGGTAGGAACCCAGGGAGGACTGGGAGACGATGACAGAATATTTTTCCTGCACTTTTTTAACAACTTTCATATTTGGTAGCTTAGTAACATGAAACAGGATCTCAGGATGGATCAGCAAACAGCTCTGGAGACATAATTGCACTAAAATATCATCCTGCATTTGCTGATAATGAAGAAAAACAAGCGGACACAATCACTGACATTTCAGACTTTTACATTGTTCAGCTAATTTAGTAACTTAGCTGAGATGCTCAATAAAGTTGTAGTCAACAATGTTGGCAAATTTGTTCTGCAGATGGAGGAGCACATGTAGTTTTAGTCACCATGGTGTTAAGTTCCTTCATTTTAATAATTACCAAAGTACAGCAAAAAAGATTTGATGCTCCTCAAGGACAGCCTAGCCTACCCTTTCAAAACAAACTGTTCTGAAGGAAGAATATTAATACCAGAATCACAAAGTATGTCTTGTTATACCAACACAGTCTATTTAATTTTATTCACTCCAGATTTCAATTCACTATTGAGTCTCTGGTCTTTTTCATTGACTTCAGGGAGATAAGCACCATGACCAAAAATAAATACAATAAATGTTTTTGTTGAAATGGAAAATCACACAAAAGCATTCAAGGTGTGGAAGTATAAGGACAGGAAAAGCATTAAGGAAAATGCAAAAGAAAAAAAGAAACAGATAAATGTTCGGACAGAAACTCTATTTTGTATCTTTCCTTAGAGCCTCAGTGTGTCAGAGTGGATCACAACCTCGACACCGCCCCTCCAGTGGCTGCTTCCACCTTCATTGTCACCACACAAAAGAGACGGATGTGGCACGGGCAGAGCCTTGTAGCGACTCAGTAACAACCACAGGATTATTAATCATTGGAGGTTTCACAGCAAAAAGCTGAACTTCTCTTCCACAGACTATCACACCTGACAGCCACGTGGAGAACCTCCAGCTGACTCTCAAATGCACTGCTGAGCATTACTGAATTGCTAATTAGATCACTGCCTGGTATTAAACATATAGTTTTAATAATGTTATTACAAACATTGCATATGTGCTCATGAAAGAGTTAAGAACTCAGTGAAGGTCAGAAGTTCAGCGTGAGCGTCTGAACTGATATACTGTAGGAATGACTTGGAGTGCAGTGAATGAATGCATAGCATGCTTAGACACAGACATGACAGGTTTATTCCTAGGGTGAAACATATGTTGCTGTATGCTTGCATAGCAACTAGTGATAAGCATGCGATGAATAAGTCGACAGGAAACATCTGGAGGCTTCTTTCTTCTCGCGTCAGAAAGAACATAACACTGGGAAGATGATCTGAAAAGCAGCTTCATCTATGCTCCAGGAGGTGATAGCAGCAGGGGTTATGGTAAATGGACTGATTCTTATACAGCGCTTTTCTACTCCCCCAGAGTACTCAAAGCGCTGTATACAACATGCCTCATTCACCCATTCACACCCACTCATACAAGCACTTCCTTCTGTACTTAAGTGCAATCTAAGCATTCACACACATTCACACTTCGATGGACGCATCGGAGAGCAACTTGGGGTTAGTATCGTGCCCAAGGATACTTGGCATGCAGACTGGGGAAGCCAAGGATCGAACCACCAACTTTCCAGTCAGTAGCTGATGATGGGTCCAGACTAGGAAAAGTTGGATGATCATTTTGGGAATGACCTAAAAGCCGAGCAGACAAAGAAAAAGGAGAAAAAGGAAAATGAGCTCTACATGGAAAGCCTAACCATGTATCAAGGTCCCGCAGGAGGGAGTGGTCATCTAAGCACCAGAGGATGCAATCACAGGGGCAAGGGGAGAGGTGGCTGAGGATGATATGATGGAAATGTCTGTTTCCTGTGTAATCATTGTTGGACTAAACATTGCCCCAGTAAGGACATCAGTAGTGGTGACATTGCATGGATGAACCAAGGCTGGGAAGGGGTGTAAGAGAGATGTGTAGCCACTCTGACAACTGAGGCTGAAAGTACCACAACTGTAGCACACACAGATCACAACACATATCCTGTGATATTTTTTTATTTTGAATATAAATTTACACCCTCATATTTAAAATCTGAAAAATAAATTTAGACTCTCTACATTTCGTAAAATGCCTCAGTATGAATCGGTAGTATGTGGCAAACAAACTGCTTGCTTTCTCAAAGTGAATAGGGTTTGAACCTGACACTTTTAGGACCTGATCAAGTCTTATAGTCTTATCAGTGGAGACTGCCAGCTGGTAGCATAAGTGACCTACTTTTGGAGGAGAAAAGAAAATGCACTCTCTACACAGCATCTGACATTTCTCTGTGGGTTTGGATAGCGATTTAGTGTTTCAAGGATGAATTTAAAAATGAGGCCTTTGACCCAAACATACTTGCTCTAGTTGAAAAACAAATGTGGAGTTAAGATCTACAGGGTGGGCCATTTATATGGATACAGCGTAATAACATGGGGATGGTTGGTGATATTAAAGTCCTGTTTGTGGCACATTAGTATATGTGAGGGGCAAACTCCTCAAGATGGGTGGTGACCATGGTGGCCATTTAGAAGTCGGCCATCTTGGATACAACTTTTGTTTTTTCAATAGGAAGAGGGCCATGTGACACATCAGACTTATTGGTAATGTCACAAAAAAACCAACGGTGTGCTTGGTTTCAACGTAACTTTATTCTTTCATGAGTTATTTACAAGTTTCTGACCACTTATAAAATGTGTTCAATGTGCTGCCCATTGTGTTGGATTGTCAATGCAACCCTCTTGTCCCACTCTTCACACACTGATAGCAACACCGCGGGAGAAATGCCAGCACAGGCATCCAGTATCCGTAGTTTCAGGTGCTGCACATCTCGTATCTTCACACCATAGACAATTGCCTTCATATGACCCCAAAGATAAAAGTCAATGGGCAGCACATTGAACACATTTTATAAGTGGTCAGAAACTTGTAAATAACTCATGAAAGAATAAAGTTACGTTGAAACCAAGCACACCATTGTTTTTCTTGTGACATTACCAATAAGTCTGATGTGTCACATGACCCTCTTCCTAATGAAAAAACAAAAGTTGTATCCAAGATGGCCGACTTCTAAATGGTCACCATGGTCACCACCCATCTTGAGGATTTTGCCCCTCACATATATTAATGTGCCACAAACAGGACTTAAATATCACCAACCATTCCCATGTTATTACGGTGTATCCATATAAATGGCCCACCCTGTACACACTGTGGCACATTTGATGTGTTGCACTCTGCCCAACATGTGCCACCATCAAAACATTAAAGTGACAGATGTGATGCAGTGATATAGATGCTTTTTTTTGCTCGCTTTCCAGTCTGTACCCACCTTAGGTCTACATGAGCCCACCAGACCTGAGAAAAATGTGTGCATAACTTCTGTTTTGTTGCAGGGTCATGGAGGGGACAATGATCTGTTGCATATTTTAGATCCTGTAGCAGCGAGACTGTCTGGCTGTGTATGAGCTGAACATCACATGATATTGTTAGTTACACTGATCTAACCTTCCTGATGCAGTTTCTCTCGTTCTTTTAGGACAGAAAATGTCACATCTGTTAATAGCACGCTGGCTCAGATACTCCATGGGTCTGCTTGACATACCATCACTGTTAAATGTAACGTATGAACTACCACACTGCTGCCTATTGCTCGAGAAGGGGAAGAGCATAATTGTGTTGTTGTGCTAAATGAAGCATATCCTCCTCACCCCTGTTACTCTGAGACACCTTTGCGTAACCATGATCTTGTTCTCTTTGGGGTTCTTTGTATTTAATTTTCAAGCTCACAGTAACAACCCTGACCCAATTTTTATAGGGAATACCAGAGTGGATGTGGTTGCTAACAAAGCAGCTGAGTGGGAGCTCACACACAAGGTAATGGAGGCAGGGCTTCCATAACCTTGGACTGTATTTTTATTAGTGTATTGGAGGCTAGATAATAAGTAACATACATTTATGGTTTGGAAGATTCCTTATTAAGCTGGGCAGACACTGTTTTTCAGTCACGTTATTCAGCTCCTGCTCAAACTGCACGATTGATTTGCAGGGGTTAGAAGTTCGTAGGTCACGATGCAGGTCTCACACTATACGATGCTCTGATGCGACCTGAATGCTCAAACTGTGCATCCATAACATGAAGCTTTTAACAGAAAATCTCTCCCTCTCTGTGTCTGTGAAGGTTCTCAGTCATCCAGGTCATCGTAGTCTAAGGAGCTTGCAAAGAAAAGCGTCTGGACTTCTTTAAGTTGCTTGAAGACGTTTCACCTTCATCCGAGAAGCTTCTTCAGTTCTAAGGTCAAATGGTGGAGAGTCCCAGATTTAAACCTAGTGGGAGTTTCCCCCCACAGAGGGACAAAAGGACCCCCTGATGATCCTCTAATCGCCTGAGCCAAGGTGTGAAACTGGGTGTGGGTCCCCATCAGCCAGAGTTTCAGGTGAGCTCATTGTGAAACCTGGCCCCACCTTATCATGCGAATTCCTGAGGTCAGATGGTCCAGGGTGTGAGTGGGCGTATGTACTACAATATGAAACGCGTAATAGTTTCTCTGAATGTGGGACGATTCCGTTTTTTACGGGACGGTTGGCAACTCTAATAACTAACTAACCTTATGAATAAAATAAAGTTCACTATCAGTAACATCATAGCACCACCCAGCTGTAGAAACTCCGTCATGCTAGCTAGTACGCAGTACGAGTTATTGTAACTGACTGTAAAAAGTCAGCATAACGAAAATAAACTCCACCTAAACTTGGTTTATATCTGACCCAGATAGACTGCAGGTCATAACTTCTTACCTGAAGCTCAGTTCACCTGACACTCAGACCGGCGGCTGCCTCGGGTCTCTGCTCCTCCTGCCTCCCCTTTCTCTCATCCACCTGCTGGCCTCTGTGGAAGCTCCGCCATAGCCACCACCAAACAACTGAGTTATTTTTACACATCGACCAGCATCTGGCCAATCCACCAACTTTCATTGTTTATACCGTTACAAGAAAAAAAATCATCGGCCCATAAAAACGAAAAATCACCATTGACCCACCGGGCAAATACCTGATGGCCAGTCCAGCTATGGTCGTGCCATCAGTTAACCCTTCGCGTGCCAGCTGTGGCACACGTGCCCAGGGTGGCCGACCCCTGCTGTAGAAGATGGGGCTGAGGACGCCAGTGTTTGTAATGAAGCTGGCTGAAGTCCTGTTGCCTGTGGCCTGCCAGTCAAAACGTCCTGTAGCCAGTCACATAGGGTGGTGTGCAGGCTGAGTGCTGCCAGCTTGTGAGTGAGTTTGTGAGGGATGGCAGTATTGAAAGCGGAGCTGTAATCAACAAAAAGTACCCTGATGTGTGAGTCTTTGTTTTCCACGTGGGAGAGTGAATAGTGAAGGGCAGCAGCGATGGTGTCTGACGTGGACCTATTGGACCGGTAGGCATACTGCAGGGGGTCCAGAGTGTCGGTGATGTTGCTCTGGATGTAGGCCAGCACCACTCTCTCAAAACACTTCGCAATGATTGGAGTGAGTGCAACTGGTCATTAGTTGTTCAGACTGGTGGCTGGACTTCTCTTGGGGAGAGGGATGATGGTTGTGTTCTTGAAGCCTGTGGGGACAGTGTTCTGGCTGAGGGAGAGGTTAAAGATGGAGGTAAGAACCTCCGCCAGTCTGGTCCTGCTGCCTTGTGGGGGTTGATCCTCCTCAGGGCTTTGTGCACCATGGCGGTCATTTCTGGTTCCATATGTTAGGCTATCCCACTCTATGGCGTCTCCATTTTTGGTGATTAAGCATGGTTAGGCGCAGGTTTAGCTCAGTTGGATGAGCATGCATCATATATTGCATGGCAGATAGAGGCCAGCCATGGTCGAGTAAGACACGTTCCCTCTTTTTGTTTTGTTTATTTTTAATTTTTTTTACTAAATTTCCATCTGAGATGAATACAGTTTCTCTGATTCTGATTCACAATAAAGGCTCTAATGTAAGTGTCCTGTTAATGTTGGTGGCGTCAGTTAAACAATGGACCCAGAGTCAGCACAACAGGTCCAACAGTGCACGGGCAGGAATCCCTTTCTTACTTGGAAATGGGATGGGCGAAACTTCAGTATCTTCAATGTACTATTGCTGTGTGATTTTTATGACTTGTAATGAAGGCTACTCGCCACCGAGCTAACATCGTTAGCTGGCTTTAGCTGAGGTTAGTTCATAGACTGCAGATTGTTAGGCCGTTTCTCAATACTCAAGTACGCGAGTCCGTGTCGAGAACGCAGTGCATGATGACATCACAGCTCCAGAGTTTTTACTGCCTCCCCTCTTAATTTAACTGGGATTAATATTTGCAATGAGAATGACACATGAAATAAAAAAAAAAACCATACATGATGTTGTAGATTTCTTTAAGAAAAAAATAGTTTGAACTCATTTGAACTGAACAAATATGAAATATAAAATTATATTTAAAATATATATATTTAATATATATATATATATATATATATATATATATATATATATATATATATAAAATATAATAATATAAAATATAAAAATATATTTAAAAAAGAAATATATATGTATATATATATATATATATATATATATATATATTATATATAAAATATAATAATATAAAATATAAAAATATATTTAAAAAAGAAATATATATATATATATATATATATATATATATATATTAAATATAATAATATAAAATATAAAAATAGATTTAAAAAAATAAATATATATATATTATATATTATATATATAAAAAAATATATATAAAATATAATAATATATATTATAATATAAAAATATAAAATACAATAACAATATGATCATTTTTGGAGCAGCCTTCAGGATTATTAGCATGCTGTTGTTAGACTCGATGGATAACATTAACGATCTGCTAGCTGCAAATAATCACGTGCAGTTCCACATGATTATTTACAGACAAAAAGAAAACATATTACTGATATGTTAAGATTTGAAAATCTAGTTGGTATCGGGGATGGTGAGTAGCCTTCAGTAACAGTAATACTACATTCATGTCATAAAAATCATAACAATATATTTAGTAATCCAAAGTATTCAGAATACATTACTCTCATTGAGTAATGTTTCAGAATATGTTAGAAAATACATTTTGGGCCATGTAATCTGTAATCTGTAGTGGGATACATTTTAAAAGTAACCTTCCCAACACTAGCCACAAGGTGTTCAGAATAACCTGAATTGAACATAAATGCAATGACCTCAATAAATCCCCTGAATCAAAGGTCTATGGTGGCTTTGAAAGATTATTTGAGTCACCGGCCATTGTGTGCCTTTTTTTTTTAACAAGAAAGCAGACTTCTTTACAGCCTCACAATGTTGTCGCCCTTGAAGAGCTGTGTAATCCTGTTAGACACCACAACAGCCCATCATTTCAAGAAACATGTTTTCATATTTTAAGTTAAGGGGTGGATGTATGCACCCTCTTTGCTGCATTACTGTTGTCTACAATGTTTTACATTGCAAATGAGTCATTCATATTAGTGTTGGCTCGCACTCAAAGGGAGGGTGCAATGGTCTTACCCAGCCACTGTAGGGATTGATTAGCATTGCATAGAGAGTGAGTCTTGGCAGCATCAGACATCACCATGCAAATGTGATGAATAGCTAATGTATCATGGGGAGGATGTTTGTTTGTCTCATGTTGAGGATTTCTGAAGGGAATGCATTTCCAGGACAGCACACACTGATGGCCCTCATCTCCTTCAGGAGGAAAGAATACACCTCTCTAGCAGTGTGTGGCAGTGCACTACAAATGAAATATGCATGGCGTTTCAGTGTCTGAGCTGATAGTTTGGCATGTGAGCCAGTCATGTGTGACATCAGCTTCCATGAATGACAGGAGAAGATTTTTTTGTTTGTTTGTTTGGTTTTTTCCCTTCATTTTCATTTGCTTCTGCTGCATCATTATGATAATGTTGGTGTGCCTCGAGGCAGCCATCACAGAGGTTGCTTCTCGTTTTAGTGGAACAGGATTTGCCGTGGCATTGTGCCAGTTTGTGTCTGAATGCTCACCAGCTGCCGTCACGGTGAGTCAGCAGGGCCTCTAGGGCGAGGGATCATACAGTTCATGTAAGTAAAGACACAACGTGTCTGTGAAGGTTCCTCAGTCATCCAGGTCATCGTGTTCTGAGGAGCTTGGAAAGAAAAGCATCTGGACTTATTTAAGTTTCATTGCTCATCTGAGAATCACATGATAGATGGGGCTACACAGTGAATTCACCCGAAACCCGTTTTCACACCTTGACTTGTGTGGTTAGGTAGAGGATCATTAGAGGGTCCAGACGCGTTTCTTTCCAAGTTCCTTAGACTAAAAGACACATTTTTTTGGATCATGAGCCTGGCTAAAGTTTAAGGTTTTAAGAGGTTATTGAGACTCTTTGACCCATCATCCATGTGTGGTCACATTCAGCTGCATTACTGGGTGTAGTTTAGTCATATGTGAGGTGTAACTGAAGATATTTAAGAGGATATTATTCACTGAGCCAACTTAGGTCTTTAATTTCTATGGCAAATGGATTAGTGTTTGTGTTTACTATGTTTCACTCTTAACAGTACAGACTTGTTGAATTTCAGGAGAAAAACATCCATGTATTTGATATATTTCATTGTTATGTTAGGATCTTTGACAGTCATTAACTGCTCACATAAGCAGTTAAACTGTTCACCCCACTTGACCCAGCTGTCTTACCTAATTGTAGGTCAACCTTCAGAGTTTTTCCTTCTCTCACCCCTTTTCATATGTTTATACATCACTCTGTACTTAACTATCAGTTAATATTCATCTCTGGCTTTTGTCCTGTCTCCCTCCCCTGATCCCCAACTGGTCACAGCTGTTCCTCACTGAGCCTGGTGTAGGTTTATACATATATATACAGTGGCTTGCAAAAGTATTCGGCCCCCTTGAACTTTTCCACATTTTGTCACATTACATACATGAATCAATTGTATTGAAATTCCACGTGAAAGACCAACACAAAGTGGTGAACACGTGAGAAGTGGAACGAGAATCAGACGTGATTCCAAACATTTTTTTTCTCTTTTTCTTTTCCTGGATTCACCTGTTGAGAATGAAAAAAGAAAACAAGCAGAAGAAAATGAGAACAATACAATAAACATCATCGCGATGATCTATGTGAATATAACAGTAAATACTAAATATTAAACATTATTGTGCAACTCGTAAGATCGACAGCACAGTGTGCTTTGAGGTAGGAGCCAAAAAGGGTGTAGTTTGTGTGTGTGAGCACCCGTGTGTGCACCTGTGAGCATGGACGCGCTTGTTTTTAAAAGATTCCTTCATGTAATGATCTGCTAGAGGGTGTGGGGGGGCCACTGCCCCGTCCTCCAGGGCATGAAGCAGGTATGGAGGAGATCAAGAGTCCAGACATCCAGAGGCCCCCAGAACACAAGAGACCAAGGAAGACCAATTCTTAAGCTAGCCTCAGCGGTGTGGCTATTTTACTTTATCCCAATGTAGTTACGATAGCTATGCACATTAGTGATGTGACGAAACGGCTCTTATAGCAGGATCTTTGAAGTGAACTTTTTTTTCTCTCTCTCACCCTCTCTCTCTCTCTCTCACTTTTTTTCCACTTTACTCCACACGTGTGCTTTGCGCTGGGCAGAGGGGGGGGGGGGGGGGGGGGGGGGTCACATTAGAAAGGTATAGTAATCATCCACAACTATCTTCAGTTGCAGATGATAAAGGATTCAGAAAGTTTATTCATGCAGGTCCATATGACAGAGAATATGCATCTTCTTTTTGTTTTCATATTTTAATTTATATTTAATTGTGTTGTGGTTTGCAGTGTTTTGTGTTGTTTCACTTTAAATTTGTTTAAAAGAAATGTTGAGATTTTGTTACTTAGTGGCTACACAAGCCAGGAAGTACCAACGACCAGATTTGGTGTGTGGTAGTAACAGGTAAATGAATTTTTTTTAAATTATTTGAATATATATATATATGCTTGTGTATAAATACACAAACAATACACACATGCTTTCAATTGTGTAATTTAACTGATTTAGGTAGCTTTGTTTTGGAAGTTCAGTTAATGCTAGAAATGTGTTTTGTTTGTACATGTTTTGTCTCTGGGGGCCACCGTATATATTTATATATAAACGTATATAAATAAACCACATTTTCTTTACATTAGTAATTCATTTTGTGCATAATTTTATATTAGTGTTAATAATAAATTAATTAAAGCAACAAAACAACCTGAAGAGCCGGTTGGGAGCCGAAAGAGCCGGCTCTCTAAAAAGAGCCGGAGATCCCATCACTAATGCACATCACCATTTTTCTAAAGCAGGGGTCGGCAACCTCTCTGATGATGAGTGCCATCTAAAATTTCCTCAGAAGTCAATGTGCCATATGATTACATTAGCAATTAATTTAATAACGCTCTATATTAACAGTTATATCTGACCCAGATAGACTGCAGGTCATAACTTCTTACCTGAAGCTCAGTTCACCTGACACTCGGACCGGCTGCCTCCTCGGGTCTCTGCTCCTGCCTCCCCTTTCCCTCATCCATCTGCTGGCCTCTGTGGAAGCTCCACCATAGCCGCCACCAAACAACTGAGTTATTTTTACACACTGACCAGCATCTGGCCAATCCACCATCTTTCATTGTTTATACCGTTACAAGAAAAAAAATAAATCATCGGCCCATAAAAACGAAAAATCACCATCGACCCACCGGGCAAATACCCGATGGCCAGTCCAGCTATGGTCGTGCCATCAGTTAACCCTGGCACGCGTGCCCAGGGTGGCTGACCCCTGTTCTAGAGAATCAGTACTGGTAAACTACTTCTCCATTCTTCAGGCATCCTCTCACTTTCAAAAGTCCACTGTTCTCTTCTCTCTTCAACATTTCCACACCACCACAGATATGTCGTCTGTCATAGCTGGCTTTCCACTCTTCATGCTCTTCATAGCTGCTCTACCGACTGGCTTTGTAATTCATCTGCACTCCCTGATTCGCTAACTTTCCTCCCTCTGTTCTCCTCGCTCTCATTTTCTTTATCCATCAGCTCCTCAAAGTACTCTTCCACCTTCTCTTCACTTGTTAGTATAGTTTCACATCTCTCGGACTATCCCAGTTTCTCTCTGGAAAAAGAAAAAACACCAGCTCGGGTTATGTTTTCATATTTTAAAATGTTTTTTTTCCAACCATCCATGCATCTATCAAATGGAAGCTATTCCAATAAAAAAGCAGGGTACATCCTGCATAGCTCCTTAGTCTGTCGCAGGGCTAAGATGTACAAACAAGCATTAATGCTCACATTAATACTGAAGGCCAATTGGACAATTTTGAACAGTCTATTAAAACTCTTATTTTGTATTTTGTATGCAAATGTCCTAAGTCAGGCTAGTCATATCTATATTTAAAACCTTCTTAGTAGAAGAAACAATGTAATACAATTATGTAATATTGTAGTAATGTAATAAAATGTAAATTAAATTCAAAATATTAAACTGCTGCTTTGAGATGCTAAAAAGAGAAAGAAACAATGAAAATGAGATACCCATCAGATAGTGGCAAACAAACTATGATCCTGATATATGTTTGTATGTTCAGGTTTCTGCCTATTTTCCCTGACCCCTGCTGTTTAATCTACAGATCCTGATACACTTCACAGTGTGCAGTCTGGGGAACTATGCAAGCACTTTTTCTTATACAGTAACTTAACTGTGACCTCTGAATCAGCAGTACTGAAAAGTGCTTGTGAACACATTATCACTTCTTTCTTTCCTAATCCTGCATTCTGGCAAACTTCAGTGGAGGACTATGTTTGTTATTTAGTCTCACACTTTGTGTTTGATTTACTCCAGTGGACACCACGCTCCTCTGTGACCTGCACTCTTACAAACAGTGAATGCATGCATTTTGCTACAACTGCAGGTGTGAAATGCCAAATCTTGATTTAGGCACCTTATGAGCTGTAAAAACAACAGCCCCAAAATGTCACAAGTGATCCAACAAAGTGTCGCCTTCTCATGCTTAGGGGCTCTGTCACCAGGAGTGGATTCAACATTCAACACTAGTATGAATCTGAAATTAGCCTATAGATGGAAATAACTGTAATTCCTATTCCTATTCCTTACATCTTTATTTTTTATTGTCATATTTTGGAAACATGTGAACAGTCAACCATCGTTTCATCTTGTAAAATTCTTTTAACAGTCAAGCAATCCAAAGTCCTCTCTTTAATCTTTCAATTGTGATTTGCTGACAGAATTACAACTCATTTAAGTGCCATTATAACCAGATATGCTGCGCACATACAAATGGAGTGATGTCTGCAAAAAGGTACTGTTTTAACCAAATATAATAATAATAATAATAATAATAATAATAATAATAATAATAATAATAATAATAATAATAATAATAATAATAATAGGGCCTACCACAGCTTCATCATCCAGAACTATTTCCTTCAGCCCATCTCTCTCTGTATATACAGAGAGAGATAAGAGAGATACTTACTTTGGCCTCTCAAGAGGCCAAGATAAGAGATAGTGAGTTGTGAGCTATGACTTGAAGTTAGAGCATCATTCAGCCTGTATACTATATATATTTAATACCAGCACATATATTTTTTTAAAAGTAATTTGACTTGATTTAAATGGCTAAATCACCTCCTCAACATGTCTGGTAGTTCTCCAGAGGCCTGGTAATGAACTAATCATGTGATTCAGGTGTGTTGACCCAGGGTGAGATCTAAAACCTGCAGGACACCGGCTGGAGTTGGACACATCTGCACTAATGCAATACTGGGACAGGATACAGACTTAGAAACAATAGAAGTATGTATAAAAAGAATGAAAAAGGCTGTTGTTGGTGAGGAAATGAATTACTGATTTGAGAACTACATTAACACTAGTAAGGTTGCACCAAAGCAATCAAAGATTCATGTGCTGTAATACAAACTGTCACGCTGCCTCTGCTTTTACTAAAGTGAATAATTGTCTTATGTGACCTCCTAAAGTCTGTGAAATGAACATTTTCAGTTGCTTGTTTACAAATTGGAGCTGCTGGGTATTATAATCATTCAGAGTAAAGGTGCATGTGGCAATTATTTATTCATAGGGACCCAGTGACCTTCCTATAACGTGGTGAGTAAACACTGTTTGGCTGCAGCCTGGTATCTGCACAGTATTTTGATCACGCTGCTGTGATATGGAACACCTGTGGACAACTACTGAAGATAAGACTTGTCAAGCATGCTGAGAAGCAGTGCAGCCTCTGCATACCAATGGCTTGAAGGACAAACATGTTGAGGTAATTCTGTTCTGAAGGTGTCAATAGAAAATTGTACTTAGCAGTCAGTATAGTCTTTTAATAATATAAGTCTGCAAATGATAGAATACTGCATGATGACCTCTTTATGTGTCAGATCGGTGTTTATAGTTCACTGTGAGCCGCTATCATGCAGGGAAGGATCGTTTGGTACCGGGCCGCGAGAGTTGAGGCTCAGGTGTGAAATGTATAGTTTTCAGGCTTTTTTATCAGTTTTCAGCGTTATTTTGTTCTCGTTTTTATCGTTAACTCGGTTTTCCTGGGTCTTTTCACGTGTGTTATGAATAAATCTTTTTTTCGGTCCCAGTACTAGTTTTATTTTGTTGTATTTATCCGCGACACCTTAAAGGCCGGTCCATGAAAATATTGTCGGGCATAAACCGGTCCGTGGCACAAAAAAGGTTGGAGACCGCTGGCTTAGAATACATCTCTGGACAGAAGGCTTTTTCCTAAACATGTGCACAGACATTTCATTGGCTTCCTTAATTGAACTGAATCTTTATTTTGAACATGTTAAAAATATACAACCACATAGAAATAAAAAAGAGACAAACAAACGAAGCAAAACAAAGTGTAGCATCCAGTCGAACTGAGAAGGCCAGAACTGATGGTTGTTGAATGACCTTTATTATTCCTCGCTGTGTATCAGACAACAAACCAACGTAAGAGCTAGACAAACAAATAAAACAATTACCATGTTATTCATGTAACACCATTTTAACCGCTCAGTACGCTGGTCTAACGTTTTCTATTAAACTATATAATACATATTATGCATTTCAGCTCAAATTAAATCATGTACATTACAAACCTTGTTCCCCTGTCGACTGTAACTAGAACCATTCGTTTTTGTAAAATTTAACCATATTTTTCTCTCCTTTTCTCCGTTAGCAATAGTTTACCGTTTTCTTCCTTCTTTTTTGTACATCAAGTTGGTTACCGTTACACTTCCGGTCACACAGGAAGTTACCAAAATAAACGCACAAATGTTATATTACGTGAATATGAGCTAGCTTTACATATCCGCCGTTACACAACAGGAAAACAAAGCACCACAACTACAAAAAAAAAACAAAAAACAAACAAAAAAACCCCCGAAACAAACACACAAACAAACAACAACATAAAAAGATTATATGGATGACAATGTCACCTGGAGAGCATGCTGCATGCCACATCACTCACCTTATTCTCAAATAACAAATACCAAATGGAATAAAATATGACATTTTTGTACTTATAATTACCACATAGGAATATCTGTTTTCTATACAATTTCTGTCCCTGCTACAGGCTCATTTCTTTGGAACAACCAAACTTTGATGCATTTATATGGTCTCATATTCCTTTAGATCAAGTCCAGTGTAACTTGCTACAAATTGTAAATGACCTCTTTCCTCGGGGATGGAGGACTGGCGCTTGTAAAGGACCAAATTTATCCAGATTGGGCCCCTACCTGCAGGGAGGGGCGGGGCCATCTGCTGTGATTGGTTGGGGTGAGGGGTACTAAGTACAGTACTACTGCTGTATGTACATGTTACACAAGAAGACAGAAATTTTTCACTCCAGCTCACCCGCTTCAGATGTAATCTTTCCATTCAGTCGGTGTTATTAGCGTTAATCAGACCCATAGAAATGACCAGTTACTTCTACACCAGTTGGTCGGACGTTTTGTTATCATCCATTCACATGGAGGACCAGTAACACAAGTATAGAAAGAATCTATTCTCATTAATTTCTGGTGGATACGGGCAGTGACCATTCAAAGATGTTAATGTAATGTAAAACAAGTGCTGATATAACAGCTTTGAGATGCATTCATATATATTTTTATGTTTTACCGTCTTCGTGGTGCTAGCTTAAAATTACTGTCCAAAAGTTGTTTATATTGTAGTAAAACATCTAATATTTAAAAAATGTTAAGAGAGAAATATGGGTAAAGGTCATTACTAATTGGTAATTACCTTACTAGTTAACTAAATGATCCTTTTTAGCCACATATTCTCAATCAATAGCTCTAATTCTCCTAGTTCTAGTGCTTCATTTAACCCTTTAAGACCTACCATAGAACCAAGTCCGCCAGAGCTTATATTATATTTTTACATGCTGTGGAGCCATTTTTGGGAGCATTTCAAGTTGATATACATCAATACAACCATTACAGCCTAAATTATAATAATATGTCTGCATTAAGTGCATAGTAATTACATAAATTGCAAAAAAGTGCAATAAGTTACAAAAAAATGGAAAACCTTTTTTTTTTAAATATATATTTCTAGGCTTATCACTCAAAACTGTAAATACAAAAAAGTTGCACAAAATAGTTTCCCACCACAGGAAATTTATTTTGAGTGTCTTCATAGTTTTATTTTTGAAATACACCAATTTTTATACACTGCAGGAAAAACTAAAATAAATATTATAATGCAAATTTGCAAAAAAGCAGCATGTGCATCAAAATAAACTATTTCCAGCAGTGCAATATGAGTCCTAAACATCCCAGAAACGACACAGAAAGTCATAAAGTCAAACATAACTTTTAAAAACACCAGTATAGGTTCATGAGGCCCCGATGGTAAAAAACTACATTTCCACAAAATGACGTCACTTCCGGTTTCGGGCAGGTCATGGCGGACATGCGATAGTTCACGCTGATGACCGTAGGAAGTGTTATGAACAGCTGATCGGATCGCCAAAGCGTGTTTCTGGAATATTATGTTTTTGTTGCTGCAAGTGCTTTTTATGCAGTTTTTGCAAAACTATATGTGGAAGGAAACTGTGACCGAGGACAAGCTGATGGCATAAGATGTAAGTACAACTCCTCCGGTTTCATATGCAAAAAAAATTATTGCTCTAGCTTAGGATTTAAAAATAGTTACGCAAAACGGAGCGTGCCCGCTCTGACCGGTTTTAAAGGGTTAAACAGTATCATACTCATATTGAGTCTGGTTGCCTTTAGTCTTGCATGAGAACTCGGATGTAGGCTTATTGGCCCTCTTTCCTAATGGGACACCTCTCACACCTGAGAGTAAGCTAGAAACAGAGTAACATGTAAGTCATGTAAAACCCTAACCCTGCCAGATGGTGGGAAATACTATATCTGATCTGTATCTGTTAACAATAAAAATGTGCTGGCTGAATTTGCAGCTGAAGAACAAAACCAGCATGCATCTGTGTCAGTGTTTCTGCTTGAACTGAACTTTTCTCACCTGTCTTTGTTGTCTCTGTCTTGACAGCAGTGTTTTTATAATTAGCTGAATCTGTTAGTTGTAGATGCCATATATATTATGATTCTCATTGACCGGGGGGTACCCAGGTACTTGTACCTGTCCTGTATATGTGGCATTCTCAGCCTAGACCACCTTCCTTCTCTTTGCAACCTTTCAGCCACGCTTATTTCAGTCCAACTGACAGTCCAGTGCCCTCACTAGATTCTGGTCGGATGGATTGGTGAGTCGATATGTCTCACTCACTCCTGCCATGCAGTCTGATGTCATCCATGCACAGGAGATGGCTGATGGTTATGACACTCCTGGATCTATATTTGCATCCATGCTTAGTGAAGTTGAGATCTATGAAGTGCATCGCTATGATATATTCTGCACTTGATGGCAACTCCAATGAGTTCCTGATTAATGTTTTTAGTGCACTGTGAACCTTTAAGACCACGAGTTTCTATGTGTGGAACATTAAGCTGTGGGCTTTCTTTAGGCAGTTCCCTCATTTACAGATTTCAGAACTTGTGGTTTTGATTTTTATGAACGCGACGGTCTCATGACTCCTCGAATGACGATACTGACCAGCCAATCGGTGGCATCCAGTCTGACAATGTCACATTTTAGTACCTGCTCGGATCACTTGGAACTTCTGCTGAGCAGGTATTATTTTAGTACCTGGTACCAGGTACTGTCATCTAATGAAAAACCCTGAAAACCGAGTAGGTATTAATGGAAAATTTGGCTCTATTGTCCTGGTGTACTGCTCCATCAATCATTAGCTGATGCTAGATTTTGAAGATGCCATAGCAGGAAGAGAAAGTGTTATTTAATCACAACAACCGTTCTCACGGGCAGCTCACTTTCTGGGCAGTATTTACTTTGAAGGGAATAGTGTGTTGTATATATTCATATTTGTTTTTTTGATTTTACATACTTTAAGAACTTTGTAGTGCAGTAACAATAATACAGTTTTGGGGTTAACTTGAAGTTAAGGCAGAGGTTACTTTTAAATGTTAAATCTAAAAGTGAAATCAGACGTGAAATGCACCATATATAAAATATAATGTGATTTTCCATATACACATGCATCATTTCCTAAATGTTGCCAGAACAAACAATGACAGTGGGATTTTAAGTGTAGTTTTTAAGATAAAAAGGCAATTTCAGAAACTTTGACCCCAATGAAAGTTTGACCTTATTTGACCTTGAACAAAACTGAGATTACTCAGATGCTTAATATAACTAGGACAAATCAAAAAGTCTGCTAATAAAACAAAGGATATTGTTGCAGTATACAAAGATGTTTTCGCTGATGAACTCTCTAATTCAGAGTCACATGATCCATTTTTACAGTTTAAGTAGAAGTCACTGATTTTAGAAATACCCACTTACTGCATTACTGACACAATCCCCAAATGTCCACATTCCCTCTTCATTCGTCTCCCCTTGTATGTAAATTTGAAGATATATTCTTCGTCATTATAGATAGTGGTAATGAGAAACAGGGAAAATAGCATGTACTTGTCACTATTGACTGGAGTGTGTTGATAAATAGCTCCAATTAGCAGTAACCTTCAAGAAGCCACTTGGGCTTTTACCAGTGAAGCAGTTTTGTTTATGTGGAACAAACTCTTGTGCTTGAGAAACAGAACATTTCCAAACTTCAAAGAACCAAGCTTATCGACATCAATGCATGGTTTGAGAGTTATGATGAACTTAAGAGATTTCTTGTAGTAGTAACATGGATGTTGGAAGGTATTAATATGGATATCATTATCATATAATTAAATAGTGTTTTTAAAACAGTTGTAAAGTGCCTTAGATTTGAAGAAAACCACACTAACAATAAGAATACATGTTCCACCACAAGGTCAAACAAACTGTCTTACATTCTTTCTATCACGCACTCATAGTGATAAACTATGGCCAGAGATAATGGGAGAAAAATAGCTTATAAAAATTAGTTATCAGCAGTTGTTTAACAGAAACTACTGATTCTGCCAATTAAAGTTTAGGCACTAGAACCTCAAGAGTACGATCACCTGTGGTTTTAAAATGAAGAATCAAAATCTGTGTCAGGTTTACTGACCAAGTATGTGTACACATACTTGCTTTCAATGTACAACAACAAAAAATACTGACAATATAACACAGACAGCATGACACAGACAATAACAACACTATAGCATATTTAGGGTGCAATGGCACTGAGAGCAAAAATGTTGGAATAAAGTTCAAGATTAAATAAAGCATGGTAAACTAGTTACTACAGTATGGTAAATGGGTCGGTTCTATAGCGCTTTTCTTCTCTGAGCACTCAAAGTGCAGTGTATATATATGAGGATTGATCATGAATATGCACAGCGTGGAAAATAAGTATTGAACAAGTCACCAGTTTTCTACGCAAATAAATTTCTAAAGGTGCTACTGACAACGAATTCTCACCAGAAGTTGGTAGTTGTTTGTCATCTTGACTGTTGTGATATGCTTCTATACATCACTGTGCATTTAATCATTAGTTATAAATTCATGGTGTCTTTGACCTGTCTTCCTCCCCTCTCCCCCAGTCGCGGCAAATTGCCCCTCCCTAAGACTGGTTCTGTTTCTTTAAGGCTGGGCGATATGGCCTAAAATCCATATCGCGATATAATTTGAAGCATGTGCGGTAACGATATATACGATATATTCTTTTCTTCTGTATAACATATTTTCTACACTTAAAATCCTTCAATTTTCTCAAAAATCGAGAGTGTGCCTTATGTATGAATTCTGGTTGTGCTTACTGACCTCGAGCCGATTTTGGCAGAAATCTGTTAAAAATGTTTTAGTACAACTTTGGTAAGCCGCAGTGCTTGATGGATCATCAGAGCATTACGGCTGCCGTAGTGAGGAGCTTCACGGAGTAATCTGGGTCACCTTCAGGTCCCAAAGTCAAACAAACACAGAGTTAAAAACGGTCTAAATTCTTTCATCTTTAATAAAATCATCAGCGTTGCTGCTTTACCAGGTGTAACAATTAAGTTTAATATCCAGGCATCCATGAAAACAGAAGTTATTAAATTTAACAGAGTTAGAAGTTAGCAGGAAGTTAGCTCGCTAGTTTCCACCTAAACATTTCATACCATGTTCTGACTGAGATTTTTTAAACTAATTCAAACGTACAGCTCTGCTATCACTTCCAACATAAATGAAGACAGAAAACTAAACAGCAGTGATGTTTGCAGGGTTACTGAAGTTGGGCTAGCTGGTATATAATGTTGTGCTATGTGATTGCTAGCGACACAGCTATGTTAGCATAAACACAGTGAAGCTGGAGGATGAACGCCAACGTTTTTTCCACTGGATAAAAGTGAACGTGAGGGATTCTGGTGGTCAGGGACAAATGCAATCACATAGCAGGATGCTATACACGGGCCAAACTTCAGTCAGGAGAACAACTGAGATCATTCATCCACAATACGAGGTTAGTTATTAATATACTGCAACAACATGGGAACAGAGCAGCTGCAGAGAATTCAACATTAATGAATCAATGTTACGGAAGTGGAGGAAGCGCAGTTTTTGGCTTTCCCCATATTTCAAAAGTGCTTCATCTCTTTGCTATGACTGTCGCCCGACATAATTTGCAGATGATAATTGTTATAGCCGCTGCGATGCTTTCGACCAAAACAGGCGCAGCTTGATGACATCATCAACATGCGCTATTGCGGTAGAGCGGTATAGTCTAAAATCTCTATCGTTGGCCAAATTTATATCGTTTCTATCGCCCACCCCTATGTTTCTTCTTGTTAAAAGGGAGTTTTTCTTTCCTACTGTTGCCAAAGGGCTTGCTCATTGGGGATCATATGACTGTTGGGGTTTCGGCTGTTTCCTCAGTATTATTGTAGGGTGTTAACCTTACAATATAAAACACATTAACCCTCTCAGGCTCAAATTAAGTTTTTTGTTGCTAATGCACAACCAAGTCCTGCAGTGGTACTTCTGAGTAAAAAAAACTCATAAAATATGTATGTGGGGTAATCAGGTTGTTAGTTTTTAACTGTTGCAAATCGGCAACGTCTGCCTTGAGAGGGTTAAGACTAGGGATGGGTACCGGTATCCGGTGCTATTATGGCACTGGTTCTGACATAAACGGTAGTAACCAGACCGAAAAGCAGCGCACTTTTTGGTGCTTTATTTTCCTGAGCTGTGATACACTTTAGATTCTAGCCAATCATTTTACGTTTCCGAGGATAGTAGGCGGGGCCAGGTACATATGTTCTTTTAGAGCAGAGCTACAGATTAAAAATGCCCAAGGCGAAGCGGTCAAAGTCTGGCTGTACTTCACAGCAAAAGATGCAAACTCAGCAGCTGCAACAAGTGCTTTAAGCTGATACTGTGATACTGTCAAAGGAGGTAACACCTCAAATCTGATGAAACACCTGTGTAATTTACGTTGAGTAGGCTAACCACGTTATTACATTAATGCATGTAAGGTGAACTAGCAAACACCATCATAGCTACATGCGGCTGTCTTCTTGTTTGATGGCAGATGCTCCCTTCAACCTGACCAAAAAGGCTAAAATGACCAAAGAAAAGTGGAAAAGAGTTAAACATGAGAGGTTTTTGGACAAAGTTTGTGTTTTTTCCATTGTTTAAGCTGCTTCCAGCCAAGAGTGATACCATATATGCCCCATAGCTGCAGAAAAGGCTAACATTGTTATCTTTTTACAAAAAAACAGCTGAACATGAGAGGTTTTCGGACCAATTTTGTGTTCTCCTTTCTTTAAGCACCGGTTTGAGCACCGTTTAAGCACCGGCACTGTTTCAAAAGTACCGGTTTGGCACCGGTATTGGATAAAACCTAAACGATACCCATCCCTAGTTAAGACAACTGTTATAGGGATTTGGTGCTATGCAAATAAAATTGAATCGAATAGGAGTTGCTGATCACACTGCAGGCGAAACCATCCATATACCTGTGATTAGAGTTACAGTTAATTAAGTTATTATTCTACTGTTGTGAGCCAGCAAAACAACATTTAGTCATTTTGCTAACAGGGAGCTCTACAGAAATCTGTGTCGCTTTCCTACCACGCAGGATGCAGCTTCATTGATTTTCTTAACAAGGTCTTAAACTGATATTTGGAATGTTCACACATCTAAAGTAATTAATTCCACTAAAGTTGATAATTGCAGAGTTAATTATACTTGTTTACATCTTTGGTGGTATAATCAGGAGGCCCTGTGTGTATTCATGAGTCCTTGATTATGGATAGTTTAACACAGAAGTGTGTTTAGTCCTGAGGCACCTGATGGGGCTAACATTAATGCATAATTAATGCTGTTAACAGGGAAATCACCAAATTGTCTAAACAGGAAAGGCTGGTTCTGCTGAAAAAGGGACATAAATGTTTACTATGTTTAAAATTCCTCTGGGTTAAATTTGTCATATTTCAAACTGTTTGCTGGAAAAATGGTCATTTTATGAAGATTAAAGTTCAAGTCTCTTACCAGCTATATATTCTGTAACTATGTCATTAGGTGCACATGTTCCCCTGAAATCAAACTGCAACTACACAGCAGAAATTGGAGTGTTAAAATGTGCTGGAGTCTCAGAGTTGATTTTAAACCTCAAAGTGTGACTTAAACTCTTTCTGATTTAAATTGTAGGGGAGACCGGGGATAGTTGTAATGTGGGTCAGTTGTAACACTTCCAATTTCTCCAATCAGGGCTAAGTTTCAAATGATGTGACTCATCCTGTGCATGCCCAACTCAGTTCTGCTATCACATGTGAAAAATCGGCACATTTTGTCAAACACAGACAATTTAACACGAAAAAAAGTAATTTGTATGCCAAAAAGTTTTTCTACTTTATTTCAATTTCTAATAGCATTATCTGCTTTGCAGTTAAACTCATCAAACTTAAATTATGTTATTTGTATGTCTATGGGGATATATTCTGTGTAGGTCTTTAGTGCTAATGTTTTAGCCGTTGGCTGTAATGTTAGCTAGTTCATGGCTATAGGAGTCTGGGTCGTTGTAACAGCAACAGTCTGGGTTAGTTGTAACAATAATGCAGATGTTACAACTTACCACACTATTACTTTAACTCATATTAAACAAGTTGGGGCAACGACATCAGCAGAGAGAGGTTCACTGGTCGCTTCTGTATATGCGGTTAATGCCATTGGCAACACAATTCCTCCACTGTTTGTGTTCCCACACATACATTATGCAGACCACTGTGTCAGAGATGGACCAGTAGGAAGTACTGGTAGTGGAAATAAATCAGGATGGGTGCAAAAAACAGATTTCCTCATCTTTCTGAAGCACTTTGCAAACCACACCAAGGTAAGCCATGATAAAAAGTAATGGAATTGCGATGCTGGTGAACAACTACATTTTTTCAGCTTCATTGTTATGTTCAAAATTGGTGCAAGAGTTGTAGGTTATAATGCCCACTGAGCCAATGAGGCCAAACTCAAGGAAGACCAACCAAAATTAATGAAATATTCAGTTGCAGAAAATTCCATAATTTGTCTTTTTGGGGGGTTGACATATGTTCAAAAGCTAGATTTCTGCATTCTGTCACACACACACACACACACACACACACACACACACACACACACACACAGCTACATAAATGGCTCTAAGTGCATTCATGTGTTGAATAAACAAAAATTACATGTTAATGTTTTGTTAGTACCCTTATCTCATTGTGTTACATTTCACCCCAGGATATGTTACAACTAACCCAGACTATGGGGTTAATTGTAACATTTCACTCTTTGTGTTTGAGACCATACCATGCAATGGGTAATTGTGCTGAAGAGAAAATAGCTGCACTATTTAATAGCCGAGACATGTAAATACTTTGCATTACATTTTGAATCCACTACCTTAAAAGAGCTCCAAGCTACAGACAGAAATGTCAAAAATGTTACAACTATCCCCGGTCTCCCTACTCAATGTTGGAGTTATTTCACTAAATGTATTCCATCAGTGTTGATTTAACTCTTAAAAGAGAAAATTCTCAACTCAACTCTGCACAGAGGTTGGTTAACAATGTTAACTCTGTCATGAGTTAACTTAATAGCTTTAACTCTGTATAGAGTTAATTTTGAACTTAATTTTGAAGACACCCCCAGTGCGGCATTTTTCTTCATCGGTTGGAGCCTCATTGAAGAACAGAACTGATTTTGCACCTGCATGCAGCTCTACAGGGTAAGTAGAATTAAGTCAAACTTACTAAGATAGTTAGAAACTGGTGCTATGAAATGTATTTTGTGCATTTAAACAATTTAAATGAATAAAATATGCTCGCTTTTGGCGCTAGCAATAAAGAGTAACTGCAAACTGTTAATAGCCTCTAACTATATCAATGTTACAGATTCAAGCTGTTAGTGATGAAAAATACATAAACTGCTCAGGCTGGCATTAATGCCCCTCTATTGTTTGATTTTTTTGTAAAAATTTGTATTTTGGCATCAAAAGAACTGCAAAAATAAAAAAGGCTTCAAACTGTTTGGAATGACTCAGGCTTTATTTTGTCCTCTTAAACTTTCAGTCCAGCTTAAGTATAATCAACAACTGAAGTATGTGAAGCTAAATGAGGATGACGACTTTCTGCAATTTAATGTAAAAGGTGTGTAGGGTATTTCTACTTTATCTTGGATAAACAATATGTTCACAATAATATTTAAATGCATATTGTAAGAGCTACTTGGTTGATGCCAAAATATTCAGTGACCTTTTTGGACAGGGCAACGTGGTGTTAACAGTATTCTCCGATGATGGTGAGATACACTATGAAGTATAATTAAGCACTTTACATTCAATTGAACAAATTATTTGACGTTTTCTGATCTGTCTTCTGCTTCTGAGTTGCTTCAGCTCACCTCAACTATAATCTTAGATGAGGTCCCATACAAGAAATGCAGAATTAACAATACTGCTGAAGTATCTGCTAAACAGGTTGCTACAAAGCTTGACACTTACGCTTTGTTTTTTTCCTCTCAAGTTTGTAGAAAGATTCCTTATTGCCATGTTTTTGCTCAATGTTAATTTTTCTCTTTTTGTTTGTTTTCTCATTTTTAATAGTTAATTGAGAAGCAAGTCTGGTGGTGACGAAGTAATGTAGGAATACCAAGCAACAAACACCATGAAGGATGCCACAAGACGACAGATGGTTAACATACTTGTGGCTCACATGATTGATAATCACGGGTAAGTATTCAGTGTATGTTGTGTTTTTTATACTTGTGCCAAATAAATGTATACTAATTGTCTAAATTCTTTATGTTGCTTGAAGACGTTTCACGTCTCATCCGAGAAGCTTCTTCAGTTCTAAGAGCAATTGGTGGAGAGTCCCAGATTTAAACCCTATGGGAGTGTCCGCAAGAGGGTCATGGACCCCCTATTGATCCTCTACCTAATCACCTGAGCCAAGGTGTGAAAACAGGTGTGGGTCACAATCAGCCAGGGTTTCGGGTGAGCTCATTGTGAAACCCACCCTATCATGTGAATGCCTGAGGTCAGGAATTTTGTTTTATACAATATCAAATTGTTTAATGACAGACATAAAATTATCTGATATTTTGTTATGACCTAAATCTGACAAAATATTTTGTGTGTTCACTTATCCAGGAGCACTTCTATGATGATACAGGATACATTTCTCGGTGTCTGAAAACAAAGAAAGATTTGTCGTGGGTCTCCAACACCACCTAATAGGTTTACAGTAGTGATGTGACGTTCTGTATCGAGGCTTCAAAGCTTGTGTCGAGTAATGGAGGGGGAGTTTCCGCGATACGTGTATCGAGGCTCGCTTCATTTATGGTAGGAGCTGAAAATGATGACGTCCGAAGCCTCGCTGCCCGGCTGTACCACGTGACTGGTTCATGAAGTGGTTCGAACTTTGCCGCGAGCTATGACAGCGATATAAACCCCTCAGACTCCATTCAAGAGGTGGGTGTTTGATGGAGAGTTGCGGTTAGTGAGAGTTTGGAGGTTTATGAGAGTGAGGAGAGAAAGTCAGGAGAGAATGGAGCCAGCTAAGAAGAGGAGGATGTAAATTTCTACAGAAGATGTATTTTCATAATACTGATGGTGCAATAAAACTTATGTTAAGCTGTCTTTACTTTTGTACAAGGTGAAGGCCGGAAGGTTGCGGGTTCGATCCCCAGTTCTGTCTGTCCTGGTTGTTGTGTCCTTGGACAAGCCACTTCACCTACCGCCTACTGGTGTTGACCAGAGGGGCCGATGGCGCGATATGGCAGCCTCGCTTCTGTCAGTCTGCCCCAGGGCAGCTGTGGCTACAACTGTAGCTGCCTCCACCAGTGTATGAATGTGTGTGTGAATGGGTGGATGACTGGGTGTGTATAGTGCTTTGGGGTCTCTAGGCGGGACTAGCAAAAACGCTATACAAATACAGGCCATTTACCATATACCATTTAGATGAAGACCTGGTTAGCATGGTGATTGAGGACTCCCAGCCATTTAGCATTGTGGAGGACAAAGGATTTAAAAGATTTGTTAAATCATTAAATCCTTGCTATGTTCTCCCCACTAAAAAGGTCATAAAAGCAGTAAAAATGTAGTTTTTACTGAATAAAATGTGAACAAGCAGGACTGAGCCTCAGTGTGTAGCTGTCCATACCTCAACGTTACAAAAGCACAACTACTGTCCACACCCCAACCTCACCTCACCTCACAGTAAATGATCATTTCCATACTGCCAGTATAAATATACGCAGTATGCTGCATCACTACAATATACATGTTTTACACACTCCTTTTGTTGTTGACATTTACAGGCTGTGTGCAAAAGGCCACACTCTTCAAATTCATGCCAACTAATATTTTTACATCCAGTAGGTGTCCTACTAGAGCAGATGAAGCTTCAAGACCCTGGGGTGAACCAATTGGATAAAGCTTCAGTGCTTCATGAAGCTTCATCTGCCCATCACTAGTTTACAGACAGATCTTCAGGTGACCCAAATCTCCAAAGGACTGTGAGTGTTGTACACCAGCTTGATGGGGACGCTTGCAAGGAGGCCGTGTCTTTGCTCAAACATACTACAGACAACTCTGTGATTTTCCAGAAGATGAAAGACACATTTCAGCAGCGTCAGAGGCTTATTAATGACCCAAGCAGAAGTGTTGATATCCTATCCACTTTCCCAAGACTCCTGGATACAAAAGGGACTGGTGAGTTAGAATTGATTTTTTTCAATAGAATTTGGAGCGAGCAGTTGTTTCAAATACAATTTTCTTTCTCAAAGGTGGAGCAAGACTTCACTCTCCTGTTCGATGACGACACATCCTCCAGGTTGCTGAAAACATTCTTCAGGCCAAATGTCATGAAAGAGGTTAAGAAGCTCACGTCAACACCAGAGTTGCTTCGCTTGGTGCAGTCAGCAGAAGGTCACCCAGAAAATCATCGAGATGATTCTACAAGTCAGTTGTATTTGTTTGTATATTAAAGGTTAAAGCTGCATTCAGGGGCAAATATAAATCTGTTTCTGGCAGGTTTCGGCTGTGTGAGGCAGGAGTTGGACCCAAAATGCAGGCTCTCAGACATAAGGGATGAACTCAAAATCACAGCTTTATTGGCTGGCCAGGAAAACGCATGCAACACGAAAACTAAACTGGGAAAGAATAAACTAAACTCTCAGGGGAAACACAGCGAAATACAGCCACGAGGGACAACGTGACACTGACACAGAGAAACACAGGGCTTAAATACACCAGGGAATAACGAGGGAACACAGAAGGAGAGCACAGCTGGGGGTTATCAGAACTGACAAGACAAGGAAGCAAAGGAGGATACACTCACATGAGACACAGACCTTCAAAGTAAAACAGGAAGTATAACACTGAGACACGGGCTGTGTCCCATTTCAGGGTCCGCACGCTTGAAGTACGCATTTTAAGTGTGATTACGTCACCACCACGCGACGACGGCTGTCCCAATTCGAAGTGTACTTCAAATGCATACTCCAAATGCGCCGTCGATTTCCCCAAATATCAAGCGTGGTCCGGTGCACGCTTCGTGGTCCCATATATCCCACAATTCATAGCGCAGCGGTGGGTGTGGATAATTTTGCCGCAAAATATGGCAGAAGGGAGCGGCTGAAGAGTGAACTGTCAAAAGTAAGTACTGAATATGACATCACTTATTCATGTGCGAATGTTTAATAACGAAGAACATTAAAACATTGCTGTTGGCCACATGTGGCAAAGTTGTGTGACATTAGTGATGTTTGTACTTTCAGCCTCTCTCTCTCTCTCTCTCTCTCTCTCTATATATATATATATATAACATAATAATCTGACAATACTATAATATTGACCATGTTATATTTACATTACCACAGTGAGATGACTTTAGTCTCATGAACAACATTAGCTAATTGTTATTTACTAGCTAATCTTAAATAACTCTTCAGTACAGAAATGAAGCCCTTGAATCATGTTTTACAGTCCTGTGGTCTCAGCCTCAGATACTCAACTAATCACAGTGATGTCATGACAAAAATGATTGACCAACAAAACATTTTTTCTCCTTCATTTATGTCACACAATCTCACGTTTCTCACGGTTAGTATCATGGTTGCTAGGCAACCTGAACAGCGCGACGAAGGCTAGACCGTCCCATTTCACAAGCCTCTCACTTCCGCACTTCTCGTACTTATAGTAGCACCATACGTAGTACGCGTAGTGCGCGTACTTCAAGCGTGCAGACCCTGAATTGGGACACAGCCACGGACTAGACACGGTGGAGACAAAGCAACTAAAAAAAAACAGGGACATAAACCATAAGGCAGAGAACTCTAAGAACCAAAGACTAGAGAGGAAATAATACACAGAGGCAAGGCAAGTTTATCTGTATAGCACAATTCAACAACAAGGTGATTCAAAGTGCTTTACAGAGACATTAAAAAACAAAAACAAATAAAACGCATGATTTAAAATTGATAAAAAAAACTAGATAAAATCAGTAGTTAAAATGTAAGTTTTGAAATTTGGATTCGGATTTGGTGCTTTATTCAAATGCAGCTGAGAACAGGTGAGTCTTCAACCTGGATTTAAATAAACTGAGTGTTTCAGCTGATCTGAGGCTTTCTGGGAGTTTGTTCCAGATATAAGGAGCATAAAAGCTGAATGCAGCTTCTCCATGTCTGGTTCTGACTCTGGGAACTGATAAAAGACCGGATCCAGATGACCTGAGGGATCTGGAAGGTTCATACTGGGTCAGGAGGTCACTGATGTATTTTGGTCCTAAACCATTCAGAGCTTTATAGACCAGCATCAGAACTTTAAAGTCTATCCTCTGACGGACAGGCAGCCAGTGTAAAGACCTCAGAGCTGGACTGATGTGGTCCACTTGTTTGGTCTTAGTGAGGACTCGAGCAGCAGAGCTCTGAATGAGCTGTAGTTGTCTGACTGATTTTTTAGGTAGACCTGTAAAGATGCTGTTACAGTAATCAAGCCTACTAAAGATGAATGCATGGACTAGTTTTTCCAGGTCCTGTTGAGACATCAGATCTTTCATCCTTGAAATATTCTCAAGAAACTAGACTCAAGGGAGTAACTCGTTTCTTTCTAGTTTTTGCTCTTAGAATATAATACAACACGGTCGGCAACCATACCTCCACGCTGTCAGGCATCAGAAGAGCAAGACTGACACCTTCTTCATCACCATGGATAAGCATCTCATCCATGCCAGCCAAGCCCCTCACTAACTTTTAAAAGCACATTTTGTGTTTAATTTGTCCCAAGATAATATAAAGCTGAAGTTGTTATTTGCAGTGCAGTGGAAGAAGACATGTCTGTGTTTTGCCAAACAAGTGATTTACTTTTGGTTGAAGATGACATTTTATTTATGGAAAACAAGTTGCTCACAGAGTGTTTTGATAACCATCTATATGCATTCAGAGTTGTACATACCGAGGAGAAAATGTCAGATCTAAAGTTTTATAAACCTTTTGATGTGCAAAGGTCATACAGTGTTTCAGATTAGACAGTGTACATTGTACCCTCTTAAAAAAATTTATGACAAAATAAATGTCCATTTGGGAAAATGTATTGTGTGCAATGTAATTCTTTCTCAGAATTTAATTTGAACACTTTTCAGTGTAGAAAGCCTGACACTATAGGGAGTAAAGCAACACTAACCAGAATGTTAAAAATTGTCACTTATTCAGTCTCTAAAGTGTTATTTTAACTCTGTTTTGAGAGTTAAAACATGAACAGTGTTAAATATTTTAACTATTTCAAAAATGTTGATTTAACTCTAAAGAGTGTGGAGCTATATAAACCCTGAAAAAGTGTTGAAAATGACTGTGGGAGTTAATCTAACACTGATCGTTTTGCTGTGTAGTAAATGTGGTGGATCATAAATTTGATTCGTTTCGGAGTTGTACATCTCTGTTTCCTATATCTCGTGTCATGTCTTTATCATTGTTTTATTTGTTGATCCTGTCTACATGAAGGCATTCATATCCATTTATTTTAAAGTCTTCTTCTTTTCCAGGAGTTATCCAGGTCTCCGATATGGCTATCACATTGAATGGCTGTTCAAACTGTGTTATGTAGTCGTTGATGGGTTGAAAGTTTGCATATAAGCTTCGACTATTAAAGTGAACCATTGTTATACCCTGATCTACCTTGAATTCCTTTTTAAGTTGCTCATTTGTATAATAATTGCATTCATTTGTCTTATTGTTAAAGAAATTACAATCAGGATCTATGTTGCTGTCATACATCAATGTCTTGTTTTCAATATCTATATGAGTTGTTAGTTGAAACTTGTCAGACATCTGCGTTGGTCGTGCACTTGGACGGTCCCATCATATTTAGCACTGCTTTGCATTTATCAGTTATATTTTTCTAGTCCCGTCATCTCTTTGATGACTAGAACCTTAGCCTGCTCTGGTCGTCCATTTAACGTAATGAATATTTTACAGTCTGACGTCCAAGTTGACTGTATTTTCTTCTGTTTTCTTAATATTCTTGCTTGTCTTGCAATGTCTGCATTTTTCTTGATTAGGTGTTCATTTAAATAAACATTTGTACCTTTTAGCTTTCTTCCTTGCTTGATCAGTTCTTTTTTCTGTTTTCTATTAACAAAACGCATGATAATGGCAGGTATTTGATTTTTGTTTTTCCTCAGAAGAGGATGGCATCCCTCAATATCTTTACTGTCCATTTCGATACCTTTGCTTTTAAAGAAGGCCATTACCTGCTCTTCCAAAGAGCGTAGCTCTTGCTCGGGTGGCTCCCCTCTCTCTGATGCTGCTACCCTCGCATATGTCTGATGCTTGGTTTCCAGTCCTGTCACTATCACATCATTTACTCTTGAATATTGTTCCAGATCTGACAGCCGTCCTTCCAGCATAGCAATCTTCTTGTCCTTTTCCTCGCTCTGCCTTCTTAGTTCTGTAATATCATCCATTAAATTGAGTATCAGTTTTTGTTGTTTTGAAATTGTTGTTATTTCTTCTGACATAAAGTTTAGGGATTTCTTTATGTCCTCCAGTTCGTCCTCATTAATGTTGCTCCTCTTAGGCAGCATCTTAACGGTGTTAAGGCCCGCTGGTTGCGAAGCACCCTTTAGGGTTGCCGAAACCCGGCCTGTCCTGGCAATTAACCTCGCTGGCTGTTTGTTGGTACCAGGCGTGGCCTGGCTGCTAGCCTCGTTAGCTGGTGGTATCCAGTGAAAGCTCTTAGTAGACGTATCACCCTGCTAAATCCTTAGCCTCTTCCAAGACACAAGTGTGAGGATTTCTATTACTACAAAGGTCATATCCAACCTTTAAATGTCACTTCCCTTTGTTGGCAAAAGCCATGATGTTCACAGAACCACCAAGAAGATGCAAAGTTGTTTGAAAAAACTGCTAAAGGTCGCTTGTCAGATGAGCTCGCAAGCTAATTCAACAACACTGTAACAGTTTATTTAGAAGACATGTAGGTATACATCCCATCCACTCCTGTCTGAAAGCCACTGCTTTGAGTAACTCAAGGTTCAATATCTTTCCCAAGGATACTTATGTACACAGACTGGAGCAGCCACAGATTGGAGCATCAACCTCCAGATTAGTAGATGACTTGTTTTGGCTGTAGCATTATAGTTTGCCCTTATTTTATTAAATACTCTCTTGTGCTGCCAGTTCACCCAGTCCATATTTGTGATTAGTAACACCTTCCCTCTCACATGAATGTGCGAGGGAAGGTGTTACTCCAAAACACATTCCTAGAGTTAACTGAACTTCCAAAACAGAGCTACTAGATCACTTAAATTACACAATTGAAAACATGTGTGTATTGTTGTGTATTTATACACAAACACTCACATATATATTCAAATGATTGAAAAACAAAATTGCATTTACCTGTTACTACCACACACCAAATCCGGTCGTTGGTACTTCCTGGCTTGTTCCTTGTCCATCCTGGAGCACTTCCGTTGTGTTTTTTTTGGGGGGTTTTTTTTGTCTCTATGGACTGTCGTAAATATACTTTTATTTATTCACTAATAAATAAATCATATGATACAAAAACCAACTATTCACATTTCAACTTTTAACTATTTAAATTTTCAGCTTTTAAACAAATTTAAAGTGAAACAACACAAACACTGCAAACCACAACACAATTAAATAAAAATGAAAATATGAAAACAAAAAGAAGATGCATATTCTCTGTCATATGGACCTGGGATGATTTTTTTGGGAGAGTGTTTTCCTGCTTGGAATTGCATACATAGGATTCACTGCATGCATAAACTTCCTGAATCCTTTATCATCCACAACTGAAAATGAAAATAGTTGTGGATGATTACTATACCTTTCTAATGTGACGTTGTTGTCCCTGGCTCTCTCTCTCTCCCTCCCGCTCTGTTCCTGTGCTACTGCCAGTGTAACTACCGCCCCTCCCCCCTCTGCCCAGCACAAAGCACAAGGCTCGCAGTGAAGCGGGAAAAAAGTGCGAGAGAGAGAGAGAGAGAAAGAAAAAAGCATGTCTCAATAAGGAGCCGGCTCACGTCGTTCACTTCAAAGAGTCGGCTCTAAGAGCCGTTTCGTTCACGACTGACACATCACTAATAAATGTGGCAGCATGTGTTACTGTTGATTATTAGCCATTATCATTGTTCATTGTAACGAAAGAGGTGAATTGTGCTCTGTTTTTGTTCCAGTTAAGCTCCACTGCTGTGTATGCTAGTTTTGGCTAGTACTCTGCCATATTGTGTCATGATTTTTCCGTTACTGTCTGTATGGGGTAACTACTGAAAGACATACAGTATTATAAGACACACAGCAATGAAAACGTTAGTGACTGTGTCAGCTAACATATGTGAATTAAAAAGATGTTTTTGTCCAATGTTAAAGTTCATGTTATCTAAAGTATTCTCATCAGCTAACGCAGCAAACAATGGTGACTTAGTTTGGACTTAGTTTGTTGTCCTGAGACTGAGTGCATCCATGCAAAAGAGAATATTGGAGTGAGAGTGAGAGTGAGAGCTGTCACCTTACCTCACTATTCCCCCTGTTTAAGGGCACAACATAAACACAAGTGATTTAAGTGAGTTTTTATAGCTGTTGCTATCAGTTGAGCCACACCCTGACTATTTTATCTAATTCAGGAGTATTTTGAAACTGACTGGACAACTCGTCTGACAAAAGCTAGCTAACACACAATAAACCATGTGAAAGTTGGACCTCAACGATGCCAGACATTTTCCTGCATTTTCCGTTTGTTTTGGTAACAGCTTAATTTAAAATGAAGAAACTGCGACGTATTAAAGTTAAACTAACCTGTGCTTCCAACAGCTCAGTGCAACTTTCACTCTTAAATCCCCTCCTACAAACTTTAAATATATTTCAGTATTCTGCAAAGATCAGATGGGTTATGTTTGCATCTGGCAATAAATACTTGTGTGTTGCCTAAGGAGCTTGGAAAGAATGTTTTTGTATGTTTTTTCTCTCTTTGTGCTTTGTTTGTGTCATGTTTCCTATTGTGAAGATAACTTTGATACATGAAAGTAGCTCAAGTCAAGTCGGAGTTACAAACCAGTAGAGAGTGATGGGGACCAGCATAGAGAATCCAGTTCGTGGCTGAGGTGAGTGAGATCCAAGCTCCTGCCGAGAGCACAGAGCATGAGGTCACGCAAAGACAGGCTAGCAGCGTACCTAATAGGGAGGCCAATTTACCACAACCGTAAGCTGACAATCTGGCAAAGAGTGAAGGTCTGCACTGGTCTTAAATGCTGCCGCAGGTGAGGAGAAGGTGGACCCGGGGCCCAAAGCTCTGCCCGGAGGTGGAGTCGACATCTCAGGAGAGAAGTGGAAAACTACTCCAGGAAGACCGAAATGCACCGGATCATGACCGTCACAGTATTTCAGTTTAATAGCGGCAGTGTAATGAAGAGGTGTTTCATTACGTGTTCAATTTGCATATGGTGCAAATATTACATTGAATATTACAGATGGTGTACGATAAAGAGATAGTATCAGCCACAAATGTCATTGATTATAATGTGTTTTATGGAAATGTAATGTATATTTGCATATTTGTGAATATGGGTGCTGATTTCTACTATATCACTCACCTTATTTCTCCTTTGTCTCGTGTCAAACATGTCCCAGGGGTCCTATTTGGGATTTGTAGGGTTATGTTTTAAATGTAATTACAGGGTTATGGGTAGATTGAGGTGATATTTTTATTTTCAAATATAAAGGTTTACATGGCTAATTGTCTTTTTGGAAAAGTGTTTGAACACCCATGGCAGGTGATGAGCAGGGTGTGTCTTATCAGCACCAGGTATAAAGTGCAGCCAGTTGCAGAATTAAAGCGTTTTGTTTGCTTTTCTGTTGGTGGAGGCTACTGGTGCTCCACAGAGCTGCAATGATTAGAGTCTTGTTGCTCAATGGTCATTCATCACCCTATTTGGGATGGGGTGGAACCAACACCTTGTTGAATCTAGGCCACAAAGAATCAGGGCGGTTCTTAACCCTTTAAAACCGGTTGGAGCGGGCACGCTCTGTTTTGCGTAACTATTTTTAAATCCCGGTAGCTCTGCAACCACGTGAGCTAGCGCAATAATGTTTTTTGCATGTGAAACCGGAGGAGTTGTACTTACATCTTATGCCATCAGCGAGTCCTCGGTCACAGTTTCCTTCCACATATAGCTTTGCAAAAACTGCATAAAAAGCACTTGCAGCAACAAAAACATAATATTCCAGAAACAGGCTTTGCCGATCCGATCAGCTGTTTGTAACACTTCCTACGTCCATCAGCGCGAACTATCGCTTGTCCGCCATGACCTGCCCAAAACCGGAAGTGACGTCATTTTGAGGAAATGTAGTTTTTTACCTTCAGGGCCTCATGAGCCTATACTGGTGTTTTTAAAAGTTATGTTTGACTTTATGACTTTCTGTGTGGTTTCTGGGATGCTTAGGACTCATATTGCACTGCTGGAAATAGTTTATTTTGATGCATATGCTGCTTTTTTGCAAATTTGCATTATAATATTTATTTTCGTTTTTCCTGCAGTGTATAAAAATTGGTGTATTTCAAAAATAAAACTATGAAGACACTCAAACTAAATTTCCTGTGGTGGGAAACTATTTTGTGCAACTTTTTTGTATTTACAGTTTTGAGGGATAAGCCTCTTAAATTTCTCTAACTAGAAATATATGTTAAAAAAACAAAAATGATTTTCAATTTTTTATAGTTTATTGCACTTTTTTGCAATTTATGTCGTTACTATGCACTTAATGCAGACATATTATTAAAATTTAGGCTGTAATGGTTTATTGATGTATAGCAACTTGAAATGCTCCCAAAAATGGCTCCACAGCATGTAAACATATAATATAAGCTCTGGCAGACTTGGTTCTATGGTAGGTCTTAAAGGGTTAAAGCAGAAGGGGTTCAACATGGTACCAGCAGAATGTATCTAACAAAGTGTTCAGTGAGTGCATGTCAAAATGTGGGTGATCTAGATTTCTTTTTATTCCACATTATTTACTATAAACACCAGCATCCATCATGCCGGCTTTGACTTCAACATCTCTGTTGTGGAGAGTAGAAAAATTAATTTCATATATATAAAAAAACACGTGCAGCTGGTCTCTACACCCTGACATAGCACAAAATCTATGTGTGAAATTTGTAGCAGCCAGTTTAGCCCCATGCAACTATTACAGCTTAGCAGAGCACAGAACATAGCAACATATCTGACATGAAGAGAGAAAAATGTGATTAAGAGACATTTAGAGAAGAGTCAAAGTCTATAGTTGATTGTTAAAAGTAACATCAAAAGTTTGAAAGTTAAACTAATAATACCGCACTGAGCCATTCACACCGACTAATGCAACTGTGTTTCAACAGGAAAACTAAGATTTGTCCTCTTAAAACGTTGGTTTCTAGCCTGCGATGAGTATTTATATGCACTGTGGATATGCTGGAGGAGAAACAGTGTTAAAAGGAGTCCAGTAACATTTAGCATCTGCTTCCAAAGCTCCTCACAGCCTCTCACAGCCACATTATGCGAGTGGATATGAGCAATTTCTTTTAACTTTGTTTTAAAATCTATTTATGTTCTGTCCTCACACACACAAAAGATTGTCAGTGAGACACAAACTGCTGACAGTGACGCCACATCATGCCGCCTCAGCAACTCGCAGCCAAATATTACCCATAATTCTCCTCCAAAGTGACTCCCAAAACAGCTGCATATGAAACTGGAAGGTTCAAATTAAAATTTCATCATTTGTTTTGAATCCCCCAGCATGACCGAGGGAAGAGTGCAAGCCAGCGTGTAGCAGGAAACTCCCAGTCCAGATGGCTGTGTGCGTGGTACCCTGATGAACACAGCGCCCACGCATGGACCCTGGTATGTGGTTAATGAACGAGGATGCACATGGCCTGGGCGCAGCTCGTGTGCCGTCTGGAGGACAGCCACCTGTAGAATGGGATCTGTGCGAGAGGAAGATTATACAACAGCATCTGGTCACTGGGAACCAAAGATGCAGAACAGCTGGGATGCCATGAATGGGTACAGATAGAAGTCCTCCACTGAAATCACTGGAGGTTTTACGTGTTTCTCTGCAGAATGTCTCAGTTTGACTCACACGTCTGCAGCTCGCTGTTATTTTCATTACTGCCACTGCTGCACTTGCATCAACAGTAAAAGGTGATTAACTCAAGAGCAGAGGCAGCGTTACACTTCATGTTGTTACACAGAATGCAGTCATGGCTGGGTATTTGAAGGATTTCAAAGAAACCTAAAAAGACAACTGAGGTTTCGAGTTTTTATTCTAAATTTGCAGAAAGAATTTTGATAAAAGCATCATAAAACTATTTCTATGCCAGTAATGGGATAGACTGTTCCAGTCAAAGTCCCATAAGAAATGAAAGTCCAATAAATACTAATATAATAATACTCGTCTGCATTTAACCCATTCACCCAGTGAAGCAGTGGGCAGCCACCAACGCAGCGCCCGGGTAGCAGCGTGTAGGGACGGTATCTTGCTCAGGGGTACCTCAGGGTAGTCAAACCCCCGACCTTCCAATCATGGGGCAACCACTCTACCTACTGAGGTACTAGGGGCAAAGCTGCAGCTCCAGATTTATGCAGTTAAGAAAAGACATGTTCTTTTTAACCCTTTAAGACCTACCATAGAACCAAGTCTGCCAGAGCTTATATTATATATTTTTTAAGAGGCTTATCCCTCAAAACTGTAAATACAAAAAAGTTGCACAAAATAGTTTCCCACCACAGGAAATTTATTTTGAGTGTCTTCATAGTTTTATTTTTGAAATACACCAATTTTTATACACTGCAGGAAAAACGAAAATAAATATTATGATGCAAATTTGCAAAAAAGCAGCATATGCATCAAAATAAACTATTTCCAGCAGTGCAATATGAGTCCTAAGCATCCCAGAAACCACACAGAAAGTCAGAAAGTCAAAGATAACTTTTAAAAACACCAGTATAGGCTCATGAGGCCCTGATGGTTAAAAAAAATTCCGCAAAAATGACGTCACTTCCGGTTTTGGGCAGGTAATGGCGGACATGCGAAAGTTCCAACGTAGGAAGTGTTATGAACAGCTGATCGGATCGGCAAAGCGTGTTTCTGGAATATTATGTTTTTGTTGCTGCAAGTGCTTTTTATGCAGTTTTTGCAAAGCTATATGTGGAAGGAAACTGTGACCGAGGACAAGCTGATGGCATAAGATGTAAGTACAACTCCTCCGGTTTCACATGCAAAAAAAATTATTGCGCTAGCTCACGTGGTTGCAGCGCTGCCGGGATTTAAAAATAGTTACGCAAAACAGAGCGTGCCCGCTCCGACCGGTTTTAAAGGGTTAACGCATTTAGAAATTGGACACGTTGGACTGTTAGTTGTGTGACATTACAGGAATCACTTTACATCTGTGAGAAACTGAAAACAACCAGTCGCAGCTAAAATCTTCAGCCAAGAGAATTTCATAAAAATTTAAGGTAGATTTTAATGAAATTCACTCAGTGATATTAAAGCCTCAGGGCCACTTTATCACCAATTTAGCCTAAAATAGTGATAAAAATGGTGTTAAAGGCAAAAACTAACTCAGATTACTAACAGATAATAGTTTGGCAACATGGCTGTGCTCTCCTTCTGTCCATATGATAGTTGGGATACCGTCCAGACCAACCACATACCCTGGATAAGCAGAGGAAGATGGATGAATGGATGGCTATTGATAACTACCATGTAAGGCTAGCTACTAGCTGGAATCAGTCAATCAATAAATAAATACAATAAATGAAAACAAATCGCTGTTGTGTGTGGCAGCAAAGTCTAGGACGAAGCCAGCAGACGTGTTTGTCTCTAACTGCTGCCTCTGTAACAAAACACACTCAAAAAGCACAAAACCTGAAAGAAAACAGTTACTCTAAGAAGAAGCAGATATCTTTTCTGTAGTGTAGTGTGTGAGAGAGAGTGAGCGGTTGCCATGAAACATACTTGATATTGAGGGTGAGAAGCAGAGGCTGGTCATACCAGGTGCATGATGTGTGACAGACGTGACATGAGCAGGTGACGGCTGGTCAACAGTGCTGACGTCAGGTGAGGCGATATCAACACAGCATAAACCGTCGTGAGCTTAAAGCTGTTTGAAGCCAAGAGGAAAAGGTAAAGCTGAAGCCTGACAGCAGAAGGCTTGTTCCACCTGTACACAGGAGTGCAGATGAGTGACAGAGCCCTGCTATAGCATGATAAGCTGATCTGAGTGCCAGAATTAGGACACTGAGTGCTGTTGGCATATCAAATTACTGAGTGGAAGTGCTACTGAAGATGATGATGCTCTCTGTTAATCTGAACAGTGGAAAGGTGCAAATTGTGGTGTGATACAATAAAAACTAAAATTGGATATGATATTAGATCTGCACGCTCAGTAAGACGTATCTACTGATACCTTTAGTGCGCTGACATTTTCTTCATGGAGGTTCATTCTTGACCTTTAGAATTAGAACGAAATCTAATCTGTCAGCCTTGTTGCATATTCTGTTTTCTTTATCAGATATTGAGCTGAAGACATGATGTCACATCCAGGTAAGCCTCTTTTGAATTACATTTAAAAGTAGTGTTTCTCTCCACTTCCAAGAACAGGTTTAAAATCAAATCCCCATTGTTAGGGCTGGATCAGGTGACCTGAATCCTCCCTCGTTGCACTAATAAGGGATGTTTAGGGTTGGATGTACTAAGTGTTTCTTCTTGTTTCTCAATATACACTTTTGCATTTGATCACTAGTTATTATCTCTGGACCTCTCCCCGTGTCTATTCTCCTGTCTTCGTTCCCCCTCCCTTTCCCAGAAATGTCATCCTGTGAAAAACGAGTTTTTCCTTAAAAAGGTCACCAAGAGCTCACTTATATGGAATCATCTGATTGTTGGCATTTTTTCTGTGTTGGTGTTTTTAACCTTACAATATAAAGAGAAGACTGTTGTTGTGATGTGGAACTATTTAAATAAAACTGAATTAAAGGGAATGAAATGAACTACAAACACAAACCTGAGTTACCTCTTCAAGTTTTAAGTTTGATTTGTGCAACCATCACATTCTCTCACTTTGAATATGCATTTTGTTAGAATTAATACTGCCTTATTAGAAGTATTACCAACACAGTAAAACTTTATTTAGGTTTGAGAATTGTTGAAAAACTGAAAGTGGTAGCACTTTCTTTTACAGCTCAGTAATAAAGGGGTAATAAAGGGGTAATAAGAATGGAATAATGTGGTCATTTCTAGGTTATTACCATGCAATTACCAAAGTAATAACCACTTAATATCCAGCTAATATCATGGTAGCTTGTTCATTGATTGACCCCAAACCATCCAAAGATATATATATGGGCGGTCTATCCTTCAAGCTCGGTCCACCTCCACCAGAGGCCTGGGAGCTCGAGGGTCCTGCAGTATCTTAGCTGTTCCTCGGACTGCGGACCTTGTTGATCCTGGCGACATCCGAGGTATATATATACCTCTAGTTCTCGATCCATATTTACAATAATAATGATCGGCTTATTTCACAACAATCTTACTTTTATGCAGCCTTAGATTTTTTGACTACTCTAAGTATTATCAGGCCCAACAAATACAGGCAAACGTTCTAGAAAAGTTCATTAGTGAACAACTGAAAGACCTTTTGGACAAAGATTCAGCATCAGTCAGGATCCAGAAAACAACACAGCACAATAACTGCTGCTATTAAAGTGGTTAATGACATCATTGATTCAATGGACTCTTTTTCTTGACTCGTCAATGTTAGGAGGTGGTGGGTAGGTGTATTATTGTTTTTGGGTTTTGTTTCCCTTCTTGGCACAGGTAGGCGGGGCGGGGCTTGATGGCATTCCGGCACACCTGCGGCGCATCGGACGTCATCAGTGAGCGCTTTTATGGAGCTGAATCTCGGACGTCTGGTGTCGGAGTATTGTCGTTTTCACAAGTGGTAACGTGTTGGTGCAAGCTGAATCTGTTGATTCCACGCGATTGAGCTGCATGTTTTAGGATCCATCACCTGCCTGCTTCTCCTTTGTTTTAGCCTGTCCCGCTGCCTGCTCGCCTGCCTAGTTTTCTGTGTGTTGGCTTCTGTGGATCCGTGACGGAGAATTACTTCGTACCAGGCTGTGACCACCGTTACATCTGTATGTCGGTGTTGCAAGTAAGCTCTCCAACTGTCCTCGTCCACTTTTAGTTTAACTCTCGGCTATCGACGTACTCTGTAACTTTGTTTGTCCCTCGCTTTTAGGTAATTCCGGTGCGTCATCGGTCCGCCCACATACCTCAGCTCCGTCTCATCCTTTCAGCGCTGCTCTCCGTGTACATTTTTATCTGTCACTGTATATAGCCCCTTCCCTTGTAAATATTCCCTCATCAGTGTATATAAAATCTGCATCACTACAATCCTGTGCTCGTGTGTGTTTCTGCCACTACATCCATCCGGGTAAAGTCCCCTAACAGTCAAAGGCTTTTGATACAGTTGACCATGCTATTTTAGTAAATAGACTAAACAATATTGTCTATCTGTAAATGCTGTAAGTTGGTTTTCAAATTACTTGTCAGGAAGAACACAGTGTGTCCATGCTGCTGGGTCTTCTTCCTCTTTTCTCCCAGTATACATATTAGGACCATTGCTCTCTTTACATAAACAACCTTTGTGATAATTCCATCTTTATGCAGATGGTACACGTATCTATTGCTCATCTCCTTCAATAGCACAAACCCTGCAGCTTCTGCAGTCTGCCTTTGATGTTGTTCAGTCCCATTTAACTCAACTTAAGTTGGTGTTAAATCCAGAGAAATCCAAGTTCATGTTATTCTCAAATGGCAAAGAGTTGTTAGATAAGTCTCCTAAGATTAAAACTATTCAAGGAAATGAAATCGAAATGGTCACATATTACAAGTATCTAGGGATCCTTATAGATCAGAGTTTGTCATTTAAAACTCACAGTGAAAGGCTTGTGTTGAAGTTAAAACTAAAACTAAGTTACTTTTTTAGAAATCAATCCTGTTTCTCCCTCCAAGAGCTGTTTTCTGTTTTTTCCCAGAAACTACCAGAGGTAATTGCATGATAATGACTTAGAGATTACCACATCACTTTCTAGTTCCAGATGTTTTCCCTACTATCACCCCTTTATTACCAAGCTGTAATAGAAGTGCTGCCCTCTAGAGCACAACACACTTTGACACTGCTTTGACTGTTACTGTCCTTTCTTTTACATTTCTATCCATAGTTTATTTATTCAGTGGTCCTGTGTTTAAAATACAAAATAATAATAATAATAAAAAAACAATATAAAAAAGAAAACTGTCCAAATATTTAGTGTTAAAACCATTTTTACTAGTTTGGAAGTCTTCTAACCATGTTTCCTTTTTTCCCTTCATCTGAAGTCTGCTTGCCTGGTGCATCTGCTGATCTCTACCAAACACTGATGGGCTATGAGGCTGATTCACGTCATTTCTCATGACTTGTCTCTTGTCTTGTGGCCAAATGAATTGAGTGGGTTAGAGGTTTTTTTTTACCAGCTGTTAAAGTAAGAATATGGAATATACTGGAGTAATAACGGAGTCAAGTGTAACGATGGTCTTATGAGGAACATGTAATGCAATTGTGCCTTCTTACAGTGTTTGAGACAATCACTCATCTTATCTGTTGTTTGCACGTGTCGTATTATGACAGAACCACTGAAGTACAGAGAAAATCAGTCTTTCTTTAGTTTTGTGACAGTTACTAATAAAAAAATCCAAAAGATTCATATTTAAATGTAACAGTGCTGTCAGTAAGTTAAAGATAACTGACGAGGCTCAGACACAATTTCAAGGACTCGGCTGTAAAATTCTAGTTTTCAAAGCTAACATTCAGACTCAGGTGTTCGAACTTCACTGTATGATTTTTGTGTAACCTTTGCATGCTTAGATGCAGTATGTGTATGTGTCAATATGACCTTGTGAAAACTGCTTAGCTTTGCTTAACGAGGTTATCTTATCTGCTAACCGTTAGGGCGTAGAAGGACAAAAGTCCAAAGACGACCAGTTCCAGGAGCTTCCTGGGAAAAGATATTCGTTCTCTGCCCAGCAACAGGCCGTGAGTCAAAACCCTGTAGTAACTGAAAAATACAGAGAGCTGTGTGTGAGGGTATAAAAGGGACACTGCCCCATGACTCTGAACTGTGGTGTTTAATGTGTGTTGGCTCTGCTGCATGCAGTAATTAAAATAGCTCGACCACAGCTGACTGTGTTGCAGACTTTATTAACAGAAAATCCCACAACACAGCTTAAGATATTCCAAGGAAAAAAGCTAACGAGAAATTCAGGAGTAGCAACACAAAGAACTTTCAGGAAAACATGAAATGACTTGAAAATATGAGCACTGGAAAGAAAGAGAAGGTAGTCTTTGGGTGGCGATTTACCGATTAGACACAAGCAAAAGACAAAGGACCTGAATGTCAAATGTACAGGTAAGTAAAGTAAAAGGAGAAAGGTGATAAAAGAAGCATATGGTGCCTGAAAGGAAAGCTAAAGTCATGTGATGACTGCAGTTACAGCCACACATATTAGGTAATATCTACCAAACACCACAACAATAGAGACTTGCACACAGCACTATACTTACACTAGTGATCAAGTTTTGAACACCTCAATATTTCCAATTATTTATTCCAATTCAAACCATTCAAGTCCAATAAAAGCTTGAATGATACAAAGGTAAGGTTAGCCAAAACTGAAGAATAATGTTTATTTCAGAATGATACAAAAAGGCCTTTTTCAGGGACAACATGGTTAACAGTTTAAAGCTGTTCTGCAGCAATGAGGTTGATCAGCCTTGTAAGCTGCTGCTACTAATTCCTACAGCTGTTCCAACTTTTCTGGATTACAGACCCAAAGACACGACTGACTCAGAGGACAAGTTTCTGAGAGTTAACAGCTGTGTGACGGCGGCTCACAGGACAACAGCTTCAAGCAGCTTCATAGTGGTCGTAGTGAGAAAGTCTCAGTTTCAGCTGTGAGGAGAAAACTTCAAGCTGCAGGTTTGACAGGACGAGTTGCAGCAAGAAAGCCAGAATAAGACAAAGAGGCTCGTCTGGGCCATGAAACACCGACACTGGACTACTGAAGACTGCAAGAAGGTTTTATGGACTGATGGATCAGTTTGAAACCTTCAGTTCATCACGCAGGATCTTTGTACGCCGTCGAGTGGGTGAAAGGACGGATCCACAGTGTGTGGCATCAACTGTCAAACATGGAGGAGGAAGTGTGATGGTCACTGCAGTCGTGAGTTCTCAGAATCGGCTGTTTGGGCAAAAGAATGAAAACACCAGTAAGTGATACCATCATGGGGAAGCTCGCGGTTCTCCAACGGGAGATTGAGAGACCAGTGTTGAGTGTTAAAGAACAGCTTTGAAATTCTCCTGAGTTGTCGCAAAAGAAAAATTACCATCATAATGCGGCTTCCCCTTCGGCGCCAGCTGTGAGCTGAACAACAACACCCTGATAACGACTGTGTTTAGTCTGTTCCTTCCCATTCCATGCAAGCCCACCTGGGTTGGCTGGAAGACTGTTTACTCAGCCTGGCAGGGCGAAGGACACTGTCTCAGCTGAACTATGGACACACATACATATACTGATACTGATAAGCACTCACTGACGCATCACCCTCATCACATTGCAGATATTTTATCATAACTCTGGTTTTACGATCAACACAATTTAAAAACTGGTATAAAGTCCACACTTTTCCCGTCAGTTGTTCGTCTGTCCTGCTCACGTCTCCAATGGTTGTACACGTTGTCATTAACTTCACTCCACATCAGCCGCTTTGCTAAAACACCGGTGTCGCACATAAGGACGCTGTCAGTCAAACACGTTGATCAGCTGTGTATATACAAATGTGAATCGCATCATTGGCTGGACTTTGGGATAAGGTGGCATCGTTCTGATCCCATACGGGAGCAGCCAGTCACTGACTAACACTGCAAAACAGAATTGATAACGTTTTAATTTTAATTTCAGTTCAGGTTAGATTTTTTTTTTGTGTGCGCAACACAGATTTCCTGTGTGCAGAGACGTGCCAGCAGTGCACAATTGTGCACGGCACAACATTGCTTTCTGAACCAAAACAGCTACCACAGCATTCTGCATGCAGCACCCTCTGGTATGAGGCTAGTTATTCCTAGTTGGTTCCGACAGCAAGATAATGACCCAAAACATCAGTCCAAGCTGTGCCAGAACTACCTCAGGAAAAAGAACAAGATGGTGAGCTTGAAAACGTCTGCTGCATCCTCCGGAGGCCGCATTTGAAGGCCGATTACGTCACAGCCAGGCGACGAAGGCTGTCCCAATTCGTCGACTCCTTCAAATGCGGCCGACATATGAGTCCTTCATTTCCCCGAATTTCACGGATGGGTCGGGTGTGTCCTTCGTGGCCCACCATATCCCAGAATTCATAGCACGGCCCAGCCAAATTTCAGCTGCCAACAATGGCGGCCGCTACTAAGTTTTAAAATTACTCTTATTATTCTTTCTGGGTCACAAAATAAACTTTTAACATATTTTCAGGCGAGAAAGTATCTGTGTAAACATCACATTTCTGCTCGGTTTATCAAGACATCATATATTTGCAAAGGTGTGCCGACGTTTTCGGAGACGTCTGCTACCCACCAGCTCGATAGCAAGCCGGGGGTTCAATGGTCACTCCAGCCGGCGAGAGCAGCGGACTCCCGGCTTCATCGTTTTCAGACCCCGCTCTTTCGCTACTCAGGTTAAACATGATATATAAGTCACTCGGATAACTTAAAAATGTAATTGTTTGCCTTTTTTCTGTGTTTTATTTGTTCGTGAGTAAATCGGTTATTAGATTAAATAAAACTCCCCGGGTGGGTTCCTCCTTGGTTTTCACACAGCTGACTAAACGTCAAACAAAAACTGATTAAACAGACGTGTGAGACGGTCGAGAGTTTACTCCAGTGTCCTGTTATATTTTAGATAGCAAGGAGCAGACGGACGAGTTTATTAAACTCCACTGAGACAGCGGTGACGCTAATCTGAAGGCTAGACCGTCCAATTTCACAGCCTCGCACTTCCGGCCTTCTCGGTCTTTGAAGGACCCGGCCCACGTAGACCACGAAGGCCGGGTCCTCCGAAGGATGCAGCCGACGTTTTGGGACACAGCTAGTGAGTGTCCAGCACAGTCTCCAGACTTAAACCCCATCAAGCTGGTTTGGGATGAACTGGACAGAAGAGCAAAGCAACCTACAAGGTCCACATTTATGGGAACTTCTGCTACAGATTTGATTTCTGTTGTAGAAAGAAGCCACGGCTGTGTTCAGCTGTTATATCTGCCAAAGGGGGTTAACTCCTGATGAGTCAAAGCTTTGGTTCATTTTGGTCCATAAATTGATTCCATGATTTCTTTTAACTCCAATTACTTTTTTGTACAATGAGACATTAAACTGCATAATTGTTCTAAAACTGTATATTTAGCTTCCTTTAAATAAAGGATTTAATTTACACAGTAATAGAGAATTATTTTTGGTGTAGAATTAATTTATTTATACAATCACATAATACTGTATTCCAAAATAATTGCATTTTAGTTAACACTGTTATATGTATAACTTGAGCTAATCTTGTCACCTCAATGGCAGATGCTTCTTGGCTGATGAGCTAAGACGGGGATAGGGTGGAGCAAGCCTACATGGAGACCTGTTGTCATACCACAACTCTGGATCATGGGGAAAAGGAGGTTTGCTATGTTAGTGTCTTTGTGGGCTGATCAGCCAGTATTTAAGTTCCCCCTTTGTCTCATTTTGAAAGGTCAGCTTGTTTGAGTCAGTGTTGTTTTGTTGCCAGTTTTTGAGGAGAACTGTTACTCTGACCTCTTTTATTGGCCAAGATTTAGAGCCTGACTGTCCTTTACTGCTCAGTCCATCACAAACCATAACAGCTACAAGAAAAGATCAATCGGGAACATTTATGTTTCCGTATGTGCAGTTGCAAAAAACACCAGTCCATTGAGCCAGAGAGATTTTTGGTTTTAGCTGTCTTTAACAGAGAATTTATGGACATGATTTCCACGTAGTTTCCACTGTGAAGCAAACTCCAAATATAAAGGCCCGAGATGGGCAGCAGGTTTAAACCTGAAACCTTTGCTGTGAGATGACGTTACGTTAGTGTGAGGTTCCTGGTTATACTCGTGCAAGTCTATGATGAAAAAACAGAGTCTGGCTTTTAGTGTGTTTTATGTCGGACACAAAGTACATTTTGTAGCAAAGCACTTTAGTTGTGAGTCCATATTGAATTATCTACTGTTGAAATTAAGGCTGACGTGCTGGAGATCCTGGTACTGTATGTTGGCACCTATTTCTGTTCCTACATGTTTATTTTCTTCCTTTTATTTTATCATAACATGACAGCCTTTCATTTTTTTGAAAGTTGCACAATAGATGTGATATTACTTGTGCATGGAAAAAAAACATTCTTCCAAGCTACTGAGTTACATTTAAGCAAAGCTTTCAGACAGTTCTGACAGGTGAAGCCTGGATAATTGTACTTAGTGCAGTTAATGAAAAGCTGCCTGTGAGGAGAACTACAGTCCACTTGTGTTTCAAGACATGTTAATGTTACAGCTACAGCATAGAAAAAATGAATGTGTGATGGACTGATGTAAGAAGGAAAAAGAAAACAGTAGGTGGGGCATCTCAGTAATAGACTAGCTCTTCATTGTCATTGTACATACACAACAAAATTGTGGATGTTCCTACTGTGCAAGAAATATAAATAACAAAACAGATAAAAAGCACACAGTTAAATTAGGTAGAAAATAAATATACAGTATTTGTTATATTCATAATCAAGTTAAATAACAAAAAATAACAAAGATGTTTGTCACATTACATAATTTTTATAAACAATGAAGAATATTTGCATGCATAAAAACATTGACATTTCCTATAAATTGTGTCAAACACTGCAATAACAAAAATTAAAATGTAGTTAAAACTTTATTAGTAGTGTTTTGGTCCCAGAGTCTCTCGCGCTGTCCCACCTTTCTCTCCTTTTGTTTTTTCCTTGCTCTCTCTCTTTGTTGTTGTGCCTTCCTGTTGGCTGGTCACCTGTCAGCAGTCAGCTGACTCACCTGCTGTTCATCAGTCATTAGGGTGTCTACGTAAAGCTGGAACTGTCATGGGGACCTGGAGGCTGGTGCAAGGGTTTGGACCCAAGAGCGTATTCAAACAGGGAAGGCAAACGTTTCAGAGAATTTATTTTACTGCTACATGGAGAACTAGATGACTACACTATGGAGAAGTTCTTGATGAATGGGTCCAAACTGTGGGCAGAGGAAGTTAGAGAGATTAGAAGGCTTTCAGAGGAAACTGGGTGGATGATAAGAGGTGAGTAGTGAAGTGACCTTACTTGCAGGTGAAGCAAAACACAGCTCAGTGGGGGTGGATGGCCAGGTGAGGTCCAGAGTGTGGATGAGAGGAAAGATTCCAACTTTTCTCTTTCCGGTGATCTGCGAGAGACGATGGCAGGTAGAGATGGCAAATGGTGCAAAACCGGAGAGGCCTGCCATCAAATAATACCTGCAGTGGAGATCAGCATCCAGGATCCTAAGCTGCAGGTAGGCGAGGTATGAAGAGGAACGTAGGCAACTAGAAGCACAGAGAAACAAGGAGTAAGCTCAAATCTTTTACAGCCAATGAGAGACAAGGAGGCCGGTTACCAACATGTGATTATCATCTGCTTGCGGAGGGGAAAATGTTAGTTCCACGTACAAACTTTTTCAGCCCCAAAACTGGAAGGAGCTCCAGAGGTTCCTGGGGTTCATCAATTTCTATCCCCTTTACCAAATAGATTTTGGTAAGGGGGTACCCCCTTCAATCAACTCACCTCCCCAAAACTATTTTCCCTCTGCCCAACAGGCTTTTGATTGGCTGAAGCAGCGTTCTGGTCCAGGTGGACCAGAGTTGACCGTTTGTAGTGGAGGTCGATGCCTTGGACTCGGGCATGGTAGCTGTTCTCTCGCAACAAGTAGAAGGTCAATTACACCCCTGTGCTTTCTTCTCCCAGCATCTCTCACAGGCAGAATGGAGCTATGGTGTAGCCGGACAGGCTACTCGCCTTTCCTTTTCTCTCTCTCTCTCCCTCGCTCGCTCTACTGCTCTCGCTCTCTCCCTCGCTCGCTCTACTGCTCTCGCTCTCTCCCTCGCTCGCTCTACTGCTCTCTCTCTCTCCTGTGCTCGCTCTAGGCTGCGCAACTAGGTTAATTGGGAAGTACTGATTCAAATTCTTCACTTAAGTAAAATTGAAAGAGTACTGGCTCTGAAATGTCCTTGGTGTAAGACAGTAAAGAGTAGCTCTTTGGAGGATGCTATGTTTGTGCAAAGCTACCTGAACCGTGTGCTATATTAATTTAATAATAAATAATATCAGTAGATGGGAATAATTACTTTATTTCATTCTAAACTTATATTTTAATAAATATATTCAGCTTGAATCAGTTATGTAGAACATGGACAGAAAATAAAATCAGGACTTTTCTTTTTTAAAAAAGCTCTACTTTCTGTAGCCTACATCGTATAGGGCGACGTAGTCTCTAAATAGGATGATGAGTGTGATGGTTTCAGTAGGTGGGAGAACCCTAAAATCTATTTTAATGGCTCAGCATATGGAAAAGAAGCAGAACCCACTATAATTTCTTTTGAGAGCTCCAGCAGACTTTCTTAATGCACAGGGTGATTTATACACCTGTTGCTGTCCTGACTGATTTCTATTCTCTACACTGACAGTATACGCTTTATACTTACCGTAATTGTCGGGCTATAAGCTGCTACTTTTTGCACAAGCTTTGAACCCTGCGGCTTTTAGTCAGGTGCGGCTTTTCTAAGGATTGTCCATGATTTTTGTGATATCGTAAGAGGATTTGTTTTGTTTGTTCCGCTGTTCTCCGGCACTACGTTGCCTGGCGGAAGGATCGGGGTTCAAGAGTGGTATGTTGGTCACATGTCCGTCCGCCAAGCAACGTAGTGCCGTACAAAGTAGCGCGAAAAACAAACTTCAAAGTAGCGCTACGCGTTCAGCGGGAGGCGTGGATGATGAGCGGCGATAAACTTGTGAAAAGCAAGTTATGCCCAACTCCACCGGTGGATTCTGACAGCGTGGAAAAGTGTGAAAACATCCACGATCACTAACGGATTTCGAAGGGCTGGACTGCTGCATGATGGAGAGCAGGACACCGCCACGGCCCTTCAGAGGGTGTTCGACTCTGACACTGACAACGAGGATTTGTTTGGTTTTGAAAGTGACAACGAAGGAAAGAAGCGGAGAGTGGATGACGAAGCCATCCTGAGCCTGTTCGTTTCCGACACTGGAGAAGAGGACTTTGGTGGTTTTAGTGCGCAGGAAGATGGTGGTGAATGACTGACTTTTCTTCTTGTTAAAGCCGTGTCACTGCACCTGAGCCTAAAAGGTAGTCCGAATCTATTTTTCTGGTGTGCTGTAGGTTATTGTTATGTACTACATTTGTTATACATATACCTAAAAAGTTATGCAAATATGTACCCGTAACTTGTTTTTCAAAATATTAATAAAAGGGGTGAAACAGCCATCTCTTTCCTGACAATTCCCTTTGTGCATATTCTCTTACATATGATACGTCAACATTGAAACACCTGCGGCTTTTAGTCAGGTGCGGCTAATGTATGTACAAAACAGGATTTCCCCTGATTTTAGCTTGTGCGGCTAATATTCAGGTGCGCTTTGTAGTCCGGGAAATACGGTACTTTATACTAGACGGCCACTGTCACACACACTGTTCTTTACTTAAAATCCATCACAGTACAGCAAACTAACCTGTTTATCCTGCACTAACCTGCAGAATATTTTCATGCAAACTTTAAATAACACAGTTAGTCTGCCTTAGTTTGTTTTGTTTCAAAATATGAAAAAACATAATGTGACATGTACAGACCCAATGTCTGATTTAGAATAGAAAAGTTATTTATTGTCATAAATATACAGCATAATTATTATTTAACAACACAAGGTCATACATGTAAAAGCTTTAAATGTTCAGCTTATCAAATTCCACTGAACAGTGCTGATCTTAAAATATAACTTTGTTCCTCTCCTGTCCTTCTTCTCTTCCTTCATCTCTGAGTAAAGTTAGATCTCATTCTCTCCCTGTGAAATAAGGACCTCTAGCTAGAAACACACTGTGTGACAAACTGCACACAGACTATCAGTTTTCTGATGTTGTTGAGCAGATAGCAATGCTGCGTTTAGAATTAGCTGCCACTTAAAGTCTCTCGCGTTACGTTCGCTGCTCTTGGTGCAGAAACCGGGGCAGTATTCTTCATTTCTAACCGTTGTGTAACCTTCGCCTCTGCCGCTACTCATTTCTGCTTCTTGATTTCCAAAGTCAAGCACTCAAGCTGGAGAAGTCATTATTTTTCATTGGGAGATATTAAAGGACATTAGCCCAGACCAGGCTTTGTGGTCTGAGACGTTTTAATCTTGCTGTGCATGTAACCCTTTATTGTAAATGAACTACTAATTGATATTACACTTTTCTATTTGAACACTCTTTGTGCTTTCTTACTTAAGCCTCATTTGCAAAAGCACTTAAGAGCTTTTAATCTAACGGTCACACAAACCAGTGGTGAACCCTCAAAAGAAACACAGGTCCTACCTCAACCATTACATCTGTAGGAGAGGCAGAGATTGAACCATTAATCTTCTGATTACTAGACAACCCATTCTACTTCCTGACACACAGCCACCCCGATGTTACCTGTGGAGGCAGTAACTGATTCAGTAGGAGCTTTTGCACAATGTATAATGGCTGACCATCTGCCCTGGGCTCCTGTCCTATTTTGTCACTGGCCATCTCAAGTCCTCCAAATCTTAAAGAAACAGTTGGTGACGCTACCATTCTTGTTAAAAGTTCATTTCAAAACTATTTGAGCAACATCCTTATGTTGTCAGTAAGATTATTGAGCTGTGAAAAACATTCAAGACGATTGCCAAACTTCTTAGGAGTGTGAGTCTTCCACCACGTCAGCATTGTGAGCTACAGCTCAGACTACAGTCCTCCATTAGCATTAGCATTAGCATTAGTCATCCATTAGCATGTTAAATGTTAGTTTGTGACAAAACAATAGAGCAATAGAAAAGAACAAGAATGAATAGGTATGGCTTGTTTGAAGGGTTTTCAGAAGGAAGCCTGTTGTCTCTAAAAAATAATAGGACAGCAAAGCTTACGATCTAAAACTTGCATTTAAATAAATCACAAGACTTACTGAGCAAATGATTTGGACAGATGAGACCAAAGTGAAGATGTCGGGCTGTGACGTACAACAACATGTATGGAGCACACTAAATACAGCATATCAGCACAAACACCTCATACCTGGTTATTTGCTTTGAAGCCACAGGACCTGGGCACCTTGCATTCATTGAGTTAACTATAAACTCTGCTGTAGAGTCAGGTGTAAGGATATCTGTCCACGAGCTAAATCCTGGCCAACACCGTGCCATTTAACAAGCAGTGATCCTAAGAACTGCAGAAAATCTACAGAATGGCTGAAAAAGATCAAGTTGTTACAATGTGTAATACAATGTTACAATGTGCTCATGTTTTTAGTTAATCTAATGTTGCATTTAAAGGGTTGTAAAAGCCGAGGACACCGAAGAACTGAGAGTGTTCTTTCTTTTTACCATGACTGTACTAACTGGTCAGGACTCATTTGAATATAATGAGTTAGTATACATGTTTGAATGGATAAGTTAGTGATTCAGAATTATCAGAATCTTGTCAAGTAAGCTAGTATATGAAGCCCACCCAAGAATGCTGAACAGATGGAGGTGTAGAGGCACTATTTCATGATTTATGTTGCTCTTAATTAGAGCATAGGTAATGAAACAACTCGACCAGTCCAAAGTACATTATAGACAGCAGAGCTCGATTACAGTAGCTTCTTTCTTTTGGCTGCTTCCTCATGTACTGTTGAGGTGCAAATTTGAGAGATAGTTCAACTCAGGTAAGAAGGAAGTTGATTTCTGTGTCCAGATGCCAATTAAAATCAAAAACACAAAAGTCACAGGAGGAGAGCAGAGCTCTCTGCCAGCGGTTTTATTGAACAATCACGTTTAGCAAAACAAAGGAAAAAGCAAAAGCGTTCGCTGTGAGCACGTGCAGATCAGAAACCAACACAAAACAAACAACAGCAGACAAAAGCATATCTGACTCGTCTTATACAGGGACAGTGATCCCCCCTCCTGCCGTTGGGTATCCTTTGTTCTTTCATTTCATCTCCCACCTATAACACATACTTTTTGACCTACCCCATAACTTCTCAAGAACCAGTCTTACATCCATCATTGAACTGGGTCCCTTTGTCAGTTTTATGGCCAAAGTGAGTCAGAAAGTCTGCAAAACAGCAGTTAACAGTTAATCAATTTGACAATTTTGTTGGGTGCGCATGCCAGACATAAACGGCTATGCTAAGTAAGGGTTTTTCTCTCCTTCAGGTGACTGAGGCAGAATCTCATCATGCCCAGCGGGGCCAGGTTTGTTTACCTTTGGCTGTACACACCGTGGTACAGATAAACACAGGTGAACGCTGAGAAAGGATCCTATGTGCAAACTTTAGCAGTGCCAAGCTGCATTATCCCAATACTGGACTAGTCACCGTTGGCTATAACACAATCAAAGGTTACTTATTGATCCTAATTACTGCAAAACAGTATTGATCAACAAGTGGCTCAAACTTTTCATAAATATGATGGTACATATATTTGACCTAAATATTTGGGTCGTGTGATTTGAACATGCAGGTAAATGCTTAACACAGTGACTCCACCATATAAAATACTCCATTGTGAGTGGGCCCAGCATATATGAGTATATATGATTACACATGTCTAGTGTATACAGGTATATATGTCATAATAAAATCCACAACGGTACAGGGGTCCCACAGCAGATCCACAGGATTGATTTGGAAGATTTTTTTTTTCTTCTACTCCTCTTCCTCCTGGCCTTTAATCAGGTATGTTCACGTTAAACCACCACTAAACTATGAAGTTGTGGAGTTGTGAACACGTGAACACTAGTCTGATAGTTGGTGTGATGTGAGCTGAGGCAAACTGGCTGAGCAGGTGATATTAGAGATTTCCAGGAATGCTGTTTGTTTTCATTAGTTAGAAACCAGGTCTTTACGATCCTTCTAGTCCCTGCTAGAAAATACCACTAACTCATATTTGAATAGGCGTGCCTTTACAAATTTCGAGAGTGCCTGCTTTAGTATCAGTTTTTGCTCGATAGTGAAGCGCTACAAAACTGCCTCTGAAAGACAGAGAAAAGAAGATGAGGAAAAAAAAACCCAACACTGTCAGCACAGTGCATCACCATACAAAATGTAACAACTGTGGCTGAATTTGACTTAATACGTATCTCACAACACAGCAAAGGTAGGAAAAAAGCCAAAGAAAAAGGATCATTGGACATTCAGAGAAAGAACTGTGTAAAAAACAAAAATAACAAAAACAGTGTGAAGCATCGGAGCTGGAGTGGAAGTCGTTTTCAGCCTTCAACACATCAAAATTGCTTTTTAAGAGCGAATGCAGAGGAGAGAGAACAAATGCATCAACAGTTTCTACCAAATGTTCAAAAGCAATAGCAGTCGCAGTATTTATGTGGGTGTGTAAACAGAAGAACACAAGCAGCACGTCCCATTTGCCTCTGATCTGCACATGGCATGTTTTCTTACGTAACTCCACTTCAGAATGGACGTCTGATTTTGATAGATTTTTTATTTTATTTTATTTTTTATTTTGATATATTTCTTATATAGGGGGGAAACATTTTAAAGTAAAAAACACCAAAAACCACAAAACTAAAAATCCTTTATAATTAAATTAAAATAACGCAGAACATTATGGTTTGGTAACTTAAAGATGAATTTTATTTATTTTTTCCTTGCTTTATTTTTTTTTAATACTCGGAAAAAAAAAATTTGGCCCAAATTGGCCAGAACTTTTCTTTTTTTACCCCAACTTATATATCAAATCTTTAAGTGATGAAGCCTTCTTCCGGGCCCAAACTACTCTGTGTTTAATAAGGCTGTCGTGTATTTACCATGCTTTTGTGTATCTTGTTCTATTTAATCTGAACAAGCCCCTAAAAACAGGCAGTGATCACTGTCGGCCTCTCTCACTTTTTAAACCCTCACAGTGTAACTACAGCCCACGCAGCAGTATATTAATGACTATCCTCGTATTGTGGATGGATTATCTCAGCAGGGTTCGTACGGGTGCTTGAAATCCTTGAAAGTGCTTGAATTTCAAATGTGGTGCTTAAAAGTGCTTGAAAGTGTAGCTGTATTTCATTCACCACAAATAACTGATTGAATAGTTTTCTTATCAGATTGAGAAATAAAATGAGTCGCAAAATGTAAAAAAGCAAAATTTCCCCGCCCGGCTCCTTGTGTCTGTGTCACCGTGTGACCCCGCCCCTCCGTCGGACAGTCGGTGATGAGTGCGCTAACATACCTGTAGGTCGCTGTTTTAATGAGTGTTTGATGGAAAACGACAGTCGCATGATAGGTGAGTGCTAGTGAATCATTGTCCAGTACATGTACGTTACACATGCTACTTTAAAATTATGATTATTATTATTATTATTATTATTATTACAAACTCACTGGAGAAATGATTGAAATGCTCTGAGTGTGATGCAGTATGGCAGCGCTGTTATGGAATATGCTGTGAACTTAGCTAACATTACTCAGCAGTGATATGAGTTCATTTACTCAAGTGAAAGCTTTAAACATTAGCCTGTGGTGGACCACTGGAGGGCTCCACTCACACCCAGTTCTCAGGAAGTGTTGTTGCTGTGTTTTGGAGGGAAAAGTGTTCAGTTGTGTGGTGATGAGTAATAAACGAGCAGTGTCAATCGAGAGCTCTCGTGTCGTCTGTGTTTACCTCCACAAGCCGAAACATAACTAGCTAACTTCAGGCTTTCTGGTTAACCCTCTGGGGTCGACCAGAGTCTCCATTTCAACTTGGGTTGAACGAGCGGACTTCAAACTATGTACCAGTGTTTAAATTGTGTTGATAGGCAACGTAAAACCGATGTTTTTTTCAGAATACAACAGCGGCGTTTCCTCCGGGAAGAAACGGTAACAAACAACGGTGTTTTCTAAGGAGAGCGCTAGCAAACACGCTTTGATTGTGAGTGAAAAAAGAAAAAACACTCCTTCCCTATTGGTGGAAAAATGTACCATGTGGACCAATCAAAAAGTGATATGGCAACATGTTGTTTGGTTGTTTGGGAAGAGGAGGAAGTTTTAGGAGTGAGAGAGAGAGAGAGAGTTTTGATACGTGAGAGGTTTGTGACGTTTATCGTGTTTGGAGTCTCAAGTTAGTGTGTTGTCTTGTGTAGTTAGTGTGTTGTCTTGTGTAGTTAGTGTGTTGTCTTGTGTAGTTAGTGTGTAGTTGTTGATCGTCACAGTTGCTGCCTTAAAGCCACCAAAGGCAGACTGCAGTGTAAACGCTGACACAGCTGCTGTCAGACCTGCAGGTTTGTCCCTGTGCTGTTCTCCTCTGTGTCAGAGTGACACAAACTATTTTTTGGAGTTGCATAAATCATTTGTGTGTCTTCTTATTTGACACAGAGCACCTGATTGTTCTGTAAATAGTTTTAAATGGTTAAAAACGTCTGAGCCTCAGCTGCATTTTTAGGTAAATAGTACCAAATAACTTTGTTGTTTGCAAAACTAAAAATGTACAATTTCTATTTGCATTTCAAGTTATGACAATGATTCATTAAACATGTTTGTGGTTTTTACTGTCAAAAATATCACTTTCTACTCGTATTTTAAATTTTGTCTGAATGTAGATAAATTGTGCTGATACAGTTTGTCAAAATGAGAAAATAACAGATAAACAGTTTTAAAGGTGAAATATGAGAACAAATCAACCTTGGAGCCCAGAGGGTTAGAGGCTGAAAGTACTGTTTATATTTGTGTGTACTGCTGCAGCTTCTTTGAGTGTTAACTTGGTGCCTTTGGGTGTAATAATGGTAATATGACTGATCCATGTGGTCACAAAGACAAGTCACTTGTTTCTGTGTTTATCGTCAGCACCGACACATTAAACTACTTAAACATTATAAATGTCTTCAAGCTCACACTGAGGCCTGTGCTGGAAAAGTTTGAAAAGGGACCTTGAAAGTGCTTAAAAATGCTTGAATTTGACCCTGAAAAAGGCGTGTGGACCCTGTCTCAGTTGTTCTCCTGACTGAAGTTTGGTCCGTTTACAGCATCCTGCCATGCGATTGCATTTGTCTCTAACCATCAGGAACCCTCACGCTAACTTTTATCAAGTGGAAAAACAAACAGGCACACACAGACACACATGTGCAAATACTCAGCACTCACTCAACATGGAAACACACAGTACTGAGCACATTACACACTCTCACACTCCTCAAACAAACTCTACAGCAGCCCTTGAAGGGGAATCTACCCCCAGGCCCAGGAGATGGTCCCCTTTACTCTGAGGTGGACAAAGCAGACCCATAGCAGCGGGGAAGCACCGGGGAGGCCCACCAGCCCAGACCCTGACCAGATGGCCAGCTCCTCCTCCTGGCCCCCCGCCCCAGACAGCGAACAGGGAACGGAGGTGTAAGAGCCTCCTCCATGCCTCACTCTGTCCACTAATATGTGGGGTTGATGCATGCTGTTCTAACGTGCATTTAAAACAGGGTGAGGGACATGGTGCCGATGACCCTACATGTATTTAAATTTGAGGAGTGGGCATCGACGCCTGAGGTGAGGTTGAATAAACAGACTGTCCTCCAGACGCCATTCAGTGTCCCCAAAGCCCTGTATGCATGTGTCATAGAGTGCAAGTGAAAATGAATGTAATGAGTAATATGTGATATTAGTTACTCTAACAAACAGAGTGCTCATGGATGATTACATTTTAAACTGGCTACAGATTTATCCAACACAAGCCAAAACTCAGGCCATGATCAAAGAATCCAGACGTGATGATGGAGTTTTAAATGAACGGTTTAAAACAGACAAACATGTTCTGTGGATCTTTCCCTGTGTCTGTTTAGTGTAGAGCATGTGCACTTTATGACAACCTTTTCACTAAAAACTGCTGTTGAAACAAGGTTCATAGCTAAGTATTAGCTTTTTTTATATCCATTTTAATGCATTTCTTTGTGTTGTCGGTGCAGCAGTTTAATTTGTTGCTTCCCAGCAGGACAAGGTTATTGAGGAGAAAGCACATTTTTCATTTCCCTGTGGAAGAAAAAGTTAAAAAGTCCATTTAGACACAAATAATGTTTCCTATCTGGGAAAATGGAGCAGCGAGGAGCTTTATCACTTCAGCCAAGTGCTTGTTGTAGATAGTGCCTATCTAAAGGGCTACTTTGCACTGACATGATGTGCAGTGCAGCAGATAACAGACAGTCAGCTATGGGGCCATGGCTGCACTCCAGAAGACATGTCCAAGTCCGAGCCTGGTCCTCTGCTTTCCTGTTGTGATATTTTTTATAAATTAACTGATCAGTTTTAAAACAAGAGCTTGAAATTATATGAAAGCTCAAATTTCTCTGAATGTCACCTCATTATTTTTGCTACACCTTTGACTAAAAGCTATCACAGTTGTTTGAAGCACTTTAACAATGTGGGTCAATTCTCCCTGCTGTGAAGCAGCTGCTATTGTCTCTATTAAGATTAAAGATTAAAGATGAACATAGATAAGGTTTCCCCAACCTTGTGCTGTTTATGAAATCGGGGAAACCTGCAGTCAGCTGAGACTGAAGAAGTCACCTGGATGAGGGAGGAAGCGTTTCTCCCACTACATTCATCTATACAGAATAAATGTTGGGGCATAGATACAGTAACAGGTTACTACTACATTTTATTTACTTGAGTCCTGTCTAAGGAACGTGGAAAGAAAAGTGTCTGGACTTCTTTAAGTGTTCATCCGAGAAGCTTCTTCAGTTCTAAGAGCAGTTGGTGGAGAGTCCCAGATTTTAAGCCCTGTGGGAGTTTCCCCCCCCAAGAGGGTTCATCCTCTACCTAATCACCTGAGCCAAGGTGTGAAACTGGGTGTGGGTCCCAATCAGCCAGAGTTTCAGGTGAGCTCGTTGTGAAACCTGGCCCCACCCTATCATGTGATTTCCTGAGGTCAGATGGCCCAGGATGTGAGTGGGCGTTAAGGCGTCTGGGGAGGGAACTCAAAACTGGATTATAGATGGCAGAGAGTTGGTGTCGTAAACCACCGCCTCTGTTCAAAGATGGTCGCTCACAGTGGACATAGATGCTTCTTTCACTCCTCTTTCAAACCATCTGTCCTCTCTGTCCAAAATGTGAACGTTGGCATCCTCAAAGAGCGACCTTTGACCTTTAGATGCAGATGGACAGCTGAGTCTTGTCCTGTGGAGGTGGCTCTTCTATGCTGTGCGTTTATGAAGTGACTGTTTGGTCTCTCCAATGTAGAGGTCTGGGCATTCCTCGTTACACTGTACAGCAAACACCACATTGTTGAGTTTTCTGTGACACTCTCATAGGGTTTAAAATCAGGGACTTTCCACCAGTTGCTCTTAGAACTGAAGAAGCTTCTCGGATGAAACGTCTTAAAGGAAACTTATGTGTCTTTTTTTTCCCAAGCTCCTTAGACTACGATGACCTGGATGACTGAGAACCTTCACAGACACTTCAGTGCAGTGGCTTGTCTACAATGACCAATGTGTGGAAAGAACTATGACAATATTTCTTAACAGCCAGTAGCACCTTATTGGTGCTACTGGCACAATAATTGGTGATGTGTTCAATACTTATTTAAAACTATATACCAGTTGTATATAGTTTTAATGTTCTGCTGGTAAACCTGCGATCCATCCATCCATTTCCTGCTACTTATCCAATTCAGGGTTGTGGGACAAGAGGTGGGGCACACTGTGGACATCTTCCACAGGGCCAACATAAAACAATCAGAAAATAATCTTTCACTCTCCACACTGAGTGTGTGACAACGAGGATGTTTACTTCAACTCACTTCACTACTCCCAATAGGATTATATTTCCTTTTTTGTTTGTTTTTTTTCCCCCAGACCCCAGAGCAGACTGCTGAAAGATTCATCAATAAGAAAAACCGAGACTTTAAAAAATCACTGGCATACTCTAAGAGACAAAGTTAAACCAAACAAATGTTTTGTGTCTATTGTAGGACCTACATGAAGCTGCTAATCAATTTCCTTGTTAACAAAACTATTTCATAAAATGAGGGTTGGGCCCTTTTCCAGTTCAGATTCATGTATATGTTAAAAACAACATCCTCTGATATTATAGGCACTGATCCAACATAGTTGCTAAGGTCAAACACTTGACTGACTTCTATGAACAGCCATTTTTCTTGAAATACTAACCTTTGTCAATAATGGGACATTTAATAGTGTCTCCTCAGAGGGGTTCACTATCAGTGAGGTTCAACAAAGCCAGTGTTCCAGTCTAAATCATCCGGACTTTAAACCACAGCTAGAGAATGCAAATCACAATAGTCTTATCAACGTTCACGGTGAAGACCAGCGTTCTGCCTCAGACTCTCTGCACATTCACACAAAAGAGGCCTTCATGGGTCAAGAGACATTTATTCTGTACAATGATCAGTGTGACTGCTGCCTCCTCAGATGACAACAATGACGATTGTTACGGTTTCAGATAGAAAACAACACTGGTCCAGGAGGGTCAAACAATGATTTTAATGAACGCTGTCAAACAATCAGCATCGATCTCCTCCTAACAATACACCAGCAGTTGTTTTATAGCATCAGGGTATTATGACGCCCCCTCTTGCGTCAAGCAGATACAACACATGCATAAGTTTCAAAACCACAAACGTTCTGTTCTGACTATTGTCAAATTTGTACGTGTTTGTTTTGTTTGGTTAGTGCACTGGCCCTTTAAGAGAAGGGCATGGTCCGTGTTCGGACAGGGGAAGCGTAAGAAAGACTCAGACAATCGACTGAATGTGATCTATGCTGTGAAAGGCTGATAAAAGGGCATTCCCTGTGAGTATGCATTACTGTTTGGCACTTTATGTTGATTAATAGCAGTTAATCAGATCCTGTATTACGCGTGCTAATTTATGGTTCATAGACAGTTGTTTGGTGTTAGCATTAGCACTTGGTCACGCAGCTCCTCAAGTAATTATTTTAATTTGTCACTCATATACACTGTATTTTGTTGTTACAGTGTCACACCTGCCATATAAAGCAAAGTCTAAACCCACTCTGGTGTCAGTGACTTTTGTGTGGAGGTGTTTAACTCCTGGATAGTAGAAAGTGGTTCTACGAGGCCAGTACACGTTCTGTTAACGACTTCTGACACATTTGAAAAGAACATTTTCTCCACGCCAGCTGCTTCCTGTAGCTCGCCTTGCTCTCGCTTATCTCTGGAACATCAGACGCACGTCCTGCAACAAACGGTCACTTATGCAGGCACAAAATGCAGTTACAAGCAAAATATGTCTGAACTCTTACCTACAATATGAGTCTACCTATTGTGTGTGTGTCTCGACCTCTAATGCACTGTCTCACCTCACCAACTAAAGCTCATGACCTCTTACCAGACAGAGCCACTCTCACATGTGTAACAATCTAACTGAAACTATCTGTGTAATATATTGAATAAATGCTTTAATGAAATGCCACTACTCAAAGCTTAATAAAAGGATATAAACGAATAAAAAATAATAATGAATAACATGGCATGTCTGTTTTGTAAGCGTGTCGGCAATCCTTCCATAGCTCTGAGTCACTTACACAATAGATCGTTTGGACGAAGCGTCTGACCTTCAATTAACTGACTGAGCTTCAACTCTATAAAAGGCACAAACTGCAGCATGTGTATAAAAATAGTTATAACTGCACCTGGAATAAAGGTTAATATGGTGCCTGTATGTTTAAACACCTTAATAAAGCTCTCTGTTATATTGTTAATGCTGGAGATTATATTGTAGCAGTAAAATAATAGAATAATAATATAATAGACTAATAATAATAATAGATCAAATTGTGATTAGAAACCATCCCTATGTCTGGGGTGTGTCACATAAAAAATAAATGTCCACTGCCCTTCATTCAGTCTTTGTCATTCAAGCTTTGGTCCAGGGAGCTTCTGATACCAGGACTGTGCTGGTTTGAGCAGAGATGTCTGATGCCATTAATGGGATCTGCTGGAACCTCACTCAGTCTGGTTAGATTACTACGAGGACCATTATCTTCACCTTTCACATCTTCTCTGGGTCCTCAGATCTCGGTACTTCTTAACTTCTTGTGTTATTATTGTTGCTATCACTGTGTATAGCTACATCTACCCCTATGGCCGTCTCGCAGCTTTTGGCTGGAGGTCAGGCAGATGACAGTCAGCCGCTGAGCTCCTCATAGCTTCCTCACAGATCCCAAACCTGAGCGCTGGAGCTTTCATTTTTCCTTTAGCCTGTTGTTTGCTGGATTGTTCAGACCTCTGTTTGAGTTATGAGCATGTCCTTCATTTTTCTACTTTCTATAATCAAAATATTGAGGTTACAACATAATATTTTGATTTATTCTTTAGATTTCATTAAACTCTTATACTGTGCAAAAGTCTTGAGCAACTCATAATTCGTCTATATTTTGCATAAAAGAGGCTCTGCAGGCTTTATGAAGGTGTTTCTTTGGACACTGGCAGTTTTTTAAATTATTTTCAGTCCTGTCCTTGGACTTTAGAGGTACTTTTTTCAAGCTAAATTAAAATGTATTAGACCAGTTTGAACTTGATGGATGAGCATGGGTGTGTAACTTATTAGCTGTTTGAACTGCGTTTTATGGGGGCTGAGATGGGTCTTAGGAAACAAGCAACCCCATCGTGCCTTCCCAAAAACGGGACATTAGAACACAACCTCAAAATGTTTTCCAACTTGATGTTCAAATTTTATTTTTTCTGTTGAAACCTACAGTTTGTTTGAAGGGGACAGAACACGCGCTCACAGTTGCCCCAAGATGATCTGATGTTTTCATGGATACAGCTCTGCTCTGAAAACTGTTTGTGGGACATGAATAAATTAAACAGGCATGTTCTGTCTTGTTAGATCATTCCATCAAGTAAAAATTACCTCTACACATTCTTAAGTCACACTCTGCTCTAAATTCAACATGATGTCACAAACTTTGCAGATTTATTAACACCAGTTCTAGTAACATGTGGTGGTGCATATTTTCACAGTAATGTAAAAATCTTTTGTGATAAATGTTATGAAAGGACAAAACGCATCACTGACTTTCACTAAGATAGTTTCCCAGACAGAGATGGGGGGGGGGAGGGGGGGTCTGCTCTGTAGAAGCCTCTTGTTTCACATCATTAAGAGGTGATGATACGCAGCTGAACAACAAGCACTAAACTGAGAAAAGCTACTTGAACGGTCAGCTAGTAAGTCAAATCCAGTCTGGGCTCTCTTATCTGTCTGTTACTGCAGTGATTTATCTGAGATGTGCAGAGCGCAGAAGGAGTTAAAATACAGGTGGCTCACAGCGGCCAATTCACTGATGTCTCTTCATCACAACACACACATTTTGGACATCAAGTCCGGGCTCCTCCAGCAACCACCAGGCCCAGGATCCACCAGCAACCACAAGGCCCGGGCTCCTCCAGCAGCCACCAGGCCCGGGCTCCTCCAGCAACCACCAGGCCCGGGCTCCTCCAGCAACCACCAGGCCCGGGCTCCTCCAGCAACCACCAGGCCCGGGCTCCTCCAGCAACCACCAGGCCCGGGCTCCTCCAGCAACCACCAGGCCCGGGCTCCTCCAGCAGCCACCAGGCCCGGGCTCCACCAGCAGCTGTTGTGGTCATTAAAGAACTTTCAGAACTGCATATATAGTATTAATTAAATGTTAAAAACCGAGACACTAACTATAGGAATAAATCATATGACATGACAAAACTGTGATAATAATCACTTTTCTTAGTAAGGTGAAAATGAACCTTACCCATGTATGAACATTGTTGGGACTGAAACCCTTTGAGTACTGATCACAGACCATAGACCATGAAAACAATTTCTATACCCATAAGCATGATCAGAAATGTGAGTATTATACAAATGAGCAGTTTGTATAATGTATAGAAATATAATAATGGATAATGTGATAGCAATCATACATTTTAATAGTAGAAGCCTCAATTCAAACCATTCAAAAATCCTGGACTGTCTGGCACAGTTTTCTAAGAAATTCACTGTCATTGCAGTTTGAGAGACTTCGTTATAACTATAACTATCGAAATAGAAGCTGAAAAGTCAAAGCAGTATCTACAGGACGCCTGGATCATGTATAAAAATGTTCACAGAGGAAATGCTGAAGATCTACAATCCTGTTAACAACAAGAAAATGACATTTATTTATAGATTTGTTGAATCTAATGTGAACAGTGCCATCACTGATTTCATCCATACAATCTACAGCATTAGTCTTTATCCCTTAATCTGCCGTCCAGCAAGAATAACCTCACATAGTGCTGCACTTATCGATAATATTGTTCAAAAATAATAAATTGCATGAATATTGGAAATCTTCCTCTTAGTGACTGAGTTGTCTCATTGTGTCCTAACTTTTATAGATCAAAGCCAGAGTAACCCAAGCTTTAGTGTTCATTAAGGTGTTTGTCACATAGATATAAAATAAGCTCAGAGATTAAGCGGGTGTTAAAAACAGCGTGATTAGTTTATGTAAAAATGTAGCTTGTTGTTATTTTGGTTTACGTGCTGAAAATTGTTTTATTTGTGCATGTTCAATGTGTTAGACTTGTACATACTTAAACATATATGGATGAAATAATGTTGAATTCTGGGTATGGATTTGTAAGCAATGAAATTTGGAATAAGGGGGAAGGAACAGGAAAAGTGTAAACTTCATCCTAGTCCTGTTCCATCCTTCTTAGTTGTGTAGACATAGATACATGAAAACTTGATGATTTTTAAGTTTTGCTTTTTGTTTTTTTTCTCTTGTTTCATGTTTGAAATAAAATTCTATCTCTTGATCTGAAAACCAATCCGTACATTATTTATGTTACCTTTAACTAATGTAATTACATTACATTCGTAAAACTACTGTTAAGACAGCTAAGTAATATATTTATATATATTTTAAATTGTGTTATTAAAGTGTTTATTCTTTCATTGTCAAGGTTCAGACAGTTCTTTCCTGGTTTATCCTCTCTCTATATTCAGGTGGGGTCATATGATGATGATGAAACAATGTGAAAAATGTATAAAACAGGTATCAGTTGTTTAGATTCTCCCGACTGTTGAAACAAACTGTATTCTGTGGGGACAGCGAGCGCTGTTTGTATTCATTGGCTTCCTGTTAAATCCAGAATTGAATTCAAAATCCTGCTCCTCACATACAAGGTCTTAAATAATCAGGCCCCATCTTATCTTAATGACCTTGTAGTACCATATCACCCTATTAGAGCACTTCGCTCTCGCTCTGCAGGCCTACTTGTTGTTCCTAGAGTATTTAAAAGTAGAATGGGAGGCAGAGCCTTCAGTTTTCAGGCCCCTCTTCTGTGGAACCAGCTTCCAGTTTGGATTCAGGAGACAGACACTATCTCTACTTTTAAGATTAGGCTTCAAACTTTCCTTTTTGCTAAAGCATATAGTTAGGGCTGGACCAGGTGACCCTGAATCCTCCCTTAGTTATGCTGCAATAGATGTAGGCTGCCGGGGGATTCCCATGATGCATTGAGTTTTTCCTTTCCAGTCACCTTTCTCACTCACTATGTATTAACAGACCTCTCTGCATTGAATCATATCTGTTATTAATCTCTGTCTCTCTTCCACAGCATGTCTTTATCCTGTCTTCCTTCTCTCACCCCAACCGGTCGCAGCAGATGGCCCCGCCCCTCCCTGAGCCTGCTTCTGCTGGAGGTTTCTTCCTGTTAAAAGGGAGTTTTTCCTTCCCACTGTCGCCAAAGTGCTGCTCATAGGGGGTCATATGATTGTTGGGCTTTTCTCTGTATCTATGAAGCGCCTTGAGGCGACATTTGTTGTGATTTGGCGCTATATAAATAAAATTGAATTGAATTGAATTGAATTATTGTCGCTCATTAGAACCAGGCTGAACACTAATAATTGTTCATTCTCCCCTACCTGTCAGCACATGGAGTTTTTCCACCTGTAACTAAATAAATGCAGGTTGGACACTTATTTGCGGGACATGCACCAGTTGCTGGATTTGGGATCTCCCTTTTACAGAGTCACATTTTTGAACCAGAGTATAAAAATAAATCACAAAGGCGATAGACTAAGATTAGCGGCAGACACCTTGAGTGAGCAGGCATGACTGTGATGTCAAAGCTATCACTGTTAATTTATTTGGAAACGTAAATGGAGGGAATTAATAACAATTGGCACACTTGGATTGCCCATACAAGTGCATTTTGACCTCAGGACTTCCAGGCTGTACTGCTATGGTGTTCCATGTACGCCCTGCCTGCTAGCATCTTGCACCCTGCTGTTATGTGCTGGATTGTCTGAGAGGCATCTTTACACAGCCTGCAGCTGGGGTCTCACCTGGTGTGGTAGATCCTGGCCTCTATCGCTCTTGTGCTAAGAGCTTGTGCTCCTCTGTCCTGTCTTTCAGTCCAGCCACTGGTATCTTTGCTGTATCTCAGCCACTTCTATGTGCCGGTGGTACATACTGTGCAGGTGCCTGTCAGAGGCTTCACTCTCTTCTTTTGACCAACCCATTATCCCAGCGGGGTATCTGATTACCAGCAGGTTGTAGGTATTGTTTGCTTGGATCTTTTTCTTGCCATTAAGTTGACTCCTTAGGACTTGCCTTACTCTCTGCAGGTATTTGGTGGTTGTACCTTTGCTAATGCCCTCTTCATTGTTCCTATTTACCTATGGGATTCTCAGGTACTTGCAGCTTTCCCTTAACTTGTAGCTGTCTGCAAAAACACCCCACTTTGCAGTTATTTGTTTGTAAAAAATGTTTGGAATCATGTATGATTTTCGTTCCACTTCTCACGTGTTCACCACTTTGTGTTGGTCTTTTACGTGGAATTCCAATAACATTGATTCATTTTTGTGGCTGTAATGTGACAAAATGTGGGAAAGTTCAAGGGGGCCGAATACTTTTGCAAGCCACTGTATCCATAGCCAGTCTTGTTGATGATCTCACTGAGGGGATGCAGGCAAATGCAGAACAGCAACTGGGACAGAGCATCTCCTTGGTAAACGTAGCACTTGATGGCAACTTGTGCAATTGGCTTGAAGTTGGCCTCTAGTGTTGTTTGCCACATCCCCATTGAATTCCTGATGAAGGATCTTGTATGCATGCCAGGATCCACGTGTGGGACACTGAGTCATAGGCTATAGTCAATCCAGGCGATGATGCAGTCTTGGGTGATGGCTCTGTCTACCAGTAACTGGTGTTTCCTCCCCTCTGGTGTTCTTTCAAATTCCTTTCTGTGCCCAAATCTGATGCCTGGCAGCAGCTTCTATGTGGTACTGAGGCAGATAGTTGTACAGGACCGATCCTTGGGGATCAGGACTGTCTGGATTTTAGCCATTCTGGGTGTGTCTGGTCCATCATTGGTCCTGGTCCATGGTTCATTTGCGGTGCCAGATGCTCATGGAGCGCAGTTAGCTTCTTCAGCCAGTATGGGCCGCGTTGTCATTCTATTTGCTCTTCCAGTATAGGACAACTGGACAACAACTGATGTCACAATGCTGATGTTAAACAACTTTTGCCTTCCATAATGGTTATATTTCTGGTGTTAATTATTGGTACATTATATTATGTAAAGGTAACAATTTGGGTTTAAATACCATTTAATTTAGCAGCAGTATTGACCACTGCGCCACTGTGCTCACCTGTTAGAGCAGTTTCATATTATTTAATTTTGTCTTTGTCTTTGCAAAAGTAAATAAAAACATATGAAAATAAATGACACCCTGCAGCTGGTGACCTGTCTGGGGTGTACCCCGCCTCTCGCCCTATGACAGCTGGGATAGGATCCAGCGCCCCCCGCGACCCTAAAAAGGATAAGCGGAAGCGAATGGATGGATGGATGAAAATAAAGTATAGAATATGAACCTCTGAATTACTAGTTGTAAAAATTAAAGTCCTTCATGCAAGAGTCATTGGCAGGAAAGTAACACAACTGGTGGTTTGTACTGATTCTATAATAATTAATAAAGTAATTAAGATCCTTTATTGGTTCTGAAAGGCTCTTCATAGGTGGACCTTTGGACACCTAGTTGTGCCCGTCTCAATATGAGAATGGCTTTAAATGCATTTACGTGTTATGAATTCATTTACAAGTAATTGGTTATTGCACTGTGAAAATGATTAGGTACATTTCATATTCCTCTGTGAGCAGGATGGGACATAAATAGCTTTTATTCCGTGTTGAAGTTTACACAAGTGACATCCCATCAATCAAATCCTCAGTTGGTTCACTTGTCTGATGTTAGAAAGAAGGATTTCATTGTCAAATGGACCAAATTAAACAGCCCAGCAGTCACTGGCAATGATGGGCTGTGTGTTAGAAAGTATCACAAATTTGTATGTACGATATTGAATGGACTAGAACAGAGGAAATGAGTGGAACAAGCAAAGTGTAGCAGTTACACATTAGCCTTTGATAGCGAAATGAAAATCCATGTGAAGTCAGCGAGGAAGAACTGAGCACAATATGTGTTTATGTCGCCAAACCTTTTCATGTATTTGTCTTGGAAGACAACGTCCATTCAAATGGGCAACAATAGAGAGGAAGTGACATAAGCGACACCTTTCCTCCCTTTTCAAAATGCATAACTGATTATGACATGTGCGATATTATTGTAGCACTATCCATTTGCATTTCACTTTGGTGAAATGAGCTCATTTCATGGTCTGCTGGGCGGTTCAGGCAGTCCACAAATGAGTTGGAATTTCCACTGGCCCAGTATTTGCATGGTTGGGGCACTGAGCAGTGAAGGGGGTGTGTGGAGAAATGTGAAAAACAAGCCTATAATGCCTGGTTGCAGTTCACATTAGTGCCAAGAGATTTGCATATCACTTTGCTTAACGTGCAGTAGAAAGAGATGGATTATTCTGCAAGCTTTTGAGCAAAGACAGACAAATATTGGAAGTTCTTCTGTCATCGATGTCAATCTCACCCTCCTGGAACGAGCTCAGATTTCCATATCAATTCTGTGATATTGCTAATAGGCAAACAAGGCCATCAGTGAGGGACAGCCAAGCACTACAACAATCCAAAGTCCATTTTAAAGCTTAAATAACATCTGGGTTGCTTCACAACAGTGTACAGAAACCCTGAAAGTATAGTTTTTGTCAAATGACACCGAGCTTTCACCTTCACATCTTTATTTACAACCATCTTAAAATCACAAACTGATCTAATGAACGTGGCTCGGATACTTGGACACAGCATCAGGAAGCACAGTGAGAACAAACTGTGCACAAAAAGAATCCAGACAGGCGCTAACAACTACACAATCCTTAAAAAACTTTGTAATTCAGGTCCTTAACTACCTTTAAAATATATATTGTTTTTTCTATTTATCTTGTCTCTAGTGTGTTAATGCATCAAATATCATTTTGTAGGAGTTCACGGAGGCCGTATAAAGCACACAATCATGGAAGTATTCATATATTTCTAAGTAAACATCACTCATATTACATAACCCAAACCCCGGTAACAAAAACTGGCTATATAAACATGCGATGTATTCAGTCTGTTGGGGAAGAAGTCTAAGTTGGACGGTAAAAAGTACTGACTAGATCGAATCTGTGCCTCTCTGCAGTTGCACTTGCAGTGAAAGACGGTGGATGGGGGTGAGTTTACTTGCATGCCCCCAGTATGGTGCCTGTAACTATGGGTTTTTTCCCCCAGTGGACAAGAAGGTCGTTTCCCTGCAAAGTGAAAGGGGCCTGACTGTTTGTGTTCATCTGAGGAACAAACTTCCTAGAGTCTCTGTTGGGATAGGTTACCGGAAGGAGCCTCTGCTGGGAAGTCCGCTGTATTCATATGGAACTTCTATCCTTACAGTATGTGGGGATCAATATTATTTCATGCTAACATGATGTATTTTTATGTGTTGAGTTAGAAATGTGGACCTAAAATGCACATTAATGGAACAAAGTTAACCTTTAAAAAAACACTTAAGGACTAAAGAAAATTCATAAAGCCAAACAAGGAGATACACGAAGAAAACTCAGGCAACAAACAGTATGACCAAACAACAAATACAAGTAGACTGAGGATTTAAATAGATACATTAAGTCACCAGGAATAGACACACAGCTTGGGAAAAAATAGGGCACAGGTGAACAGATTTAAGATAATGAGACAAAGGGGAATTAAAACTGAATAAAAAGCACAAGAGACAAATGCTGCTAAAATAAAACAGGAAGTCATTTAAAAAAATTAGACTACAAAATACAGGGCTCAGGGCGGGAGTTCAGCATGAACTGGTTTGTGACTGGACTGCAATGGCCACTGAGGTAGATGAAGATGATGACATGGGTTTGAATGATCGGACTCAAGCAGTTAATCAAAGAGGTCGAAGAAGACGTGGAAACTGTCGAGAGAATGAAAGTTTGGACACAGAATAGTAAATGAACTCTAAAAGACAACAGTTCGGATGAAGGGACCACTGAAGTCTGCAAAAGGATTGTTAAGAGAAGACGATGACAGCATCCAACTTAGTCTGATATCTTTATCCAGGTTGCTTAAAAGAAGATTGGCAGGCAGCGGCGGCAACGAAGGAAATCCAGACGCTAACCGTGCAGGCGGCAGCAACACAGGCGATGGAGATCCGGAGGCCGGCCGCGCAGAAGGCAGCGGCAGCAATGACAGAGCTGGTCTGGAGGCCGGCCACGCTGAAGGCAGCGTTGGCGATGCTGACGAAGCAGGTCCGGAGGCCGCCCATGATGGCGATGATGCCCAGCCAGTGACCTGGAAAGTGGCCAGTGATGTTGAGGAGATGAAAAGCTGGCCGTGCTAGGCATGGACGAGGAAGTGGCGTGGCAACCGCAGGACCAGACGAGTCAGGACCAGACGAGGTAGGTGACGGCATGGAAGCCAGAGGCGGAGGCGCTGCAGGCAACGGCGAACGGGCCCCTTGGATCCTCCCGCAGACACGAGGAAGTGCTGGCCAGGCTCTCCAGAACCCCCAGCGGATGAGGCAGGTGGTGGCGTGGGAGCTGTGAAGTGCTGGATGGGCTCACCCGAGCTTCCAGCAGGAGCTGATGCAGGGCCAGAGGGTATTGGGACCCCTGGCCCATTATCTGACCAGGACACTGAACTGCTCCGGGAGACTGAGCAGCTACAGGGGACTGAACTGAGGGCGACTGAGCTCATGGTTCAGGTGCAAACGGAGCTGCTGATGACAGAGCTAATGGCTGAGCTACAGGTTGCGGGGCTGAAGACTGAACTAGTGGCTGTAGTGGCGGTCGTGGTGAGAGTGGAGTTGGTGGTTGAGTAGATGGCTGAACTGCAGGCTGTAGTGATGGTTGGAGTGGATGTAGGACAGGTGGTGGTGTTGGTTCTCCTGAGCCTCCAATGAGGATGAAGGGTGCAGGCACCTGCTGGACCTCAGCCACTCCCACCCGAGGAGTGGGTACGGGTGGGAAGGTTAGCTGTGTCCTGGCGGGCCTCACCTCGGGGGTCGGTGCAGGTTTTGGCAGTGACTGGGTAGCTGCTGTCCCCACCCGAGGAGCTGATATGGGTGCAGGAACCAGCAGAGCCTCAGCCAGCCCGGAAACTGGAGCAGGGACCAACTGGGCCCCAATCCCCCTCATCTGGGAAACTGAGACAGGTGCAGGGGGGTGTTGGACCGCAGCTGTCCTGCGAACTTGGGCACAAGGAATCTGAGGGGCAGGCTCAGAGGAAACAGTCTTAACAAGGTTAATTTGCTGCTCAGAGTGGGCAGGCGAAAAACAGTCATACAAATCCACCGGCTGAACAGAAACAGTTCCAGTACTTTTCCCTCCTAGCTTGGAAGAAGCAAAATCAGAGTCTTTTATATCCACTGGGCTTAGCTTGATATCCCTAGAAGAAACAGTCCTCCCAGAAAACATTCCTGTATCTAACTGAATGTCCTGAGAAATACAAAACAAAACATCATACAAAGTCTCAGAGTGAGCCACCTGAGGAACACAAAACGCAGCTGCAGAGAGCTGAGAATCACACAATTTAGCTGTATTGGTGACACAAACAGAAAACTCACAGTCTTTGCATTTTGTGTCAATGTTTGAGAGAGGAACAACTGTCCTTGTTGCAGTTACACTAGACTCAGGAGGCGTAGAACAAAAGGAGTCCTTATAAGGCTGGAAGATGTGGCCTCTGAAAAAACAGTCCTCGAATGTTCAGTTTCTAGGTTTACAGTGCCTGAGGCACTAAGTACAGGGTTCCTCGACACAGGGGAGGCAAACAGTTTGCAGGGCGATCGTGGCTCAAGAGTTCTCCTTGTAATCGGAAGTTGGGCAAGACACTTCACCCGTTGCCTACTGGTAGTGGTCAGAGGGCCCAGTGGGGCCAGTGTCCGGCAGCCTCGCCTCTGTCAGTGCGCCCCAGCTGAGGACAATTATGCCTAACAAGACAGGGAGGACACGGGACTGAAAATACTGACCCAAAACGCAGACCTTAAACGTAACACAGGAAGAACACAGAGACGCAGAGAGGAGGAGGAGAGAGCACGGGGAGAGTGCAGACAGACGGACTGAGGTTGTATCTTGGAAACATAAAAGAACAGATACAAAAGGAGGACTTATATCTAGTAAAAATAATTCTAGCTGCAACCAAAAAAGCAATCACAAAGAAGAGGTTACACCCAGACCCTCCCACTCAGCGAGATTGGATTAGTATTGTAGAGGGTATCTCCGAGATGGAAAAAATAACATTCAATATTAGACTGATGGGGTGTAAATATGATAGACAATGGAGGAAGTGGAAAGCATTCCGAAGTGGCACCAAAAACACAAGAAATTTTCATGTGACAGATGGAAAAAGAAATGTAAACTCCAGACTGTTTGTATGTTTGTTTGTTTGTAATTTTCTTTACTGTATGGTTTTCAATGTTAACTTTAAACTAATAAAAATTAAAGTTGAAAAAAAAAGACATAACAGACTGAGGAAAACATCGAATAAAACACGAGGGGAAACAGAGGGAGACACAGGAGCAAAGACACGGGGAGGATCTAACAACCTCAACCTGGGGACTAGGACTAAACTTTAAACTACCAAACTACTCAAACCATAACACAAAATGACAAAACACAGGAAACTGAAACCGCTGGGTCATAAGACTCAGGACCGTGACATAAGGGTAAATTGAACGTAACAAGAAATGTGGGTGGTGGCCAGGAGAGAGGGGCAAACGGGCTGTCATCTGGTGGTTAAGAACTCGCTGTTCAACCAATTATCCAATCCTGGAACACGAATGAATTCAATCCAACCACTCAGCAGCCACTGGTCTCCATTAAGACACACCCATGTCCACACATGAGAGGGAGGAGAGAGAGAGACCCCACAAGCATCCTCTGGTGGTATCCACACACACACACACACACACACACACACACACACACACGATCATGGTCATGACATCATTTAAATGGAAAAGTATTTTGGCAATTGTAATGCATATAGTTCATTATGGGGTACCAATAATGATGCAGTGGGACAGTAATTGAAGAGTTAATGGACAATAAAAACCGTATAGGTCTAAATGATGGGACAGGTACAAGGACTGAGTACATGGCAGATAAAGATACAGCACTAGGCGGGGATCACTATCCTATAATAATAGGATAATATTGGGCGGTCGAGTCTCTTCGTTATTACCTTTCGGGTGCCCTTTCACCCTGGTCGTGGCTGATTTCCTCTCCCACTTGCAGGAGGGTGGGGAGGCTACGGTGGACAGCTCCCTGGCTGTTCGGTGAAGGAGGTATGTGGCAGGGTGAGGTTTATATGCTGTAGATAAAAAAAAACACTTAACAAACTGCAACCATGTGGTCATTGAGTCCTTCATTATTACAAGGGTACCTCGGGAACGAGCCAGACACCTCTAACTAGGCCTGGTATCATCACTGATTTCTATAATCGATTGATGCTGATTTACAAGGTTTCAATTCAGTCCCAGTGATAATTGTGATCATCAGTACACATGCTTATATCTGTGTATAAAACAAAGCTGATACTGTGAGACGTCATCAGAGGTGTGAGCATCACAGCAGATGTCTTTGTGTAACCGAGGATAAAACAGAAACACATGAAGCAGATTTTCCTGTCCTGGCTTTTTATAACAGACAACCTTAAAATATTCTGCAGTAGAACAAGAACTGAAGAAAGGACTCAACACGTGAACATGACCTGACGCTGCTGAAGTGAAGCTGAGCAAAGTTATCAAGGTTTTATTAGAAACACAGAGATATTGAAGAGGAAGACTGATTATGTAAAGGACTGCTGAGGTGGTTATTTTACCACACGCTGAGAAAATGAACCTCAAAACGTTTAACTAAGCAGAGCACAACATGCATGACCCTGAAAGTGACCCTGATAACCACTTCTACAATAACAACAATAACACTTTGTAAATTCCCTTTGGTCAGACTTGAGACAGATGCAGGATTTTACTCCAAGTCTTCCAGATGTTGCAGTGCGATAACAGATGCCTCTCGTACAACGGATAAAGTGCCTGTGTGAGTTTTGATGCAGGAGACCAGAAAACAAGCTCTTTACTAGTTACTTGAAAAAAGTAATCAGTAACTAATTACTGATTACTTCCCCCAAAAGTAATCCCGTTACTTTACAGATTACTTATTTTCAAAAGTAATTAATTACTTAGTTACTTTTTAAAAACACGATTTACAACCTGAATAGGTGATAAATAGATCTTTCAGCCCAATTCTACTTTTTCTGCATAATCATCATACAAAATGTAATCAAATGGAAAAGTCTCTTTTTAAAACTTGTTTTATTAGTTTTAATCTTTTAACTTTATGCATCAAGCAAACATTTAATTATCTGCAACATTCTCTGACTGGAAGAAATTAGTTTAACATTTAAACCTATTTTCTGCACATTCCAGCACATAAAATAAAATATTTGTGTGTTTACACTCAGTCTTTCAAATAGATGCAAGTAAAACACAGCAGAAAATAAATAAAGTCAAAGACTAGCGGTCCTGTTGCTCTATTTTCACCTGTAAAGCAGGAGTGGGGTAGGCGGAGGGTTACCCTGGTGCAGGTGTGCCGCGGTCAGTGGAAGAATCCGCGAGTTTCTCTGTGAGTTTCCCATTACGTCGTAGCTACTCGGTGCTTGTTTGGAAGTTTAGGGTTTTTTTCGCTGTAAAAAGAAGTTTTCTTCCCACGCACAACGGACACTAATGTTTTTGTCACTTTTTATGGAATCAAACTCAAAGTAAGGTCAGTACTTCCACGCTTTAAACGCTGCACGCTCATACTCTCTCTGCACTCGATATATGATCCATTGTTGATCTGCACACAGCTGTTGTCACCAACGTCGCACTCGCTTACGTCACTGTCATGAGACATTCTTGCAAAAAAATCACGGTTTTAGTAACGTAGTAACGCAGCGTTCCTACGGGAAAGTAACAGTAATCTAATTACCGTTTTTGCAATAGTAATCCCTTACTTTACTCGTTACTTGAAAAAAGTAATCGGATTACAGTAACGCGGTAACGCGTTACTGCCCATCTCTGATTGTCAGTCATACATTTCAATAGTAGAAGCCTGTATAAAAATGTTTCTAAAATTACAGAGTGCTTAAGGAAGTTAAAAAAGTTTAATATAATTGCAATATCAGAAACATTGATAATGAGAAAGTCAGTGAAATGGGACTGGAAGGTTACAAATTATTTACAATGAACAGGTGAATAAAAAAGGAGGCAGTGTTGCTTTATATGTAGATAAAGTTGCTGGAGTCAAATTGTTAAATGTTGCCATTATTGTACTTAAATTTGTAAGTCTTGGTTCAAACTATGATCAAAGACATCCCTGTGTTTCTGACCCCCTCCCCAGCCTGTTGGATGGTGGGGGAGGCTGTAGTGTTTTATTATAGGCACATCCTATGTGAAGGTTATGTTTTGTTGTTTAGTAACTTCCTGCCTTTATGACCCTTTGGTGAGCAGGAGGTCACACAAACGCACCCCCAAACATAAACACACACACTCACGGGCACCTACACACACACACACATTCTCGCACATGCATACACACACATACACACATACAAGGGCCTGACACAGCACAGGGGGTGTTACAGTGGGTGGTGCCTGTGTAAACTGTAACTGTATTCAATAAAAAGGCTGCAAGGAAGGTTGTTTATTTGAAGGAAACAGGTGAGCAGCGTTCAGCTCCAAGAGCCTGGTTTCGACCAGCCTCCTTTGCTAGCAAGTAAAATCGATTGTCTTGCTTCGTTAACGGGAATAAGTCTCTAAACCAGCAGGGCCTGTGGAAGCGCAGACCCAACAAAAGTTTGATTGAATGTATGTCAAGCACCATATATCATGTATTGGAATGTGTTATTATTGAAATCCATGTTGAAAAAGCAATATAATGATAAGTTGCATCTATAGGACACCAGGATCATGCATTCAAGGAAAAACTTGCTGCTATGTTTAGCAACCTAAATGATAAAAAAGTGCAAATAATTTGTGGTGATTTTAATATAGATTTGCTAAATGGACATCATAAAAACAGATTTTATCCAGACAATGTAGAATAACCGCCTTTTTGCTGAAATTACAAAACCCAGTAGAATAACAATTGATACAGCTACATTGATAGATAATATATTCACAAATAAAATTGACTATGAAATAGTACGTGGACTCCTTATAACTGAAATAAGGGATCATCTTCCTGTTTTTGCAATTTTTCAAAATTATTCGACATGATGCAACAAGCGCCATTGCTGCCCTCCAGGTGGACTGTGGCGTGAGTGAGACACAGCGGGTCCTTCGGTCCTGTATGGTGATGAATTGTGAAGTTACAATTCTACAATTTTTTTCTATAAAAAAGCATTTTTATTTTTGTATATAAATAAATGTTGATGTTGTGCGACGGGATTGTGTGCTTCAATTTTACTTATAATGAGCCAAATCACCACAACAGGCGGCTCAAGGCAATGCCGTCCAGAGTAAGGATCTTAGCCACAGTGTTTCTAAGATTTTACGCCCCGTTACAATAACCTCAGTTTTATCTGAACTTAGAAGCAGACAATTAAAGCTCATGTATCTAAGACATCCCGGCAGTTTAACCAGTAACAGTGGGTATCATCTGCATGGCAGTGAAAATGTATGCTATGCTTTCTAAAGCACGTTTATGTAAACAGAACTGGTCTTTGCACAGAAGCCCGTGAAGCTTCATAACCTCAGTCAGTGAAGAGGACTCTCCATTTAATAATAGCTGTAATAAAATGTTATGGCCAATGGTGGTAAACGCTGCAGGAAAGATTTCAACATTTCAACATGAATGAATGAAGGCTGAAAAACTGATGAAATTAATGTCTGATGATCTTTTCTCTGCTTCTTCAACTTTGTAACACTGAACATATTAAAGGATGATTTAAAGTTCACAGGAACAGTTTAATTTAGACACATTTAGACACACTTCAGTTTTCAGGCCCCTCTTCTGTGGAACCAGCTTCCAGTTTGGATTCAGGAGACAGACACTATCTCTACTTTTAAGATTAGGCTTCAAACTTTCCTTTTTGCTAAAGCATATAGTTAGGGCTGGACCAGGTGACCCTGAATCCTCCCTTAGTTATGCTGCAATAGATGTAGGCTGCCGGGGGATTCCCATGATGCATTGAGTTTTTCCTTTCCAGTCACCTTTCTCACTCACTATGTATTAACAGACCTCTCTGTATTGAATCATATCTGTTATTAACTTCTGTCTCTCTTCCACAGCATGTCTTTATCCTGTCTTCCTTCTCTCACCCCAACCGGTCGCAGCAGATGGCCCCGCCCCTCCCTGAGCCTGGTTCTGCCGGAGGTTTCTTCCTGTTAAAAGGGAGTTTTTCCTTCCCACTGTCGCCAAAGTGCTTGCTCATAGGGGGTCATATGATTGTTGGGCTTTTCTCTGTATCTATGAAGCGCCTTGAGGCGACATTTGTTGTGATTTGGCGCTATATAAATAAAATTGAATTGAATTGAATTGAATTTACTGTTTTTCTTTATCTTTCTTTCTTTCATCACTGACATGTTCAATAAAGATCATTACTATCAGAGGAGAAAATAAACCCGGGATAGTTTAAAAAACTTTAATTTAATCAAACTGAAATGTTGCTGAACTCTGACGGACATGTCTTTTAATCTTGTCAACAAATCCTTAATCATCTAAATCTGCCATTTATCATCTTGTAAAATGTTCCCTCTGTTTCTGTTGCACATCTCCCCCGACACTCTCTGCTTCACCTCTCTTGTGCAGCTGGTCCAACCCTGCCTCCTTAAACTGGGGTGTTTAAATCTCTTTACCTCTGTTGTGAACTTCACACAAAGTTTGTTGTAACAAAATCAAACTGACGTGGATCTTGTTTGAAAAACACACTCACGAGACGAAATAAAAACAGACTGCTCAAAGCAGAAACCTCACAGTTGGTACAAAACACTGGATTAGATTCCCTCACTCCAAAAGCATAAATATAATAAATGAAATCTCCAAGAATATCACAAAAATGGCATTTGGGGGGGGGGGGGGGGGGTTACAGTGAAAAAAACCAGCCAAATTTTCATCTGGAAATGTTGAAATTTAGCAAAAAAAAAGTAGTTTGATAGTGTCGTTACAGACAAAGCAGATGTTTAAAGCCTTTGGATGCACATTTGAAATGCAGTAATTCTCCTTATCAGCTGGAAACATTAAAGCCGTAAAATGACTTTTTCGAACGGATAAAAACTATTGAACAACAGCAATGTTGAGCCTGTTCCAAAATTTTAATGTACATGTGTTGAAGGTGCAGGTCTTGTTGAGTTATTAAACATACTTTCTTTAATTTTTCGAGCCACACAAACAACAACTTTTAATTTTCAAGGAGCAGTGGATGATTGGTAAGGGTGACTTTATGTGTTTAGTTACATAAGTGGAAGTACTGTGTAAGTTTTACCTTACATACATAGATCTGACAGCACAGCTTCTGAGGTAAGATGTTATATCCTATCCAAAAGTTCTTTGCAGTTTTACATTGAGAAACATCATCCTTAACATATTTGGTCACATAAAGCACCATGGCCATTACACTGTCATTCAGAATTGTTTAAATAACTCGTGTCTTAAGTCCTCCCATCAAACAGAAAATAAAAAAACATGGTTCACTTTTATATCACACAATGTTAGAAATATAAGTCATTCATAACAACCTGAAAGGTTAGGGTAAGTTGGGAGTTTATAATGCAAACCAATGGAAGCAGACGTAGAAGACTATAATGTCACAGAGCACACGGTGTCTATTATTGTGTAGACATTTATAAATAAGAGCTTAATTTCTTAAGAAATAAACAGGTGCAGTGATCTTTATCAAAAGTAGATGCTACATCTGTGGCTAAACCACTGCACCCAAAAACTTTAAAAACCTACTGTGTGTGAGGCTGTGAAGCTCGCCCTTCACACCCACGTGTAACAAACCATCTGTTGGCGTTAGTGGATTGGACTCGTTAGCATTGTGAAAGTGGGGAAACATGTTTCTGGCTGAGCATAAGATTTCTGCTTACAGCTTATAATCTCAGCTCTAAGTGACATTCAGATGTTTTTTTAAGTGTGGCTAATGTATTATTTGACTTCTAAGGCATCCACACACACACACACACACACAAGAACAACAACACAGAGAAGAAGGAGAGGGGGTAGTTTTACTAAGCACAATCATTCATCTTCAACTGTATCTTTCTGTTCTGGCTTTAGAATCATTGGTTGTTTACTGAGCCGTACTTTGGGAGTCACACTGTTGTGATACTGGGAGAAACGGGTGAGGTGTGAGAGACTAAACCGTTACACACAAAACTTCAAAAACCTAAAGAGTGTGTGAGACTGTTAGCTGTGTCGTTCAGCATTAAACTCATCTACAAATGTGCTAGTAAAGAAACTGCAAACTATAAAAGGAATCTGGGTTTAAACAGAACATAGTAGTGCTGGAATAAGTGCAGGAAACACTAGTATTATGTGTCTATGGAACAGATCTCCTTCAGCGTTCAAGTGGATGACGACGGGCGTTTCTCTCAGCAGCTAAATACACTGAGACTGCTCCACATTGTTAGTGAGTTAACTCTGGATGTCTGTGGGTTTTGTTAACTTGGAGTGAACAAAAGCAGAAAAACAGTAAAAGATGCAGACAGTGAAAGTCTGGTTTATTTCATGAACACAATGAAACATTTTACAGTCCACAGAGCAAAGCAACATACATGATAAATACAGTGGGGCAAAAAAGTATTTAGTCAGCCACCGATTGTGCAAGTTCCCCCACTTAAAATGATGACAGAGGTCAGTAATTTGCACCAGAGGTACACTTCAACTGTGAGAGACAGAATGTGAAAAAAAAATCCATGAATTCACATGGTAGGATTTGTAAAGAATTTATTCGTAAATCAGGGTGGAAAATAAGTATTTGGTCACCTCAAACAAGGAAAATCCCTGGCTCTCACAGACCTGTAACGTCTTCTGTAAGAAGCTTTTCTGTCCCCCACTCGTTACCTGTATGAAAGGCACCTGTTTGACCTCATCATCTGTATAAAAGACACCTGTCCACAGCCTCAACCAGTCAGACTTAAAGGAACACAATTGGAATGAGGTTTTTGCAAATGAAGATTCAAATAGTGCATATGATGCATTCTTATCAACTGTAATTTCACTATATGAAAAACATTGTCCTTTAATGAAAATCACTAGAAAGCATCACAGATCAAATAAGCCATGGATCACAAAAGGGATAGAAGATGCATGTAAAAAGAAAAATAATCTATATAAGAGATTCATAAAACAGAGGACAAAAGATGCTGAAATAAAGTACAAGTTATATAAAAATAGATTAGTAAATATTATAAGAACAAGTAAGAAAGAATATTACCACAAATTATTGGAGCAAAGTAGAAGTAACACACAAGAAACATGGAGGATATTAAATAGTATAATCAAAAAGGGCTCAAAAAATAAGAATTATCCAGATTATTTTAAAAAAGATAAAGATATTGTGCTTGATAAAACTAAAGACATTGCAAATGAATTTAATGATTTCTTTGTAAATGTTGGCTTTAATTTAGCAAAAGAAATTCCAGAGTCAAGAAATAATAACGACCTAAATAAACATATTACTCAGAATGTGTCCTCCATGTTTATTGGTGCTGTAACTCATAGAGAAATAATTAACATTGTGAAGACATTTAAAAATAAAAAGTCCACTGACTGTTTTGGTATTGACATGATATTAGTTAAAAGTATTATAGAATATATAGTGCAACCTTTCGCATACATTTGTAATCTGTCCTTTCAAACTGGTGTATTTCCCTCACAAATGAAAATAGCAAAAGTTATTCCAATCCATAAAAACGGAGAGAGAAGTCAGTTTACCAATTATAGGCCAATATCACTGCTCCCACAGTTCTCAAAAATTTTAGAAAAGTTATTTGTTAATAGACTTGATAAATATATTGAGAAGCATAATCTCCTAAGTGATAACCAATATGGCTTTAGAGTGAAAAGGTCCACTTCGATGGCAGTGATGGAACTTGTAGAAGGGATATCTAATGCTATAGATAATAAGGAATATACTGTTGGTGTTTTTATAGACTTAAAAAAGGCGTTTGATACGATTGATCATTCTATATTAATGAATACACTAGAGAGATATGGCATAAGAGGGTTAGCATACAAGTGGATGAAAAGTTACCTGGATGACAGATATCAATATGTCGAATTCAATAATGTAAAATCTAAGCAGTTGAAGGTAACTTGTGGTGTTCCTCAGGGCTCTGTGCTGGGCCCTAAATTATTTATATTATACATAAATGACATATGTAGCATTTCCAAACTGTTAAAATGTGTATTGTTTGCTGATGATACCACTCTGTATTGCTCAGGTAAAAACCTAGAACAGCTTCTGACTACAGCGGAAAAGGAGTTAAATATATTAAAAAACTGGTTTGATGTAAATAAGTTATCATTAAATATAAAGAAAACAAAATTGATTATTTTTGGCACTAGACAAATGAAAAATGTATCTAAAATCAGGGTTAATGGAATTGAAATTGAAAGAGTGTACGAAAATAAATTTCTTGGAGTGATAATTGATGATAAGCTGAGTTGGAAGTCTCATATAAACCATGTGAAAACAAAAATGTCAAAAACCATTGCTATTCTCTATAAAACAAAGCATGTCCTGAACAAAAAATCATTATACACACTCTATTGTACTCTGTTGCTTCCATATATGACTTACTGTCTGGAGATATGGGGTAATGCATATAAAACGAACACTCTTCCTATTTTCAAGTTGCAAAAAAGAGCTATAATAATTATAAACCAATCAAACTATATAGAACCAACTAACATTTTGTTTATTAATCTGAATACCCTGAAATTTTATGATTTAGTTGAATATAAAATGGCACAGATAATGTATAAAGCACAAAATAGCTTGCTTTGCCCCAGTACTCAGAAGCTGTTCAAAGTCAGAGAGAGTCAATATGACTTAAGGGGAACAGATTTCTTTAAAAAAAACAAGATAAGGACAAATATAAAGCAGAGATGTGTTTCTGTTAGAGGAGTTAACCTGTGGAATAGTTATGACAGTGATTTAAAAAGGTGTAGTTCATTTTCCTTGTTTAAAAATATGTTTAAAAATAGAGTATTAGAAAAATATATATATCAAGAATGAAAAGAGCAAAAAAAAAAACAAAAAACAAAAAAAAACAAAAAACAAAAAACAGAAAACCTCTTGATTCTTTTGCTTTGATGTAGTTACTTACTAAGGTGGTGGTGTTTTTTCTTGTTTGTTTGTTTGTTTGTTTGTTTGTTTTGTTTTTGCTTTGTTTGCCTTCTCTCACCCCAACCAATCACAGCAGATGGCCCCGCCCCTCCCTGAGCCGGGTTCTGCCGGAGGTTTCTTCCTGTTAAAAGGGAGTTTTTCCTTCCCACTGTCGCCAAAGTGCTTGCTCATAGGGGGTCATATGATTGTTGGGCTTTTCTCTCTGTATCTATGAAGCGCCTTGAGGCGACATTTGTTGTGATTTGGCGCTATATAAATGAAATTGAATTGAATTGAATTTTATTATTTGCTTCGAGCCCTGTGTACAGGAGCTGCATGCTAAAAGATCTTTTGTTAAAAGGGTTGGCGTAATAAGCAAATGCTTCAGCCAATACCTTTTGATTAGCCTTGTCTCATGCTTTCTTGCTTTGTGGTAAATCTTTGTTCTGTCTTCACTGAGATATTTGAATGCTAATCAATAAACATATCAATTACAAAAAATCAATTACAAAAGACTCCAAACTCCGCCATGGCCAAGACCAAAGAGCTTTCGAAGGACACCAGGAAAAGAATTGTAGACCTGCACCAGACTGGGAAGAGTGAATCTACAATAGGCAAGCAGCTTGGTGTGAAAAAATCAACTGTGGGAGCAATCATCAGAAAATGGAAGACATACAAGACCACTGATAATCTCCCTCGATCTGGGGCTCCACGCAAGATCTCATCCCGTGGGGTCAAAATGATCATGAGAACGGTGAGCAAAGATCCCAGAACCACACGGGGGGACCTGGTGAATGACCTGCAGAGAGCTGGGACCAAAGTAACAAAGGTCACCATCAGTAACACACTACAACGGCAGGGAATCAAATCCCGCAGTGCCAGACGTGTTCCGCTGCTGAAGCCAGTGCATGTCCAGGCCCGTCTGAAGTTTGCCAGAGAGCACATGGATGATACAGCAGAGGATTGGGAGAATGTCATGTGGTCAGATGAAACCAAAGTAGAACTTTTTGGTATAAACTCAACTCGTCGTGTTTGGAGGAAGAAGAATACTGAGTTGCATCCCAAGAACACCATACCTACTGTGAAGCATGGGGGTGGAAACATCATGCTATGGGGCTGTTTTTCTGCCAAGGGGACAGGACGACTGATCCGTGTTAAGGACAGAATGAATGGGGCCAAGTATCGTGAGATTTTGAGCCAAAACCTCCTTCCATCAGTGAGAACTTTGAAGATGAAACGAGGCTGGGTCTTCCAACATGACAATGATCCAAAACACACCGCCCGGGCAACAAAGGAGTGGCTCCGTAAGAAGCATTTGAAAGTCCTGGAGTGGCCTAGCCAGTCTCCAGACCTCAACCCCATAGAAAATCTGTGGCGGGAGTTGAAAGTCCGTGTTGCTCGGCGACAGCCCCAAAACATCACTGCTCTTGAGAAGATCTGCATGGAGGAATGGGCCAAAATACCAGCTACTGTGTGTGCAAACCTGGTAAAGACCTATAGTAAACGTTTGACCTCTGTTATTGCCAACAAAGGTTATGTTACAAAGTATTGAGTTGTATTTTTGTTATTGACCAAATACTTATTTTCCACCCTGATTTACGAATAAATTCTTTACAAATCCTACCATGTGAATTCATGGATTTTTTTTTCACATTCTGTCTCTCACAGTTGAAGTGTACCTCTGGTGCAAATTACTGACCTCTGTCATCATTTTAAGTGGGGGAACTTGCACAATCGGTGGCTGACTAAATACTTTTTTGCCCCACTGTAGATACATATAACACGGTCAGTGAGAAGTAAAACTCATCGTCTTACCACATGTTATATTCTGTAAACTTAAAATAAACCAGTGAAATTAGTGTTTAGTGTTTTTAAGTCGTCTTGTGACACTTTCACGATGCTTCATATCACCGTGTTTATGATGATAAAACTTGCTCTCTCGTTAGCACATGTCTGCGCTGACACTTGTCATGAAAATGTCCTGAGCCTGGGTTCAAGCTTCCTCTTCAATCACTATTGATCATTAATAGGGTCACAAAAGATTTGTCACATTATCCCCACAAACATGTTTTTATAGAAATCATTGTGACACAAAGATTTAGATTCTTGTTTCACAAAGTACCTGAACTCAAAATCTTTAGAGTTTCATATTTATAAAGCACCACAAACATTTATACCGTTGTATGAGCTACACTTCTTGTAAAAAACTGATTGGAAATGCGTTTGAGAAAAGTTTTTGGACAGCACATGTGTCACATTTTAAACAGGGTTTGAATAATCAGCGCTGACATACGTGTACATGCACTCACATGGATGCGCAGGGTGGTGGGGGTGAGGGGTGTGGGGGTGGCGGGCAAAAGAAGTGCAGGTATATTACTACTCTCATCGCACCACGTTTCAATGTTTAACACACGCTTCTCTATTCCCAAACCCTGATTCCCGTGTTTAACATGGCAGGCGTGTTTGTGGAAGCCGTGCAGGGCTGTGTGCCTTCCGGCCACCCACGCTTCCAGTGGTGGTGACGCTGGTCCGGAGGACGGCCACGCCTCCAGTGACGGCAGCGATGCTGGTCTGGAGGCCAGCACGGTCGTGAGCCCTGCTCACGGGCGGCTGGGCAGGCATGTGCCGCTCCGGAGCAGCTCAGCCACAACCTCAGTCCCAGGTCAAGCAGGCTCCCCTGGCACGGGGACCTCCGTCTCTCCGCACAGCTCCTCGACCGCTCCCAGCTGGAGCGGACCCTCGTGCACTTCCTCCATCCCCAGCTCCTCCGCCACTCCAGACTGGAGCAGCCCTTCGCGCAGCTGTTACCCCTCCCCCGGCAGGCCACCACCTCCAGCTGTCAAGGTGCCCCACGCGGCTCCTCCACGGCTTCGCCACCGTCAGGATACACCGGTGGGGGTGGCAGTGGTGGTGTTGACCAGGCCTGGAGCAGCATCGCCAGATTCCCATTCTCTCCAGGTGACACTCGGTCTGGTCCCGCAGCTCTTCCCACTGCTGGCGTGCCTCCACCGCCTACTCCCGCTGGGTGGTGTCCCGATTCGTGATTGAGGTGAGAGACAAACGACCACAAGTCCAAGTGCGTCAAAACAATGATTTTATTAAACACACGTGTGGAGGAAATACACCATCACAATCCTCAGCATAAATCCTCCAAAAAAAGTATACTCAGAATGTTTTATACGTCAGGGAATTATACGCCCCTTCATGCGTCAAAGCAAATACATAACATGCATAAGTTACAATCACCACAACCTTTGATTCAAAAGGAACAGTTCCTCCGTCTCGACGCCCGGTGCTTCCTGTTGATCTTCATACTTTCGCTTATTTCTGGAACTGAAACTGTCACTTATGCAGGTACAACGTGCAGTTACAAGCAAAACATGTCTAACCTCTTACCTAGAAACGAGTCTAGCTACGGTGTGTGTGTGTGTGTGTGTGTGTGTGTGGGTGTCTCGACCTCAATTGCACTCTCTCACCTCGCCGACTAACTCATGACCTTTCACCAGACAGAGCCACTCTCACAACCTAACTGAAACTATATGTGTAATATATTGAATAAATGCTTTAATCAAATGGCACTGCTCAAAGCTTAATAAAAAGGATATAAACGAATAAAAGATAATAATGAATAACCTGGTTATTCAAATAGCCACATCCAGACGGCTCCTCAAAATAACAGATTATATGTGGTGCATATGTATTATAAGCATGTATGAATCTTTCTATAGCTCCAGTCAAAACCACAATAGATTGGCTGGACACTCGCCAGCCAAAGCTTTTGACCTTCAATTAACTGACCGAGCTTCAACTCTTTAATAAGCACAAAAATGCGATGTGTATGAAATGATTACAGTTGCACCTGCAATGAAAGATTATTATGTGATTATGATAACACCTGAAATACAGACTCAAATGTAATATCAATAAATGCTTTGATGAAATGATGATTAATGCAATGATAATGATAATGGTTAGCCGCCATTTTGGCCACAATCTGGGCCAGCTCCTCCCTTTCCCGGATCAGACGTGGACCCGACGTGCCGCGTCCTGGGTTTCGGCACCAGTGTGGCGTGACTGAGACACAGCAGGTCCATAGATTGGTGGTCAGAGCCATCTTTACTTCACACGGCTGCAGCTCTCAGCTGGCAGCTGCACATTCATCACACCACGTTTCAGCTCACAGCTCTCTCTTCCCAAACCCTGACTCCTCGTGTTTAACACGAGGAAAGAATATCACCACACATTATCGGAGCGAGTGTGTAGCAGTAACACACAAGAAACATGGAGGTTATTAAATAATCAATAAGGGCTCAAAAAATCAGAATTATCCAGACTATTTTAAAAAAGATAAAGATATTGTTCTTGATAAAAATTAAAGACATTGCAAATGAATTTAATGATTTCTTTGTGCCTGTTGGCTATAATTCAGCAAAAGAAATTCCAGAGGCAAGAAAAAATAATGCACTAAAGAAGGTTAATTCTTAAGTAATATTGATATTGCAAATGATTTAAATAAATGTTTTGTAAAGGTGAGGGAAATAATCTACAAAATAAAAGGCCTAGAGCAGATGAAGATGTATGATATTATTTGAAATGCAAATTCTAAAGGAAAGAAGCTGTAATTTTAACTTTAACTAAGTAAATACAAATATAATCAAAAATGTGTTCAAACTTACAAAAACAAACCTCTGGTTGTTGGCTGACTCAATGCAACACTGCTTAAAGTAGTAATCTGATTACTCTGGCCATTTGTCATATTACAAACTGCAATTCTATAGAAACAAATATGAAGTGTGGAAAATTGCTGAAGTCATCCTGTTGCAAAATCTGGAAAAAATCAATTAAATAACCCTTTTCTGGATTTAATAGTCATTCAATGAGTTCATTATCTTTGCATGTGCATGCAGCAGATTATTTGTTATTTCAGTGAGAATAACTGAAAGTGGGACATTTTCAGATGTTAGTGTTGTCGCGTGTCTTGGACCACTGCTGTAGACTGTATTTACAATAGAGATGCCACTCGTCCTTAATGATTCAACTAAATATATGGAATCTAATCCTAAAAAGATTAAACAATATAAAAGTGGGACTAAATATTGATTTGCAATCAATAATTAATAACAGACAAAAAAAGACCAGTAGTATGATAACTGGCCCAAACCATTAGAAGGAATCCAGTTTCATAGGTTTATGTTAGTGGTGTACCTGTTGCTGAGGCCAGGCTCCTGTGTTTAATCTCACATAGCAAATTGTCTTGGACAGAGCATATTAATAAAATGGATGCTAAATTGGGAAATGGTATTTCTGTGGTTTAAAGGATGAAAGGCCTTTGATATAAAAATCATCCAGGCATTCATCATGTCCCGATTATTACCCAGTAGTATGGTCTGGTGGTACAATGGAATGGATTATAAAATATAGTACAAAATACTATTTGCAGTACATAAACATGTTAGTTTCACAGTACTCAACACAGTTATAGATCCAGAGGGGAGATTTCTAATCATTAAATTATCTTTACACTGGTTATCAGTGTATATGGCCAAATGTTGATAAAGATAAAGATTTTATTAAATAGTTTAAAAAGAGGGTCTGGTCTGCTGTGGCACAGGCAGCTACCAGCAGAGCCTGTGGGCTCGTCGCTGTAGCCCTGTGGGGCTTCTGCACTGTGACTGCTGGGTGACCCCTTCGTGTGCACACCCTACACAGGTGTACACACAGGTGTTCATGCAGGTGTAGAAACAGGTACTCACAGACATGCACTTTATTGGTTGCTAATGTTGTGTCATTAGCACTGAAGCAGATTTTCTTTTCCTTCCTCTGTCAATCGCTCTATCCAAGTTCTCTTTCTTTCTTCTTTTTCTTATCCCTCACTGGTCTGGTCCGTTGTGATTGTAATAACGCAAAATAAACACTTCTAATAAAGTTCTAATATAATATGACTGTTAATTAAGTGGACCATTATAGCAAATGCCATCCAGTTGGGAACTTATATCTGTTGGCCTTCTTCTTTGGCCTTCAGACAACAATTCTGATGCTACACTGTTGGGAGGGTAAAGGTGGGCGGACTGATCCAGATATCCATAGTTTTGATTCTAATGCTGATATTGGCATCAGATCGATACCAGCGCAATTTGGAATTTTGTGTGTGCTGTAAAAGCAAATGTTATGTTATGTAAATGTTGTGTTGTCAAGGCTTACACAACACAACAAAACAGCTCCATAGAGCACCCTAATATCAGGCTGAGTTTTGTCTCTGTCTTAGAATAAATGTTGAGCTTTATGAGACCAGGAAGAATAGCTAAATGGGAAATTCACATCATGCCTGTGCATTGTATCTGTAGTAATTGCTTGGCTGTTATTTAACCAGGAAACCAAACACTTGAAATCTCATTTGCTAAGTGTCCTGGGCCAAAATAGCACACGGTGCAGCGGTGAGTTCTATGTGCATTCAAAGCCAGGGCCCAGCACAGTGCATCGGTTATTGCAGCCTCTTATTGTAAAGTGCCGACACTAACTGAAGGGCTGTGACGAGCACGTGATGATCATCAAACTAAATGTTAAACATTCACATTTAAAAAAGTGTTTGCCAGAACGATACTAAGAGCTTCGCTGTATTTCATTCACTGAGTGGTTAAATTTAGTTTGTCACTTTACAAAAATTAGGCAGAAAATCTGTGACTCTTATTTTTTTGTTTATAGTTGTCATTTCACATTTAGTTATCGTCAGGACTTCAACTGACATTGCAAACATTTTCAGTCTGCAACAACATATGATCATAAATCGCTATCTTCATACAAGGACAAACCATGGAGCATAATCCAACTATTTTTAACCCAATCTTAAAAACAAAGACCACAAAGGAGGAACACTACATGGGGAAAAGTGCTGAGCTACCACTCTTAATCTTTGAATTCAGGCATTTTCAGTCCCATTGCACCAGTTGTGTAAAATGAAGCAGCTTCAGAAACGCTGAAGAATAAGCTCTAACTGAATTTGGGGATGGTACTGTATTAGGGTGCCACCACTGCAGTAATTCAACTGCAAATGTCTTCCCTCATAGATATTCCACAATCAAATGTAAGTGGTTATTATATTATTATTGCAAACATAGAAGTGTTTAGGAACAAAAACAGCTCAACCACAAACTGAAAGATCGTGTAAAGAGTGCTGATGCATATATGCATAAAAAGTCACCACCACGTGACCAGTGTTGGTCAAGTTACTTGAAAATAGTAATCAGTAACTAATTACTGATTACTTCCCCCCAAAAATAATCCCATTACTTTATTGATTACTTATTTTCAAAAGTAATTAATTAGTTAGTTAGTTAGTTACTTAGTTACTTTTTAAAAACACGATTTACAACCTGAATAGGTGATAAAGTGATAGATCTTTCAGCCCAATTCTACTTTTTCTGCATAATCATCATACAAAATGTAATCAAATGGAAAAGTCTCTTTTTAAAACTTGTTTTATTAGTTTTAATCTTTTAACTTTATGCATCAAGCAAACATTTAATTATCTGCAACATTCACTGACTGGAAGAAATTAGTTTAACATTTAAACCTATTTTCTGCACATTCCAGCACATAAAATAAAATATTTTGTGTGTTTACACTCAGTCTTTCAAATAGATGCAAGTAAAACACAGCAGAAAATAAATAAAGTCAAAGTCTAGCGGTCCTGTTGCTCTATTTTCACTTGTAAAGCAGGAGTGGGGTAGGCGGAGGGTTACCCTGGTGCAGGTGTGCAGTGGTCAGTGGAAGAATCCGCGAGTTTCTCTGTGAGTTTCCCATTACGTCGTAGCTACTCGGTGCTTGTTTGGACGTTTAGGGTTTTTTTCGCTGTAAAAAGAAGTTTTCTTCCCACGCACAACGGACACTAATGTTTTTGTCACTTTTTATGGAATCAAACTCAAAGTAAGGTCAGTACTTCCACGCTTTAAACGCTGCACGCTCATACTCTCTCTGCACTCGATATATGATCCATTGTTGATCTGCACACAGCTGTTGTCACGAACGTCGCACTCGCTTACGTCACTGTCATGAGACAGTCTCGCAAAAAATCACGGTTTTAGTGACGCAGTAACGCAGCGTTCCTACGGGAAAGTAACGGTAATCTAATTACTGTTTTTGCAATAGTAATCCCTTACTTTACTCGTTACTTGAAAAAAGTAATCGGATTACAGTAACACGTTACTTGTAACGCGTTACTGCCCTTCTCTGCACGTGACACTGATACACCAACAAAAGGGAAAACACATCAAACCAAAGGATACTTCAGCAGCTGCAGTTGATTTTTACCCAGCAAATCTTTTGATTCCTGTAGGTCCCATTTTAAGTATTCCTTTTGATGCCTTCTTTTATATCTCCCTTCATTACATTCCCTCTCATAAGCTTTTTACATCTCCACTGGGCAAGCAATTATCCATAAACCTAGAGGGAAAATAGCCTCTGTGCCATATGAGCGTATTAAATGTTGTGAATATTTGTCTCATCCATTTAATTGAAACAGTCAGAGATCCCTTTGGGATTCCCACTTCCAAGCTCCCTTGCTTTTACACACTCAGGTCTTCGTTCTTTTATTTTTATTTATTGATTTATTTTTTGCCAGCCAGCTTTGACATTCAGGAGAAAGAGGGCCATCACAACACATGTGTAAGAACAGAAATGAAAATGAATGACCCAGAAATCAGAAATCAGCCCTGGAACACAGAACGTTTTTAAAGGCCAGGAAAAAAGGGCTCCTGTCGATGCCAGATATCTGGCATTAAGTCGACAGATAATGTATCTAAATTTCACCTGCGGGAGATTAATTTTGTAAGATGATTAATTATGTAAACAGTGTTATCAGTGAGATGCTTACAGATCACTACAGAGAAACATTTGGATTCTGTCAGCTTTGCCTTGTTTATCAGTGGGGAGACAGCATCCAGCAACAAGGTCGTTCAAGGTTACAGCTCGTCTGTGGACACTGAGGGGAGCTGAAACACCAGTACAGGAGGCAGGCTCATTCATATTCCTTATCTCAACACTGCATAGACTCACTGACATTAAATAAAAGAAAGCGGTCGCACTTTATATTATGGTTCGGTAATAAAGTAGTAATAGTAGTGTAGGAAGCAGAGACAAGAATCCAATAGTGTAGTAATTTCTATTTCATTAACACTCAATTACCTGTGTCAGTTCCTGTGCAATATGGAGGAAACAGAGCTGTCTCTGTTTAATAACAATCATTAAAGCAAACTTAAACTGGCAATTTGAAGTGATGCACGATCGCCCTAATTAACTTAATTTCATCTAAATCCATAATTAGTTACTGACTGACAGAGCTTTAATCTTCCCCTTCAAAACTAGGCACTGCTGCAAAGAGTCGGCTGCCAGTAGGTGGCAGACTGCACTTTCTTTTTTATCCCTGGATAAACCTAAAGAAGAAGTGAAGTGCCACCTGCAAACATTGGCCAGGATTTACCTCATTTTTGGCTTCATAGATCCACATAATCTCGTAGATATGCTTGCACAAACCAATGAAGTATAACAGTATATTTGGAATCAAAGCCACATATGCTGCTGTAGGATTAGGATTCATCTTTATTGTCATTACACATGTACGAATGCAGGGTAACGAAATACAGTTTGCATCTAATCAGAAGTGCAAAGAACAGTAAGTGCAATACGAGCAGATTATATACAGATGAGGGTAGAATAATGGTGGAATAGTTATGACAGATTATGTTAGGGGTGACTGTGGTTTAGGGGGGTTGGGAAGCTCATCTTGTAACCGGAAGGTTGCGGGTTCGATCCCCAGCTCTGTCTGTCCTGGTCGTTGTGTCCTTGGACAAGACACTTCACTTACCGCCTACTGGTGATGGCCAGAGGGGCCGATGGTGCGATATGGCATCCTCGCTTCTGTCAGTCTGTCCCAGGGCAGCTGTGGCTACAACTGTAGCTGCCTCCACCAGTGTGTGAATGTGAGAGTGAGTGAACAGTGGAATTGTAAAGCGCTTTGAAGGTCTCAAAAAGCGCTATATAAATGCAATCCATTATTATTATTATTATTATTGTTTATATTCCTATGCAGACGCCTCTGCGTTGAATTACACTTGTTATTAACCGCTGTCTCTCTTCCACAGCATGTCTTTATCCTGTCTTCCTTCTTCTCTCCCCAACCAATCACAGCAGATGGCCCCGGCCCTCCCTGAGCCTGGTTCTGCTGGAGGTTTCTTCCTGTTAAAAGGGAGTTTTTCCTTCCCACTGTCACCAAAGTGCTGCTCATAGGGGGTCATATGATTGTTGGGTTTTTCTCTGTATGTATTATTGTAGGGTCGACCTTACAATATAAAGCACTTTGAGGCGCTGATGTTGTGATTTGGCGCTGTAAAAAATACAATTACATTGAATTGAAATCATACAGAGAGCAAATATACTGATGTACTGATGTATACAGATGAACTGTATAGCATACAGATGTTCTATATGGCTATATAGACAGCCAGATACGAGGCAGGGATAGCTCAGTAAGCAGAGTGGTCGCCCCATGTTAGGAAGGTCGGGGTTTTGAACTGAACAGCTACCCCGAGGTACCCCTGAGCAGGGTGCCGTCCCTGCTCCCAGGGCACCCAGTGGCTGCCCACTGCTTCACTGAGTGAATGGGTTAAATGCAGAGAGGAATTTCCCCACAGGGATCAATAAAATATACATTATTATTACATTATTATTATTAGATATGCAGATGTGACACGTATACACAGATGTATTGATGTGTGGTAAACAGATCTAGAGTGCTATAAATATATCTGCCGTAGTTAAAGCAAAGGCTCAACTTTCCTACGCCAGTCCATCAGCTACTCATGGTGATAACAGGCCGTATTTATTTATTAGACTTATTGCCAAATGAGTTTCTCTCCATGTCAACAGATTACCGCAAATCTTCACATCGTCTTTCCGATGCATCCATCGGAGTGTGAATGTCGTTACTACTAAGTACAGAGAAAGTGCTTGTGAGAATGGGTGTGATTGGGTGAATGTTGCATGTTGTATAGAGCGCTTTGACTGGTCCGAGAGAGTAGAAAAGCGCTATACAAGAATCAGTCCATTTACCATAAACTCCTGTTCCTTTGTACTCTTACAAAAGTGTGTATGTGACTCCTACATTTAAAAAAAAAACAACTTAAATAAAATCTTTAGGGGGGGTTTTAAAAACAAATTTGCTATTAAATCTCATTTCAGGAACGTGGACAGCCAAGGTAGGAATCAGCAGACACTCAGCAATACACACTCTTACAAATTTTGTAATATACTGAGCACAATAATAACATGTACTATGAATTTCACCTTTTTTCAGCTGCAAATCATGTCCTCAAATTTGAACTTTGTCAGTATCAGTTTTATGCAATAAGATAAAGTTATGTGACTATTGCCATGAGACGGAGTCAGACTGCTGTCAGTCTGATAACAACTCTGACTGAATACAGTCAAGATGGCAGATATTAACTATTACATTTGTCCTCAGCAATCTTCCTGTTCTACAGGAATATAACCAAAATACAAACAGCAAAACAACCAAGCTTTTCTAAAATATTAACAATAAATAGTAACTGAGATTGGTTTGTATGACAGCATTCTTAAAAATAAGCAAGGACTTTATCAAAGACCAGTAATATGATTATAGTGAACTCACAGGGACTGTGACCAAAACGAAAAAATCCCAAAACAAAAACAATCTCACTACGAGTGTTAAATAACACCTTAGGATTACCTCTGGTCTTTCAAACTTTGAAACCAGCTTCTGTTGCATCTGTGACCAAAGTGACATTTCTGGGCCGCGAGACAATTTCATATGTCATTTTTTAATGGCCTGTCGGTTTGTGGGAGCTGAATCTTCAACCCTGCTGAGAATCCATGCAGGCAGGTGTGGGACTTTATTTTCATTGGCACACCATCAAAATATAGATGTGATCCAAGTCTTGGAAGGGGGGACAGCACATGTACAGGCCAGGTAGACAGAGAGACGGGGTGCCGGATTTAAATGCAAGGGTGTCGGGAATAAGTGAAGAAATGACTGCTTATTCTTTAAATATTGTAGACACATTTTGGAGGTGTGTTTAACCTGCTATCCATAGGATGGTCCATGGTGCTGCAAAACCTTTTAATAGCTTTCCTTCCTTAAGGTCCCATCCACATTCCCAAATGTCTTATTTTACCACCTCCAGAGCTCCCCTAGACCGGTACACCATGCTTTACTGATGGTATTAAGCACTGTTCTTGCATCCTTTTATCTGTTCTGTGTCTTCTGTTTGACTCATCTGTCCAAAAAGCTGTCTTCCAATGTCCAATGTCGGTTTTTATTGTCCAGTCTGATTTGGCTTTTTCTCTACAAATTTGACATTCCAGAATCCCAGCATCCCAAAGTTGCCTCTTCACTGTTGATGCTGATTTTAAACAACATGCTCTCAGATATTTGTCTTCTTGTCTTCTACTCGACACTTTAATGCTTCATGCCAAAAATATAGATCTTATAGATATTATATTGTATTGTTTGCAAAATGGATAAAACTGGTTTTGAATTACATGAAAATGTAATGATCCCAAGTTTTTGACAGGTAGTACATTTCAACAGAGAGACTAAGACACTCTGTAATAACTCCCACTCTCACTTTGCTTTTGAGTTATTGAGTTTTAAATGAGGTGAGGTTACACAAAATGCTGCAAACATAATAATCACTATCAACACATTCTGTCCTTTAGATCCAAACGTGCGAGCTAACAATGACTATAATGGCTTCATTTTACGCTGCTGGGCTCTGGATTGGAAACTGCTTTGTCCTCCATTGATGCAATCACATAAATGGTTACATCATTCAGGCTGCAGCCTCAGAACGTGTTATTGTTTTGACTGGAGACTTTTCTGAATTGCACTCCTCTGATGAGCTGCAGCAGAGGAGAGGGGAGAAACACATCAAGGCTGAAGCAGGCTGCACTATTAGCACAAAACAAAGCCAAATACAAGTGACTGCAGGGACATTAACCTTTAGCCCGGTAAGGCTATATTAGGCCATAGTTATAATGCATAGATAAAATGAGACTATACTTATAATAATATACAGTGAAAGAATGTTCAGGTTTAGAAATCCATGCTCAAGTTCAGTTCAGTTATAGAAGGGGCAATTTTTAGAAATCAACGTAACACTGAGCAATAATAACCTGTCTACAATCTTTATTGCTACATTACTCTGGAACTCAGGGAGTACAAAACTGAAACCAAAACATATGGAAACGAGGGAGTACTAATACTCAAGGAGAGCACACATTACATGACCGCAATTTTTCAAACATCAAACTGATTTGAGCCTATACATAATCACATGAAAGGCAGTCCTGTTTGTTTATTAATTACCAGCGGATGCCACATAAAAAGAGATCATGTGTGCCAAAGTCAGAGGTTAAAGTGGGACGGTGTTTTACTGTTTTTGCCACAACACCAGAGCGACTGCAGGTGTCTGTAAGGCACGGTTGCAGTACTTCAGCATCTAGCTAGCTCTTCTGAAGAGGAGTGAGCATAAAGGGAGTAACATTTGCTGTCAGGTAATTTCAAATGTAATGTTTCTATGAGTTCAACAAACATCAGCAAACACACAAACTGTTTGTGTCCAGCTGCTTATTTCACAGGGAGAGAAAAGAAAGAGCTAACCTCACTCAGAGATGGAGAAAGATAAGAAAGACAGGAGAGGAAGAAGAGAGCTCAGATTTAAAGGGAAGGATGATCAGGAGTCTTTGACAAACTGGAAATGTAAAGCTCACATGTAAGTCGTCATGTTTTTAAATCAGCTCTTGGGTCTGTACACGTGACGTTATGTTTTTTCATATTGTCAAACCTGCTGCTAAACAAACTGAGGTAGAATAACAGTTTTTTTAAAGGCTGCATGAAAATCCTCTGCAGGTTAGTGCAGGATAAACAGGTTAGTTTGCTGCACTGTGATGGATTTAAAGTAAAGGACAGTGTGTGACTGGTGCTCAGTGGCTGTGGTTTCATCGTCACAGTTAGGTTACATCAAGTGTAGCAGAGATTCAAAATGAAGAAGTCAAAATGTGGGCCTCTGGAATGGATGTCGTAGTTCTTCTTCTGCCACACACCCCCACTTGTCAGTTTTCTCTTAGCAAAGTCATGAGTAGACTCCATGTGATCCTGGAGCTTCTGCGCATAGTCACGTTCTGGTTGATCGTCATCAGCGTCAGGGGGTCAGCCCATCTCCATCTCCGCTGAAGTATGGATCTCCCTGGCAAATATCAAGAGGGCAGGGGAGCACGAGGTGGAGTCCTGGACGGCCGAACGATATGCCATGAGGACCAGGGGAACATGAGTGTCCCAGTCACATTGATGTTTAGCGCCAGTTGCTCTGCCACTGTACGGTTAAATCTCTCAATGAGTCCCTCACTCTGTGGTTGGAAGGGTGTTGTATGGATCTTATGGGAGCCTAGTTTCTTGCACATGGCCGCAAACGCACGGGACTCAAAGTTCCTGCCCTGCTCTGTGTGAATTACTTCAGGCACCCCAAATCTGCTGAACATCCCCTCCACCAGAGCATCCACAATCGTCTCGGCCTCTTGGTCAGGAAAACTTTAAGCCTCTGGCCACTTTTTGAAATAGTCCATAGCATTGAGGATATAGCAGTTTCCCCTTTCTATGCGGGGGAAAGGACCCAGGATGTCCATCCCCACCCTCTCCATATGGTACCCTGCCGGAAACTGTTGGAGTTGGGCATGGGATTTGGTTGTGGGCCCCTTTCGTGCTGTACAGCTGTCACAGCAGCGGCAAAAGTCCTTATGTCGGGCCCAATAGCATCGCTGCTGGAGGCGGCAGAGGGTTTTAGTGACACCAAAGTGGCCAGACCCAGGGGCTCCATGCACTGCGTTAAGCACCATCTCTTGCAGGGCCCGCAGGACCACCAACTGCCACCTCATCTTGTCCATAGCTGGTTCCTTCCAGCCCCTTTGCAGCACTCCATTGTACTGCCGCAGGACATTAAACATGGACCAGAGTCCCTTTGTGGCCTGTGACAGCATGGCTATTTCCTCCTGTTGGGGTTGTCGCTGTTCCTCAATCCACCCAAGCACTGGTTTGATATCAGCATCATCCTCCTTTCATGTCTCCACTCTGCTGCATCCACAGCAACCAGCCTCTGACTGGATGGCTGTTCCTCTACCCCCATCACAGCACAATGTAAGTTGGGCACCAATTGGTCCTCCTGAGCTTCCTTCCTCTCACAGTAGTGGCATCTGTCTTGGGCACAGGGTCTGCGGGAGAGTGCATTGCATTTCTGTGCTGGGCCCCAGGTCTGTGTACAACTTCAAAATTATAAGCATGCAGCTCCTCGATCCAGCGTGCTAGCTGCCCCTCTGGCTCCTCCACTGCAAGGCAGCATGTTCAGTTCTGACCATAAAGTGGAGGCCCCCGAGGTAGTACTTAAAGTGGCGTGTGGCACATACCTCAGCAAGCAGCTCCCACCTCGTGACACAAAAGCGGCGGTCAGCTTTGGTGAAGGCCGACTATGGTATGCAGCCACTTTCTCCCCACAAGGTGTCATCTGGGCTAGCACTGCACCAGATCCGACACTGCTGGCATCTATGTCAAGGACAAAGGGCAGAGTGGGGTCAGGCGGAGAGAGCACTGGGGCCCCCACTAGGGCTTCCTGCAGTGAGGTGAAAGCTCCCTGACAGCCCACTTTCCACTGGAAGGTAACACCCTGTTGCAGCAGGTGGAACAGTGGCGCGCCTATGCAGAAGAAACCCCTTACAAACCCTCTGTAGTAGGATGCCAAGCACTGCACTGATTTGGGGTGGGCCAGTCCTTCACGGCTTGGATCTTATCCTCCATGGTGCAAACGCCACCGGCCCCCAGTTCGTGGCCCAGGAATGTGACCTCATGTCACATGAAGCAGCATTTCTGTAGGTTGAGCTCTAGCTCTACTGCCAATACTCTCTCCAGGACCCATCTGAGGGCCCTAAGAGCAGTGTGGAAAGAAGAACCATGGACCAAGATGTCATCCAGGTACACCACACATTCTCTGTGGTGAATTCCAATGAGTACCTTATCCATGAGTATCTCAAACGTGGCACAGGCATTGCAGAGGCCGAAAGGAAGAACTTTGCATTGATTACCAGCAGAGACTTATGGTAATTTAGTCTTTAGTCTGGCCTCTGGTGCAAGGGCGCTGCGTAGGTCTAGGGAGGAGAACCATGAGGATCCCGCCACTTTGTCAAGTGTCTCATCTATACGTGGGAGAGGATATGGGTCCTTCTTTGTCACCTTATTCAAAGGCTGGAAATCTATGCAGAACTGCCAGTCATCCTTCACTTTCTTTGGAACCATAATGCCCAGGGATGCCCAGGGGCTGGTGGATGGTTCAATGAGTCCAGTAATGGCGTGGGAGTAGATTGAGGTGGCCGCCTCAACATCTGAATAACACACCCATCAGGGAACGAGAGCGGCCCCACTTTTTGTCAATAAGCAGTCCAGTGCCCCAAGGACATCCAGCCCCAGTATGCAGTCTTCCAGGTTTGCAACCCATGCCAAGCAGCGGACTGATTTCCTCCCCACACTCAGGGTGAGCACCGCTTCCCCTAGCATAGGGGCCCGCTCTCCCCTGACAGTTTGCAGCTTCACCATTATAGGGAAGATGGTATCCCCCTTTCCACCACGTCAGGTCTTAAAACTGTCGTTGAAGACCCGGTATCCACCAGGGCTGAGTAGCACAGTCCATTCATGACTAATGGGGCATACCAGCAGCTCCCAACCCAAGTCCTACCCAACAAAACAAGCCGCTCTACCTTTCCATCCACAGCTCTGCAGGGGTGCTGTGCACCCCCGTGGTCCCCGAGCTGGGTTGTTCCTACACGTAAAAGAGGTCGGGACACAGGCCCATGGTCCCGCATTGTCCCGGTTAGGCGGACACCAAGTTGTTTCCCTGATCCCTGCAGGCGTGGAGACAATCTCGGGCTAGGTGGCCCGACTGTCCACATCCCCAGCAGACCCTCGGCCCCCTTCTTGGCCTTTGTTCCCCATGCAGCGTGATAGCTCTCACCGACTGGGTCAATACCTCCACCCATGCGGGTTCAGTGGCGTCCGGTCCAGTCCCACCTGTAGCCCCCGTTTGCAGTGGCCTGGTGAGCTAAGTCAGGGGTTTAGCAGTCCCAGCACACAGTAAATCTCTCTCTCTCTGTAGCCAGCTCCAGGGCCTCCTGCAGGGACTTAGGATAAGCTAACAGTGTCTGCAGCTCATCTGGAAGCAGGGCCTGGAGGAAGTGGTCCCGAGCTAATTCGCCCTGGATGGCGGGGGGCATGTGGGCATAGGTGCTGTGGACCAGCCTCTCAATGTCATTAGCCAGATCCCTAATGTGCTCCCCCGGACAGCGGCGGCTGCACAGTTCGGAGCGGAGTAGGCTCGGGAGTAGCAGAGCAAGAACCGAACCACCTCTTCAGTGCCCTGACCGAAGCATCATAATTGCCCCTGCCCTCTGGGCTCAAAAGCAGTAAGCTAGACAGGGCATCACCAGTAAGGCACATAGCTAGCTGTAGGGACTTCTTCTAAGCAGACCACCAACCAGCCCTGGCCAACAGTTGAAATTGTGCATGAATAGCTTTCCAGTCAGCCTTGCCATCATACCTGGGGGTGTTCATGGAAGCACAGAAAGTGTTTCTATACACCGACATGTCCCTCTCCACATCCCCATTGTCTCACCCGGTCTCTGTGCTCCGCAAACCTCCGGTCTCCAGCGGCATAGTCGTGTCCGTGAGCATCCACTAGGGGTTCCCGCTTAATCTTGGAGTATCCATTGGAAACATCCTGAAAAGTCCCAGGGCAATTGCCAGCATCTACAGCCGATTTGGTGGATCATCGCGGTATTCCGGTTGCTGGATGTTTATGAAGAACAGTAACACAGGCTACTGTGGGCCATAACCAACACCAAAACAATAGGGAAAATGCGCTCTCCTGAATCAAAACAAACTCTCAACACGCACTCCTTTCCCCCCCCACACACAAACAACAAGACTCTCTAATACCCCCCCCCCCTCCCCAACACTCTAAGCCAACCACACACGTGCTCTCCTCCTGACTCTTTTGAAACGGCCTCTAGACTACTACACATTCAAGGACTTTGTCATCTTGAAGTGGTCATGTGATTGGCTTACCAGAACTACTTTATTCTTCCTCAGTCAAACAGCAGCACTCATGCAATTGTTTTGCTCCCTTAGCTCCAGGTGTTGTGCTAGAAGGTGATTGCTGTCCGCGGGAGCGCGCAGCTGCTTAAAGCTGTAGCGTCCAGATTACTTACAGCTACTTCCGTGCAACTGATATAAGCTGCGGTAAGCTGAACACAGCTTCAACCGTCTGTTTGTTGAAAAATAGTAATGCGACCGCGCCGCATTTTCTTGTTAGTAACGGTAATGGCGTTGTAACGATAGGAATAGTAATTAGTTAGATTACTTGTTACTGAAAAAAGTAACAACATTAGTAACACCGTTACTTGTAACGCTGTCCCATCACTGTTCAAATGTGGATATAATAAGAAACAGTAGTAAGTGTGTGGTATGTTCAGAAATAAAGGACATCTGCTGATCAAACAGTTACTCTGCTCAGTTAAATCTAACTGAGCACATTTCAGGCTACAGGCCAGGAGAAAATGTTTCAGCACCTATTCTGGCAAATGCAGCTTATTGCTGTAAACAACCAGCTACAGCCGAATAACAACAGGCATGCCAGAGTACTAATGGGCTCATGGTAAGATGGCAATCACAAGCAGAATCATCAGCATCAGATACAAGTCTTATCTGTGCCCCCTTCCCCAACTGCAGCATAACATCACCTGGATGCTAGAGCTGTAGCTATAGGCAAGAGTCAGAAGAACATGGGAAGGAGAGGTGGTGCTGACAACAATGCTTTCTTGTATTTTGGATCGTTTGTGACATCCAGCAAGTCTTAATAACTCTGTTTCCTGCTCCTTTTTCAACACAACATGAGCAGCATCCCATAACAAGTTCATTTCCATATTGAAAGACTTTAGCAGACATTATTCCCTTTGCACCAGAAAAGGTGTCACCTCGTCTCTATACTCCCAGTCCTCGTTTTTATTTAAAGAGAACAGAGGCATGAATTAATGACATTTTTATATCAATGTAGTTCAAAGGCAATATTGTAAAGAAATAGGAAATAGGAAATATAGTACTTCAGGATTTTAGCTCCCTGCAGAGAGGAGACATCACATGACAGGGATACTGTAACATCTAACCCACACTGTGCAGTGAATAATTATTAGTTTCAGTATTTATAAATATGTTGATTAGATCAACATTGCGTGGTGAATCACTTACTTATTGGATGGTCTTTGGGATTGAGTAATCCATTTTTGTTTTAAAGAGCTCTGACTCTGTGTTCACATCAATTAATTACAGGTGACTTCACCAAAATTCCAGACTACGTAATTCATGTGTCCATACCTTCAGTGAGAATCTACAATGTCAATAGTCGTGAAAATAAAGAAAAATCATCAAATGGGAAGATGTGTCCAAACTTTTGACTGGTAGTGTTCAGTATGTAATGTTAGTGCGCCCCAGGGCAGCTGTGGCTACAATGTAGCTGCCATTGCCAGTGTGTGAATGGGTGGATGACTGAATGTAGTGTAAAGTGCTTTGGGGTCCTTAGGGACTGAGTAAAGCACTATAAAAATGCAGGCCATTTACCATTTATTTTACTGGACTATACAGTTGTTGGTGCTATGTTCTCAGACAACACGTTCTCACTCCCAAAGCGTAACATTTTACGCTAGGTGACAAATCGTCAACATATTACGTTTTCAGCTACCCACCACGTTCCTAAATGACAACCTCGGAAAAATGAGGAAATATGAGAACCGTATGGACTCAATCCACACATGTTCGCTCTTTTTCTTCAAATCGCTTAGAAACACGCTATTTAACATCATTAAAGTCCTGGTTAAGATCAGGAAAAAGGTTATGGTTAGGGCTAGGGATAAGGTTAGGTTTAGGGCTGGAATACAGGGCTGGAACGTCTATTACTGCGGGAGCGTCATTGTCATTTCGGCCATAACCCGCCGCGTACCATAAGAACGCCGAAGGTCTCCTTTTGCGTTCCTCAGGAACGCCGCGGGACGTGACAAAACGTCGGCATGTTACGCCTCGGGAGTGAGAACGGGCTATCTCAGATTATAACTGTTTTCTTTGTCTGTTTTCTGATGCTCTTCCGTGAGTCGCCATCTTATCATTTGTTTGTCTTGGGGATCCCAGGGTCTATGTTGTCAGGGAGGCTGACAAATTTGCCCCACTGCAAATTGGTCCTAGGTGAGGGGACAGACAAAGAGTGATTGAGAAAACCCCTATGAGTGTTACATTAAGAGAATAGTTCACCCTGAATGGGATAGTGCTAGTGGGGTCCCACTGTGGAGCCAGGCCTGGGGAGGTTGCCTGAGGGACAGCCCTGGTGTCCGGACATTAGACTGTGGGGCCGGGCCAAATGAAGGTGGCAGTAGTTAAATCAATACTTAAAAAGCCATCATTTGACTCAGCTTTACTCAAAAACTCTTGCCCGAGGTAGTTTCATTATAAGGCATAACATGCATTTTCAATGCTATCCAGATGACACCCAACTTTATCTATCCATGAAGCCAGATAACACAGTCAGTTAAACTGCAGGAATGTCTGAACAACATAAAGACCTGGATGACCTCTAATTTTCTAAGTAACACTGTGAGCAACCTTGAAGTCATTTTTGACCAGGACATGTCCTTCAACGCACATATTAAACAAATATGTAAGACTGCGTTCTTCCATTTGTGCAACATCTCTAAAGTTAGAAATATCCTGTCTCAGAGTGACGCTGAAAAACTAGTTCATGCATTTATTACTTCCAGGCTGGACGACTGTGATTCATTATTGGGGGTCATATGATTGTTGGGTTTTCTCTGAATCTATTATTGTACGATCTACTGTACAATATAAAGCGCCTCGAGGTGACTGTTGTTGTGATTTGTGATGTCCAGTATATCCACCATTCCTCCGCTGCACATGTCCGTGTTTTTCTTTAAACTGCTCAACTTGAACTTTCTCTCTTTATGCTCTTTTCAATTGCTGTCCATTCTGGTCACTTCCAGTGAAAATTTTAACATCTTCAGCACTACCACCCCCAGCTCGGGCTCCTGTCTTTTTGTCAGTGTCACGTCTCCAAACCATACATCATAGCACATCACTACCATCTTGTAAATCTTCTCCTTTCACTCTTGCCACATCCAAACTGTGCCTCTGTTTCTGGCTGCCTGCCACCAACTGCTCCCTCTGTTGCTTGTCCTGTCTCTGTTTCACTTTTAGTGGATGATCTACAGGCTGTACATCACTGCAATTCATTATTGTTAGGACGTCCTGAAAACCTATCAGCTGTTTCAAAATGTTGCAGTAAGACAGGAACTAGAAAGAGAGCAGATTTCGTTCATACTGGCTTCTTGTCACTGGTTCTGTCATGATCCTGGGTCTTTGACCCAGCGTTTTGTGTTTTCTATTGTTGTGATATATTTTGGTATTTGGTTCTGTTCTTCCTCAGTTTAGTGTTTAGTCATTTCTGTCTGTGCTTTCCTGTAAAGTCCATGTCCCTTAGTCTGTGTCTTTGCATGTGTGAGTTCCTGTTTTATTTTATAGGTCTGCGTCTTCGCCTCCTCTTGTCTCGTTATGTCCAATCACTCCCAGCCGTGTCTCCCTCCTGTTTCCCATTCCCTGCTTGCCCTGTGTGTATTTAAGCCCTGTTTTTTCTCGTGTGCATTGTTGGTTCGTCTGCGTATCTCCCTCCGTCGTCTCAGGTTGTTTCTCCGTGTCTCTCTGCATCTCTGGTTTGTTTCTGTTATTTTTTCCCAGTTTAGGGGGTTTGGCTTAGTTTTCATGCTCTCCCTCGCCATTTCTGTTTGTATCATCATCTTATGAATAAACTCACTTGCATCTGAGCTGCCTGCATAAAAGGGTCCTTTAATAATTTACACACGGCTTGCCCCGCAAACCGAATACAACTTCAACTCTCGAAGGTCTTGAATTGTCATGGCGTGCTGCGTGGTAGGCAGAGTGGGACCCAAATGCAGATTTAAGGCTATGACTTAGAAAACTCAAAAGTACAGAAACTTAGAAAAGGAGAAACTGGAAATTAGGAATTTACTAGTGAAACACAGAACAAATACAAACACACAGCAAAAGACAGACAAGGAACAGCTGGAACTATTTACAGACTAAAGAAACAGAGGAAGCGAAACTGAATGCACTGCACACAGAATGAGAGACTCAAAATAAAACAGGAAGTAACAAACAGAGAGACATGAAATGGACAGATGACACTAGAACTGAAAAGTAACCACACTGAGAGACATGAATAATGGGGGAGGCAGTAAACACACATGAAGACGAGACTAACTACAAAGGAAACAAAAACACACTGGAGTTCAGACAAGACCCACAAACTAGAAACATAAGTACAAAGTTCAGAGGCTCTCAAACACTGGACAGAAATATTTTATAATTCCAACCAATCAAAAGCAAAACAACAAACAACTCTAAAACCACAGTCTAAAGCCTGGAATATGAAATGATGCAGGATCAAAAGCCAAATCACAAATATTGGGTCCCAGACCTTGGACCATGACATGAATGATCAGGCCCCATCTTATTGTAAAGACCTCATAGTATCACCCCGATAGAACACTTGTGTACAGACTGTTGGTTTTGTTGTGGTTCCTAGAGTATTTAAAAGTAGAATTGGAGGCAGAGCCTTCAGTTTTCAGGCCCCTCTTCTGTGGAACCAACTTCCAGTTTGGTTTCAGGAGACAGACCCTGGCTGTATCCCAATTCAGGATCTGCAGCCTTAAAGGCCGCATTTTAAGGCCGATTACGTCACAGCGACGCGACGAAGGCTGTCCCAATCCAAAGGCTGCTCGAAATGCGGCCCTCAAATGCGTCCTTCCTTTCCCTGAATTTTAAGGACGTGGCGGTGTAGACTTCGTGGCCCAACATATCCCAGAATGCACAGCGGGGCGGTGGGTGTGGATAATTTTGCCGAAAAAAACTGCGGATGAGGGGCGCCCGAAGAGTAACTTAGTAAACTAAGTACTGAATATTATGTCACTTATTTATGTGCAAATGTTTAATAATGAAGAACATTAAAACATTACTGTTGGCCACATGTCGGCAAAGTCATGTGACATTAGTGACGTTTGTAGTAACTTGGTTTTAAAGCCTTTACTTTAAAATATACGCCGTTCAATAGCTGAGCTTAATCAGAGAACACTCAAAAAAATGTGTTGTTGGATGAACACAATTTAATCATGGCACCCATTTTGCACACGATTTAACCAAGTACAATAAACCATTTTCAATCATGTCAAACCAACACATTTAGCATTTGGCGGTTTAATGTAATCTGATTACGTTGGATCAACATAGTATACTTACATTGATTTGAAGTGATTTATTTAAGTATGTAGAGTGAAATTTGTTTTAATTCATTCTACACACGTTAAAACGTTTAGGAAAACACAATTAAATCTTGTTGTTTCAACAACTACTTTGTTAATCAAGGCAACTACTGCAAGTCTTGCTTAATAAACCAATATGGGGGTTGATGATTTCACTCATTTCAATCGAATTATTTCAATTAGATTTGTTTACATTTGTTACACATTTAGAAACCCACTACTTTACAAAAAAAGTCACAATCAGATAATGATAACATTAACTTTATTAACTGGATTTAGTGGACAATATAAAAGCTTACCATTTTTGTACACCTGCAAGCATTATGCCACTTCAAAAGGTATAACGTTAGAATACTTATTTACATAGGTAATATGTTCGAACCAAAGCTTCCACAACTAAAAACAGATGCAAAATTTGCTAAATATTTCAACTGTATTTTAAAAAATTAAACTAAAAGATAAAAATACATCTCCCACTTGGCAAGTTAAAACATGTGACAAAATAGAATTACTATTGTGTGAATTTGGAAAAAAAAAAAAAAAAATTAGAAATAATTTGGGGGCAATACAACAACAACAAAAAATCCATAGGTAAAAAAATATATATATATAGGGATTAAAAAAATTTTAGGAAGTAAAACTAAAATAGAAACAGAAGGCTTAACATAAAATTAAATGACAGATGACATTTTTTTTCCAAATGCAATTAATTATTTGAAATGAAAATCTATATTTGTTTGGTGTATCTCATTGTAATAATTATTAGTTTGACCAATTTTTATATTTCTGTATTTATCCAGAATCCAAAAACTTAAAAATATTTTTTTAAATAATAGAAAAAAATATAAACAACTCAAATATTAACATTATATATTGGAAATCACCATTGCACCAATGAACCATTCAAGACCTATCAATCATTTTCAAGTGCTCTCACCCCATAAGCTTGTTTTTCAGAAACTGTGCCTTTGAAGAGAGCTTTTGTCCATCAAGATTTAAAAGTATCTTCTGGAGGACTTCAAAGGTGCATTTAAGTTCTGGTGGGTAGCTCAGGTTCAAACAGTATATGAGTCCAAACAACAGAGCCCATGCTTGTGCAATGTTACCCAAATCAGTGTTAGCCTCCACACCCTCAATCAGGACACCAACGTCCTCTGGGTCATCTTCAGGTTCAGCACCCTCCTTCTGGATGACGTACACCCCCATCACAGTTTGCTCCATGCAGCTTTTTGCCTCGCTGTCCGTATCCTACATGAACAAATATAAAACAACAAAGTAAAATTTAAGAGATTGTTTAAACAACTGTTTCTATGCTGTTCATAAAATCCAAGTAGTCAAAGTAATAAACAGAAAATTACACCACTAAAGTAGTTGTTAGTTATTACTCCAATACATAAATTATAAAATACACCTCTCATGTCAAAAGAGGTGGCATAATTGACCTCTCACCAGCCCCTCCCCCAAAAGGGCCATTGTCCAATTACACATTATAGCAACCATTACTGTGTCTGACAAACATTAACCTCAAGCAAGATGGAGAAGCAGTGTGCCCACCGATACCCCGAGAGATTGTGTCTGGAGGAGTTGTGTTCTTTCCATTCACAAAGTCAAAAACAACGTGAATGGATTAAACAGTGTGGATGGCCCCACTCCCAGGTAAATGTACCAAACATTATGAAGCATGTCTGCTCGCACATTTGGGTACCCATTGGTGCGCAGAGGAAACCATTTGTTTGTCGGACATAGCAAGAGTAACTTAGGGGGACAGGACTCGAGAAAAGGCGAACTCAGCTGCTAAAATAAAACAGGTATAGAAGTGTTAGTACTAAACAGCTCATAGACATTTCTATTTACAAATACTGATGACCATAGCAATGAAAAAACAACAAGACTTGTTTTAATCCAAGTGCAGATTCAAAAGCAATATTGTCTTGATGCATGTTAAATGCATTGTATGTTTGTGTATCAAGTTTAACTACGGTATGCATAAATTTATTTCCTTCCAATACCAAATTCCATAAATTCTTTATTGCAACGCTTAATACTGTTTGGTATTCAAGACATCCTTTCCCCAATACCAGGTGTCTTGTTGCTAATCTCAAAATTTTAATTTTAACGATTTGCATTTGAGGCAACGTCACAATTTGTATGGTAAATAAAATGGTAAATGGCCTGCATTTATATAGCACCTTACTAGTCCCTAAGGACCCCAAAGCGCTTTACATATCCAGTCATCCACCCATTCACACACACATTCACACACTGGTGATGGCAGCTACATTGTAGCCACAGCCGCCCTGGGGCGCACTGACAGAGGCGAGGCTGCCGGACACTGGCGCCACCGGGCCCTCTGACCACCACCAGTAGGCAACGGGTGAAGTGTCTTGCCCAAGGACACAACGACCGAGACTGTCCAAGCCGGGGCTCAAACCGGCAACCTTCCGATTACAAGGCAAACTCCCAACTCTTCAGCCACGATCGCCCCATATGAGAATGTTACAGTCAACATGCTGTCACAATGACTCACCAAGTACTCCTTTATTAACTTCTCATAGTCTTCGTTTAGGTAGATGCACAAAGACTTCAAGATGCATGCTCGTCTGGTATGGATGTTGTCATGCTGGAGAGGAGGAGGAGATAATATGAGCCAAAACCAGGCTGTTTTTCTTAAAGCTAGGGTAATCAGTTAACTTGCATAATTATTCTTTAGGTTAGAACATGGCATGTACCATTTGTTAAGCCGAAACAAAATTGACAACTTCATCTCCAAATAAAAGTTATTTTTGCTGCCTATGACAAAATCTACTCAATCCTAATACAAACCTTGGAGATGGCAAGCATGAGACCTCTTATTTTCTTTCCAGGTGTCCCTCCTTTGCTCAGAAAGATTTCCATTAAGCGTGGCGCGTATTGGTCAAGCTCGGCAAAGAAAGTAGATAGCAGAGGCTTTCTGGTGATTCGCAGAAACTCCTTGTCAATCTGCAATAGAGAACAAATACATTGATTAAAAACTCAACTGTATATTTCACTCACTTCACATCTAAGCTGACTAAAGCTGCTTTTAGAAGACCATGCAGACATCAGTGCTGTCTGTGTAGAACATGAATCAGTCTGTGTCAGATCCTGAATTTAAAATTTCCACTGAAGTCACAGGTAAGAGGCAAATGGAACCAAGATCGAGGCCATTTGCTTTTTGAAGTTTGCAAAGACTGCTAAATTGTGCCAGTGGTAGTTCACTCTTTGCAACATAGTACGCTGGTCTAAACAGATTTTGCAGGTTTATTTTTAGTATGTTATTTGCAATTGGTGTTTGTTCTGGGAAAGATATTGCAGACTGAGCAATAATGCATTTCTAATGGGGGCCTTTCTTAAATGTACTGGTCCCAGTAACAAAGGCGCTTGTCGACTCAGAAATCGAGGGAAAACCAACAACACAACCGGCAGAACATTATGTTATTTACACGGGTGCACATACGTGGTCCGCATGTGCGCATTCGCTGTCAAAATAAAAGACGCGCACCAGATAAGAAGTTGCAGCGCGCGTTTGCGTCCATATAAAAAGCACAATTTTTGTCCGCTAGAGTGGGATTTTCACGGCACATTCTGCACCACATCTCTGTGCGTTCATCATTTGTTTGAAGCCAGCTCACCTCCTGCAACCACTTTTCCGAGAATACGTGCTTCTTTTGTGGTTCGGACTCCTGACATTTCTTTGGAGGTGGAGGAACAGCAAAGTAATTGCTTAAAGGAGCTTCTTCGACATCTTTAAGAGTTCTAAACAAATGTCTGTCCTCCTCCAGAAAATCTTATGTACGCAAACACGCGTTGCAACTTCTTATCTTGTGCGCGTTTTTTATTTTGACAGTGAATGCGCACCTGCGGACCACTTATGTGCACCCCTGGTTATATAGCTCGTCATATTGCAGCCACAGAAATTCTTTTGTCCATGAAACCATAAAGCTGCACTTTCTTTTTGCCTTATAGTCTGATTTGTCATAACTTTTCTGTTTTGTGGTAAGCTTTTCTTTGGCTGTCACTTCTTCACCCTGACCCGTCTTATTTGGCTTAGCAGAACTAAAATATATATCCTGCTGCTTTTACACACGCACTCACATAACGCTCAGCGATTCTCTGCGCGATCAACCTCTCACATGTTTAAGCTGCGGGAGATTTCACTTGTCATGTTTGCATAGTAAGCTAACGATTGATAAGACTATGCCAGAGGAATTGGTGCGCAAATTATCATCACTCACCAATCAGTGCTGTCGCTCTCTATACACAGTTCGCGCGATTGCAAAGTGAAAGCAAAAAACAAGCGCAAATTCAAACGCGATTTCAATATGTCACATATTGACAGTGGCTCACCGATGCCAATGACATAATTACCCAGCTACATTTCCGAAAGAATGCAAAAGCATTGACATATATTTTTCCTTCCTATGACAGCCCGACGGGCAGGGCAGAGATAGATTTTGGTGGCCCGACTGGAAAAATCGCTAGCCCCGGGATGTCGGGCTAGCGATTTTGCGAGCCCTGTACAGTGTTTCAATATTTTTTACCTACTACTCTCCCTGATGGAACAACGCTTGCACTGCCACATACAAGTCACTGAAAGAAAAAAAGAGAAGCAGTTTTAAGGATGGTTTTATTGACCACCTTTTTTTTTTTTTAACTTTGATTAAATCATAAAACTATCATAAAAATATATGATGGTAAAAACTTACCATGTATTAAAGAGGAGGCACAAACAATCAGAAAAGGGGTCAGCTTTCTTTGTGGTGTTACTATGGTAAAGAAAACAGACAAAAAAATTTATAAAAACTCCACAGTGGATTTTTTTTTACTTTGTTGCAAACGTATAAAAAAATACAAATACATATAAATACCTCTTGCAATATAAAATTCACAGATAAATATCCAATCTGTTGCCAAATGTAATAGCAGTGTTTCACACTATGCAATAAAGATGCTGGTAGTTGCGGTAAAGGTCCGACAGGCAATTTTCATAACTATCCGCCATTGCCTTTTCCTCTGACCTCGTGTTTATGCTCTTTTCCCCATGCACTAGCGTTTAAGTCAATTCAAAGGATGCAGTCCCTGAATTTGGACACAGCTAATATTTAGCAACTCGCGCATGCTAGTTTAACTTGCATTACTGCAAGAGGCCAAATGCTTAAAAAAAAGGAGAGAGAAAGAAAGAAGAAATGCAAATGATAATAAAAAAATTAAAAAAAAGCGAAGAAAGACCATGTCTTGCAATAACCGTCATTTAAAACCAAAGTGAATGCTAACAGAGCTAGGTAAAAGTTCAATGGGACAACCATACAACTTTAGCTAACTTCATTTACTTTGAAATTGAATTTCAAACGTGTTAAATATTGAATTAAACACATTAATAACCGCTAAAAACACTATAAGACTAACTGCAAAAACGGGTAACAAAAAAAAGAATGAAATGGAAATGCTAATAATAATATAAATATAGCCGGAGCGGATTAGAAATCAGGTATTAGACGGTACCGATTGGCACCGTCTAATACTTCACCTATTTTCACTGTATTTGCTCCACTCCCGCTGTCTAATGACAAATTACACATTTGGAATTAAAAACATTGTTAAACAATTAACGGACGGAACAACTACGTTTGACTAAGATATTTTCAGTTATTTATTACTTACCTGTATTGTGGAAGATTCCGCAGAGGGAAACGGCAGTTCACTGAACACAAAACTTTCTCCGCGTTCCCGCCTCTTCACTTCTGGGAAGTTTGAGCATGCGCACTAGGCATCGGTTTTAGAGTTGTTGATTTAAAATAATTACATTTAATTGAACTGAATAATGCAAATCTAGTTCATTAAACTTTTTGTTATTTTATGTTAAACCAACAACTGATAATGATTTAAAAACCTAAACTCAATATGTTCATGTTAAATAGACAAATGTCTATTGAATAAATCAAACAACTGCCTTAGTTGACTTTTTTGAGTGAATGATCAAAGCTCATGTAGAAACAAACAAATGAACAAAAGATTTTCTCCTTCATTTCTGTCAAACAAAGCTGTATGAAACGTTTCCAGCTGTTAGTATCATGGTTGCTAGGCAACCTGGGCAGCGCGACGGAGGCTAGACCGTCCCATTTCACAAGCCTCGCACTTCCGGCCTTAGCGGTCTTTAAGTACACGGCCCTTGTGGATCGTTAAGGCTGCAGACCCTGAATTGGGACACAGACACTATCTCTACTTTCAAGATTAGGCTTCAAACTTTCCTTTTTGCTAAAGCATATAGTTGGGCTGGACCAGGTGACCCTGAATCCTCCCTTAGTTATGCTGCAATAGATGTAGCTGCTGGGGGATTCCCATGATGCACTGGGAGTTTCTTCTTTACTTCACTCACTTTTTTCCCACTCACTATGTGTTTATACACCTCTCTCCATTTAATTATTTAATTGTTATCTGTTATGTCTATGTCCCGTCTTCCTCACCTCACTCATCTCACCCCGCCAAGTGCTTCCTGAGCCTGGATCTGTCAGAGATTTCTTCTTCCCACTGTCACCAAAGAGTTTGCTCAGAGAGGGTCATCTGATTATCGTTTTGTTTTTCTGTTTTCTCAGTATTGTTGTCGGGTCAACAATACAGAGAAAACAACAAAAAGTGCCCTGAGGCAACTGTTGTGATTTGGTGCTATAGATATAAAACTGAATTAAATTGAATTGAAAGCTGTCAGTTCATGATCACCAAAGTCTCCTGAGTCTATAAGTGACTGTTTCTTGAATCTGGTCTGCGCTCTATCCAGCAGCAAATGTTCCTGCAGGACGACCGAGCTCCCCCGCACCCAAGGTGAGGTTTCTCCTGGGAACAATGCTCATAATCCACGACAAAAAGATAATTTTAAGACTTTTATGAAGCTTTAATCACAGATTAATCCCTCCGATGCTGGCACTGCAGAATTTGTTAACAATATAACTCTACCAAAACTAAATGACAGACAGATTGTGGCTTTGGATTCACCTCTTTCAGTGTCTGAAGTCCATGAAGCCCCACAGCATCTCCCAAACAATAAAGCACCAGGGCCAGGTGGTGTTTTGGCGTTTTGATGTTGTTTTGATGTTAGCGCCTACCTTTTTCAGAAAGATAGTCCGGTCACTCAAATTCAGAACAATCTCCAAACATGAACTCTCATTAGTCTACTTCTTAAACCAGGCAAGGATCCTGTGTTCCCAGCTAGCTACTGCCCAATTTCACTTATAAATTGACGCTTAAAATACTTTGCAACCCTCGCCTGAAGATTAGGAAAAAAAAATCACCTCATTCATAATTTATTCCAACCAAACAGGTTTTATTAAGGGTAGGCACTCACCGAATACACAGGCTGTTAAATATAATAGATTATTGCTCTATCAATAAATTAGAAACCACAGTTATCGCTTTAGATGCAGAGAAAGGATTTAACTGAGTAAACTACAAATTTTTACCAGCAGTTTTACATAAATTTGGATTTGGTTCATTCTTCAAAGACTGGATTAAAACACTGCACAACTCTCCAAATTCTTGTGCTAAGCCAAATTATCTTATTTCACAAAGCTTCAGAATACAGAGGGCTACCAAACAGGGCTGTCCGCTTTCTCCTGCACTTTGTTATATTTATTGAGCAGCAGCAATATGACAAAATATTCAAGGAGTTCAAGCTGAAAATGCAGACCATAAGTATGAATGACTTCTCCTCAGGAACTCACAAACCTCGCTTATAAAGACGATCACACTTAGAGATAGTCAAAGGAGCTTGCAAAGAAAAGCGTCTGGACTTCTTTAAGTTACTTGAAGACGTTTCACCTTCATCCGAGAAGCTTCTTCAGTTCTAAGGTCAAATGGTGGAGAGTCCCAGATATAAACCTAGTGGGAGTTTCCCCCCACAGAGGGACAAAAGGACCCCCTGATGATCCTCTAATCGCCTGAGCCAAGGTGTGAAACTGGGTGTGGGTCCCAATCAGCCAGAGTTTCAGGTGAGCTCATTGTGAAACCTGGCCCCACCTTATCATGTGATTTCCTGAGGTCAGATGGCCCAGGATGTGAGTGGGCGTTAAGGCGTCTGGGGAGGGAACTCAAATCTGGATTATAGATGGCAGACAGTTGGTGTCGTAAGCTCCGCCTCTGTTCAAAGATGGTCGCTCACAGTGGACATAGATGCTTCTTTCACTCCTCTTTCAAACCATCTGTCCTCTCTGTCCAAAATGTGAACGTTGGCATCCTCAAAAGAGTGACCTTTGACCTTTAGATGCAGATGGACAGCTGAGTCTTGTCCTGTGGAGGTGGCTCTTCTGTGTTGTTGCGCTTGTGAATGCTGGACAGAGTTTACAGCCACTCATCAACCGCTGTGGAGCTTTTACATTGTAAGTTTTGTTTGTCCATTGTCAAGATTCAATTGCATAAAACCAGAATACTCTGTAAATACATCATTTTAATTTACACTAAATTATATTTCCAAATATATGAAAAATTGTAAAATTATAATGGAAATAATTAAATGGACTGCTTCTCATATCGTGCTTTTCTACTCGGAGCACATTACACAACTTGCCTCGGTCACCCAAGCAATTTAAAAAGAAAAGGGTTTCTATTATTCATGTGATGGATGAATCCAAGAGAAACTTTAGCATCTTGCCCAATAATGTTTGGCATGCAGGAGTAGCCAGGAATCGAACCACCAACCTTTCCAGTAGCAGATGACCTGCTCACCCTCCTGAGTTACAGGTATAGCTGTAACAATGACAACCGCTCTGATTTTCCTTCACCATAAAAGATTTAATATCTGCAGTCAAGTTGATATTAATTGGAAGCACATTCCATAGATAACGGGCCTATGTTATCTATGTTACACCTTGCTTTGTTACAGTTGCCATGCTCCCAGTAATGCAATTACTGTCATGTCCGTGAATGTGTCCAGAAAGACACTGGGGCCAGACCACTTCTACATCTGAAAACTATTTGATCAAAATGCAGGAGGCAGAAAATAGGGATGCAGTCTGCAGCATGGAGATGGATATTACTTATATTATTGCACAAAAGGGCGAGGGCACGAGGGTGAAGTGCAAACTGCATCCAGGACGGAAACAACTGCATTATGCTGCAAACACATCTTTGGCTTACTGAGAGAGTAAAAGGATTTATTATTGTCTGAAGTTCCAAATGGCCAATAAAAATGTTCTTCTGTGCAGACAGGAAGGTGTTTAGTGGATAAGCAGACCTTCTGACCTGGTGCATAGGTTGGGCCAGGGAGCTGATGGTGATAGGCTTGGCCTTTGTTCACAGGTTCTGTTTGAACACAAATATATTGTGTTAGAAAACCCTGTTGTTGTTTTTTTCTAACACGCCTAAGAAAGTTTCAAGCGTTTGTAAAGTTCACTTTGGCAACTCTTGAAGACAAAAAATAAAATAAAATCATGAAGACAACTAAAATAGGTCCTTGTGTACTCTGTCTTAATGAGGATGTGCTGCATGAGTGTGGGTACAAGCTCAGGAAAGCCCACTTTCTCACAGAGAGAGGCAGGAGGGAAATAAATCCAGAAGTCGCCCAGAGCCTGACAAAAATATTCTTTCATGCATATTTATAGTGAAAATGTAGTGTAAATGTGTCAGGCAAGATTTTTAAATGTAAAGATGTCTGTAAATCTGAACCTCAAAATGTTTTCCACTGGAAATAATAGAAATGAAGACGCAGTGTGCAGCTAATATCATGAGTCTTATGTTCAGTTCATCTCCATTTTGTCTCTGCAGGTTAATTATAAAATCAATAATAAATGAGGTAAAAGAATTGCAGCTTTATTATTTATTAATGAAAATTGTACGTTGAGTAAATGATGATTTACTTTTTAAGATAAAGATCCACAACGATACACTGATTTGAATGGAGGTTCTGCATCTCTCCACTAAACTGCTTTCTTGAACAGAGTCATGCTTTTTAAAACGTTCTGTATGGGGAGTCACACGATACAGGTGCTCATATAGGTGGAATTTTTATAAACGTGTGGTTTTACTTCTATAAAGAGGTAAAACCACCTTTATTATAGCATTGGAATAGGTTTAATGAAAGCAAATGTATCTATTGTCATCTACTGCAACTATAAAACAAAATACACACAATCTGGCTGGCCTGGCTACCATTGCCTGCATACTTTTATATTATTTAGCTACTTTTTCAAATAAACAAAATCATTTCATTTTTTCCCCAAAGTCTAGTTTTTTTAGTCTAAAATGTTATTTTTACACAAGTTTCCCTTTCTCCCTGCAGAGCTGCATCTGCCACATACATCATTTTCACTGTTGCTGCTCCATTCTAGCTCTCAGATGATATTCAATAATAATTTCATCAGCTCTGCTTGCGTTTGTCTGATAAGATGCTCTATTATGTTACAGCCAATGCATTCAGATTGTGTTGTCAACAGATCAAATAAATACTTTCTTCATCTGCTTTCCAATACAAGGATATTGGAGCTGATCTGGTGGAGAAATTACACTTTTGTGACATACAGCCATTTTATAAGCACTAGCCATTTTGCCCTATATACACACATATACATATATAGACATAGTGATATATCTATGCATCTCTATATCTCTAGATAAATAGAGATGCATAGATATATTTAGATATAAATATGGTAAATGGTAAACCATGGAACCACAAAGAGGCCACTAGGAAAACTGCAACCAACAAGTACCTGCAGAGAGTAAGACGAGTCCTGAGGAGTCAGTTGAATGGCAAGAACAAGATCTGGCCTAACACCTACGCCCTGCTGGTGAACAAGTATCCCGTTAACCAGGTAACAGTGACGCTCAAGCTAGGCGAGTGGCTCCAGCAGATCACAGGAACAACATCCAAGATCTGTCCAGAAGAGCGCAGTCCTAGGAGCAGCAAAGATACCCCACAGGAACCTTAAGCTCCCAGGCCTCTGGTAGAGGACCCGATCTTTAAGGATAAAATCCCGTCTTGGCCCTGTGGGCATATTTTTGTGTATATACACATTGGCGTTTATGAAAAACACAAGGATCGAAAACCGAATAAATTCCACAAACCTGAAACAATGACGAGAAGCTGGCTTTTGGGATATTTTGAGCCAGTGCTGAGCTAGTGCCCTGAGATAGTGAGTAGATATAGTTGGGCTCAGCTCAATGCATGGCTCGGGAAGGACAGGAATTCAGCAATGATGTGATAGGCCATGTCAAGCCACAGATAGCACAGTTTGCAGAGGTTGCCAACTTCCTCAGAGTCAACTGCAACAGAGCTCTAAATTTCATGTGGCTTTCACATTAGCTCATAAACAGTGGATAGGAGAGCTTCATGGAATATGTTTTCAATAAAGCCAAGTGGGACATTTTCTCTGGACAGATGAATCACACTTCTCTGGGTGTGCCAGTTGCTGGGAGAATGGTGTGACTGCATTACCCCAAGTGTAAAGTTTGGTGGAGGGGAGATTATGGTGTGGGGGTCTTATTCAGGGGTTGAGCTTGGCCCCTCTGAAATTCTTCAACATACAAAGACATTTTGGACAATTTCATTTTCCAAATTCCAAACACATAGTGAGTGAAAAAGAAACATCATGGGAATCCCCCGGCAGCCTACGTCTATTGCAGCATAACTAAGGGAGGATTCAGGGTCACCTGGTCCAGCCCTAACTATATGCTTTAGCAAAAAGGAAAGTTTGAAGCCTAATCTTAAAAGTAGAGATAGTGTCTGTCTCCTGAATCCAAACTGGAAGCTGGTTCCACATCTGCTTAGATACCATATTTCTAAGCTTTTCAGGGCCGAATACAATGACCTCAGTTTTATCTGAGTTAAGAAGCAGAAAGTTAGTGGCCATCCAAGTCTTTATGTCTTTAAGACATTCCTGCAGTTTAACTCATTGGTGTGTGTTATCTGGCTTCATGGACAGATAGAGCTGGGTGTCATCTGCATAGCAGTGAAAATGTATGCTATGTCTTCTAATGATGCTGCCTAAGGGAAGCATGTATAATGTAAACAGAATTGGTCCTAGCACTGAACCCTGTGGAACTCCATAATTAACCTCAGTGTGTGAAGAGGACTCTCCATTTACATGCACAAATTGGAGTCTATTAGATTGATATGATACAAACCACTGCAGTGCAATACCTGTAATACCTACAGCATGTTCTAATCGCTCTAATAGGATATTATGGTCAACAGTATCGAATGCTGCACTAAGGTCAAGAAGGACAAGCACAGAGATGAGCCCACTGTCCGAGGCCATAAGAAGATCATTTGTAACCTTCACTAAAGCTGTTTCTGTGCTGTGATGAACTCTGAAACCTGACTGAAACTCTTCAAATAAACCATTCCTCTGCAGATGATCTGTTAGCTGTTTGACAACTACTCTTTCAAGGATTTTTGATATAAAGGAAGGTTGGAGATTGGCCTATAATTAGCTAAGACTGCTGGGTCTAGAGATGCTTTTTGAGTAAAGGTTTAACTGCAGCCACCTTGAAGGCCTGTGGTACATAGCTGATTATTAGAGATAGGTTGATCATATTTAAGATCGAAGAATTAATCAATGGCAGGACTTCTTTGAGCAGTTTTGTAGGAATGGGGTCTAAAAGACACGTTGATGGTTTGGAGGAAGTAATTATTGAAGTTAACTCAGAAAGATCAATTGGAGAAAAAGAGTCTAACTTAACATCAATGGTACTAAGAGTAGCTGTAGATAATATTACATCTGTGGGATGATTATTGGTAATTTTTTTCTCTAATGATAAAAATTTTATTTGTGAAGAAGTTCATGAAGTCATCACTAGTTAACGTTAAAGGGATGGTTGGCTCAAAAGAGCTCTGACTTTTTGTCAGCCTGGCTACAGTGCTGAAGAGAAACCTGGGGTTGTTCTTATTTTCTTCAATCAGTGACGAATAGTAAGATGTTCTGGCTTTGTGGAGGGCTTTCTTATAAAGCAACAAACTATTTCTCCAGGCTAAATGATGATCCTCTAAATTTGTGACACGCCATTTCCTCTCCAGCTTACGAGTCATCTGCTTTAGGGTACGTGTTTGAGAATTATACCACGGAGTCAGGTACTTCTGATTTGAGGCTCTTTTTTCAGGGTAGCTACAGTATCCAGAGTCATACGCATGTAAAGTTGTAAAATTCTTAACAAGACAGCAGCTGCTTTGCACTGTGTTGGCAAATGGTGATGAGGAAGATCGCAGTGAATGAATTATATCCTCATTTTTATGAAGACATCTACTCTGAAGTCTACTCTCCACTGCTGTGTTATCCATTATTATAAATGTTATCAGGAAATGATCAGACAGGACAGGGTTTTCAGGAAACACTGTTAAATGTTCAGTTTCTATGCCATATGTTAAAACAAGATCTAGAGTGTGATTAAAGTGGTGGGTGGGTTCTTTTACATTTTGAGAGAAACCAATTGAGTCTAATAACAGATTAAATGCCATGTTGAGGCTGCCATTGTTAGCATCTACATGGATGTTAAAATCACCCACAATAATTATTTTATCTGAGCTGAGCACCGTTTTCCAGCTAGGGTGGACAAGGCCAAGCGTCAGGTTTATTTTAAGTGGGTGCAAACTAATGGTGAGCCGAACGTCAAGTATGAACTTCATGAACTACAGCTTCATGTTGTAAAATAGTCTGACGAAAAGGTGAAGCCATCAGTCTCTCACAATTCCCAGCTGAGCATGTATTATAATTAAGGTGGCTTGCATCTAAGTTATTGACCTCTCCCTGTGTCTCAGAACAGCACTGATGACGCTGCAATGCTGTGTTGTAAAAGTCATTAGAACGCCCATATGTGTAGGAGGTTAATCGCAAAAGACACAAGACAGTCATAGAAAGTTCAGAGCTGTGAGTATGGTATAGGATGTGGCTCTAGCGGTTCGGCTTTAATAATCAAAACTCAATAGGGCAAAAACTCAAAATCTTACCAAGTATATTTGTCTTATTTCTAGTCAAAATGTCACACTTAAAATAAGACAAAATCAGCTACAGAGTAACATTTCAGTGAGATATAGGAGCTTGTTTTTAGACAGTGCATCTTGGATATCTTAAGTGAAAAAGTGTTGAAAACATATTGTTTTGAGTCATATCTCACACGAAACAAGCTTTTTTGGCATTTCATGAATCTTTTAAGCTGCTGTGTTATTTGTTAAAGATGAATCATCTTGAATCAGGACATTAAATCTACTTTATTGAGAACTGCAGGTTAATAACCATTGCATTATTATGAGTCAGAATATCTTAAATGGTAAATGGCCTGTATTTGTATAGCGCTTTACTAGTCCCTACGGACCCCAAAGCACTTTACACATCCAGTCACACACACATTCACACACTGGTGATGGCAGCTACATTGTAGCCACAGCCACCCTGGGGCGCACTGACAGAGGCGAGGCTGCCGGACACTGGCGCCACCGGGCCCTCTGACCACCACCAGTAGGCAACGGGTGAAGTGTGTTGCCCAAGGACACAACGACCGAGACTGTCCAAGCCGGGGCTCGAACCGGCAACCTTCCGATTACAAGGCGAACTCCCAACTCTTGAGCCACGATCGCCCCTGTATCTTAAGAACATTGTGTTTATTTTTCTTACATACCAATCAAACCATGTCAATGTGACAATGAAAAAGAGGCAAAACGCTGAAATTATATTTGCCTCACAGTTGTGTTGTGCTGAACAGATTGCACAAAAAGTAAAATAAAAAGTAAATAGAACAATTGTTTGCCAGTGTTTAAAAACATAATTTCAGCCCACATATTCACAAAAGACTCGAGGATGAAGTTTGGTGATGATTAAAGTTTACATAGCGGCATGCTGTATAATCAACAAGATTTCCAGAATCCACAAAAATATTTGCCTGACAGGGAACTTCTACCTCATAAGCTAAATATTGATCATCACCAACTGTAGAGAGAGGCTGGCATTCAAAACAATACACAGATGCATTTACAATATAGATGTTTTTAACAAGTGCAAACTCTGGAGCATCATTGATGGCATCAGAAATAACCAATAATTTTTCACATGTATGTTTATTTCCATGTAGCATAATCCACTGTACAGAAACTACATGTTCAACTCGCTCAAAGAAGTCTTTAATCTTCTACATAATGAACATTTTTCACCTCAGAGGCTGGACCCATGTTGACTTCACTTGAAAAAATGGGATGTTTCTCATGTACATTCTGACTACATTCATAAAGTTGGTTGTGCTTCACAAGAGATTTACAAATATTCTTAAAACTACTTTTCTTCTGCTTGAAGAAACAATGTTTTGACTCAAAGCACATGCACATATGCCTCACTGCAGGACCAAGAGCCTTAATCTGAGAATGAAGACGCAGTAAATAATGCTGTTTAGGTATAATATTTCCATCTGGAAACAGTCTGGAGCGAGCTGAGACAACAATAATAGGTGAAAACAGATTTTTTATGATCGCTAACATCTTACCTAGCATTTGGTGTTATGATTTTCTCCAATTTTGTCAATAGTAAGAGGCAGAATCTTCAACAAAACCAGCATCTGCCCAGCTGGCTGTTTTCATTTATTGTTATTTTATGACAGATATGGGGCAAGGCTTATCCCTCATTATGGAAACACAGAATTGCACTGTTCATTTGCCCTGAAAGCACACATTTGATTTCATATGGGGCAACGCCTTCAAGAATAACATGCATGGTGTCTTGTGAGGTTTGATTACATCAACCTGAGGAGATTCTGTTAACTTGCTTCTCCTGTTGATACCATACTTTATTTTTAGATTTTCTTTCAAAAAGTCCGTATTTGCCTTTTCAATGTAATCACATTGCCTGTTAAGACTGGCCATGGTCCTTTTAACAAACAAATCTTAATTAATTTTTTTGTGCATGTCTTCAAAGTGGCATTCGCAGTGCCTGCATTTACTGCAGCCACTTCATGCTGAGTTAGAGTGTCTCCACACAGATATGAGTGCCCCAGTAATTGTCCTCTCACCACTTGCAGTGACAACTTGGACACCATGCAGCTCAATTAACTCACAGTTAATCTTCTCAAATATCTCATCAATACCACAACGGGAAAGATCTTTTGATTTCACCATGCAAGCAGACGAATAACAAGAAGTCTTGATCTGTACTTAGGGCTGATGTTACCTAAGGTGTAATAAATCAATAACAGCTTGTTCTTGTTTGCCCATAGTTCAATTTCATCTGTATATAAAATCAACTGTAATGCTGTCATAAACATTGGGTGCCACTTAAAAATGTCTCCATCAATGAAATCATGAAGAAAGCCATCCTTGCGTGGCTTTGGCCTCTCGTCAATCATTGCAAGCATTCTTGGATGTGATAGCAGCTGCTCCAAACGTTTCACCAACTGTATATAATGGTCGTGTCCAAATTCATGGGCTGCTTCCTCCTGAGGACGCATTTGTAGACCCATTACGTCACAGCGACGCGCCGAAGGCTGTCCAAATTCGTAGACTCCTCCGAATGCAGCAGACAAATGCGTCCTCCTTTTCCACAAATTTGAAGGATGGGTCGGGTGTGTCCTTCGTGGCCCACCATATCCCAGAATTCATAGCGCGGCCCAGCCTAACTCCAGTTTCCAATAATGGTTTTAAAATTACTCTTACTAATCTTTCTGGGTCACAAAATAAACTTTTAACATATTTTCAGGTGAGAAAGTAGCTGTGTAAACATCAAATATCTGCTCGGTTTATCAAGATATCGCATATTTGCAAAAGTGCTTCAACATTTTCGGAGACGTCTGCTACCCACCAGCTCGATAGCTAGCTGGGAGCTCGAGGGTCCCTGATGCAGCCGAGAACGGCACAACTGCCGCACATCATGTTCAGATCACCGCGGAGTTTCGCTGCTCAGGTTAAACGTAACATATAAGTCACTTAGACAACCTAAAAATGTTATTGTTGGGCTTTTTTCAGTGTTTTGTTTGTCCGTGAGTAAATCGGTTTGGCTGAGATTAAAGTTATTAGATTAGATAAAATAAAACTTTATTAATCCATCGGGTGGGTTCCTCCGGGATTTTCACACAGCTGAATAAACGTCCAACAGAAAACTGATTAAACAGAAGTGTGAGACGGTCGAGAGTTTCCTCCAGTGTCCTGTTATATTTTAGATAGCAAGGAGCAGACGGCTGAGTTTATTAAACTCCACCGAGACAGCGGTGACGCTAATCAGAAGGCTAGACCGTCCCATTTCACAGCTGTTTACTTCCGGCCTACCCGACCTCCTGAGGTCCCGGCCCACGTAGACTGCGAAGGCCGGGTCCTCAGGAGGATGCAGCCCATGAATTTGGACATGACCAATGAAAACAATGGTCCTTAATGGCAAGAACTCTGGCATCTCCACGCTTTGAATACCATACTGTTTGTTTTGCAACAATAATCTCTGGTTCAACTGGTTTAAACAGTTCTTTGATGGTCTTGTCCTGCAAATGGGTGGAAGCAATTTGAGTGAAAGGGTCAACAAACTGGTCCAATACCCCCATTGTGTCACTCTTTAGTTGATCCAGGTCCCCAGAATGTCTCTCAATCATGTCACTCATTTGTTGTTTTAGGTGCTCCGATATTACGGCCTGATATTGCTGGACTCCACTCACGATGTGGTTAACAGCTCTCTGGGGAGGAGGAAAAAAAACAAAGGAAATAATTAATTACAAAATTCTGCAACTTTAAGACCTTGTTTTCACTTAATTATAATGCATTTTGAGGAATCGGATCATAGGTGGAAATGCAAATTGAAAGTTTGTGTTGTGTGTATGATGTTGTCTCTATTCGTAGCTCATGCAACCACCAAATAATATTGCATTCATTAGTTGGATAAACTAGCTAGTAGATTTGGTAGATGTATTTTTACTGACTGATGTCTTTAATTTGAGCTTTTAAAATTACAACGAAAATGACAAACTAAACAGTACTTGATAATAGATTAATAAGACTAGCAAAGCACATGGAGAGTTCAGTGCAGTACTCAGTACAGTTTAGATTCCTTGACCATGCTGGATCACCCCCCAAATTGAATTACTTGTTTATTGGCCACCGGGTTGTACTGTTGTACTGGCAACAGAGCCCCTGCGCCCCACCTCCACTAGATGCACCTTGATCTTCCAGCCTCTGTCCTCTGCCTCAGCTGCCAAGTTGGCATACCACGCTCAAATGCTTCCTCAATTGCTTCCTCCCATGGTACCGTCAGCTCAATGACATATGCAAGTTTTTGGAACTTAGACCAAAGGACGAGGGCTGGTCACAAAGTAGTTGTTACGATCTCTGTGGGATAAATTAGCCTCTGATCCAAGTCCACTTGCATCGGCCAATCCCTGGCAACCTTCAGCGGGCCCAGGTCTGGGCTTGAGGGGCTAGTCTTTGGCTTGCTCCTCCTGGGAGTGATACACCTCCTTAGTTAGGCCTGCAGGTTTATCCCTGTGGTGTTCTCCTTTGTCTTGTGGTGGACAAACTTTTTTGTTTTTATGGCACACATAATTTGTGGGGCATCTTATTGCGATTGTTCTCCGGTGGAAGTGGTTGTGCAGGGGCTTTGTTGCCAGTACAACAGCAAAACTGCTTAGAGAGATTGGGATCAGAGGACAGGCGCAACGGCAGGCTATAAGAGAACTGGCTAACACTGCTGAGAGGACCAGTCACTGGCTATGGCTAAAAAGGGCTGACATCATCATCATCAAGGCAGTCAGCTAACCGCGAAAGAAAATAAATATTCACTGACCTTCAGTTATAAAAGCCCATTTTCTTAATTCTGAACTAATATGTTTCCTGCACTCCACGAAAAGGACTGTATTTTTTTTCTTAACCTGTTGCTACTTATGATGTACAACAGTGTGGTGGGGCGTGGTCTGCGGTGGCATGCAGGGAGGGCGGACGCACCTGCACGGCATCCGCAATCACGCCCGCCAGGTTAAAACACGGGGACTCAGATGGTGTGGTGGTGAGATGTATATTAAATAAAAATGGCTGAGAACACTGATCCCTGGACCCGCCGTGCCTTATTCTCACCACATTGGTGCCGAAACCCAGGAGGCGGCACGGCGGGTTCTTATCGGAGCCAGGGAGTGGAGGAGCTGGCCCAGAGAGTGGCCGAAATGGCGGCTGCCCAGCGGGAGCAGGCGGTGGAGGTGCGTCGCCAGCAGGCAGAGCTGCAGGACCAGTCCGAGCGCCACCTGCAATGGATTGGGGAGCTGGCGGCGCTGCTCTGGGCTTGGGCGCCACCCCCACAGGTGTGTCCCGAGGACAGTGAAGCGGTGGAGGAGCCGCGTGGGGCACCTGAGCAGCCGGAGCCCAGTTGTATTCTGGTCTCTAGGTATTTTCAGGAACATGCTGAGGTAATTTGAGGTAATTTGAATCTGGATCCCTCCTTTAGGTACTCTAAATCCTCAGCAATAGAAGACTTTGCTTTCGCTTCCCTTTGATTGCCACCTAGCAAGTCCCCATCTAGTCATTAAGCTCTCATGTGCTCTCTCTTATTCTGTCCTACACGACGGCAGACATATAAGTATTTATATAAGTGGGGAGGTAGAGCGCACAGCCCGATCCGGCGGGGAGGTGTGGGAAGCCAGATCAGGTGCCCCCCTTCCGGCTCTCCTCTCTGCTCTCTCCTATCTTGTCCCTTTTGTCTTACTTCTCTCGATCACCTTTTATATCCCTTTGAAGAAATGAGGCTCCATAAATGCTAAAGAGGTAAGTATTATTTCTCAGTTGCAGTGAATAGATAGAAAATAAACTGTAGGAAACTAAACAGAAGAAAGAAGAAGAAATAACAAGTTAACATAAACCAGTGACACACTCTGGGGCCGGATCAACCCTGCCAGGGCCTCCTCTGGATGAGGGTGTCTAGTGATAATGGCCAACACACCCGATGAATCCAAGGTTCACTACTGACAATGTGTCCCAAATTTTAAAATGATAATCTAGATCAGATCTCTAATCCCTAAACCTAACCAAGGAAAAAAAAAAGGCAGATTAGCCTGGGTAAAAGACCGAAAGTTGAGGCACACAACGATGTGTGCCGCTGGTAAAGTTTCTGGGCTTTCCTCATAACAGCCATCCCTCAAGAGTCTGTCCATCTAAAGCAATGCATTATCAGGGACTGTAAAATCTAGTCCTTTTTTACTGAATCTCATTTTAGTTTTAGTAATATTTTTAAATGCTTGTACAAAAAAAAACAGCAGGTACATTGGCTGCATTTTTAGATAAATAGTTGTATGTGTTTACAAAATGTGTGCATAAGTTTTCAAAATGTACAATTTATATTTGCATTTCAAGTTATAAAAATAATTGACTCAACATGTCGGTGGTGTGGGTGAGTCCAGTGGTGAATGGATCCAAGATACCAAACGGTGAGGCAGGCAGGTGAAGCTGGCGAGCGTACAATGAATGGTTACTGGCTGCGGTGGAGCAAAGGAGACCAGCGTTCAGGAGAGTAATGATGGGATTTCCGGCTCTTTTTAGAGATCCGGTTCTTTCGGCTCGGCTCACTAAAAAGAGCCGGCTCTTTCAGCTCCGAACCGGCTCTTCGGGTTGTTTTGTTGCTTTAATTAATTTATTATTAACAATAATATAAAATTATGCACAAAAGGAATTACTAACGTAAAAAAAAAGTGGTTTTATTTATATATGTTTATATATAAATATATGTGGTGGCCCCTAGAGACAAAACACGTACAAACTCCAAAACACATTTCTAGCATGAACTGAACTTCCAAAGCAGAGCTACTAGATCACTTAAATTACACAATTGAAAGCATGTGTGTATTGTTTGTGTATTTATACACAAGCACTCATATATATTCAAATAATTTAAAAATAAGTAAATATGATGGTTTTCCAAGGAACAGTACAAGATAACAGAAGTAAGTAACTAGAGCAATGGTTAGCACAGACCTTCCCAAAGGGTGGGGCCCGCCCCCTAGGGGGGGTGCAGAGCCATTGCAGGGGGGGGCGCGGTATGAAAAGGGAAAAAAAAACCAACAACAACGCTTGGACACTGCTAGCATAATGGACAAGTTTTTGACGGGGCGCCCACAGAAACGCAAAACAGGAGATGAAGCATCACCAAATATGTTTCCAAACCAGCTTCATTCTGAGCCAAAGACTAGAAAATATGGTGAAGCAAATCTTCCCTTTGGCTTCACCTGCACAGGTGCAGAGGTAGGTCTCCCTGCAGGATTGGTTTCCCCTGCATCAGGAGCAGCGCTGGGCTGTTCAAATCACGGACAAACAGGATCCCACAGCTGTTTATGTTTTTAGATCCATTTTGCACAGAGAGAAATTTTTGAAAAATGTATTGACAGCAATGTTGAAAATTATTACACAGGAAAAAAACAACTACATGTAAAATAATCACAGCGTGACGCCTCTGCCTTTGTAAACAGAGGGACAGTAACTGCGTGTTTATGTAAGCGTGTAAAACCTGCAGATAGAGACAAAATACTGTTAATCTGACTGTCTGCCATTCTGCAATTCATCTCATGTAAACAATAACGTGGCCACAGCGTGGCGTGAAAAAAGGCACATACCTTTGACGTTGCGTGACGAACTCTGTATTCCTCGTCCACACGTAAACGCAAAAAAGGAGTTTTAAAAAATCTCAGTTTTTGGTGATTCGAAACGTCCTTTACGTGTGGACGAAAGGTCCAAATGCATAGAAATAGCTGCGTGTTCAAAAACACCCGTGTAGGTGCGGACGTAGCGTAAAAGAGTTAGTAGTTTATTTTCTTACTACCTGTAATTTATTGCAGATTACTTGTATTTGCTTAATTGTTTACTAAATGTTCGGGGGGGGGGGGGGGACTAGCAAAAAAAGTTTGGGAACCACTGGCTTAGTGCAAGATACATGAAGCCCCAAACTAACATAGGTTAGCATAGGTTTATGCTCCCTAGTACTAACGTCATCATTTACTGGCTTTGGGGCGAGAGCAGAGACATCCTCTTAACCGTTATGCTGTTGCCTTATCCCTAGTCCAGAGTGTAACATATTGCAATTCACTTTTACTTATTTTAATACATTTTAAACAAAATTTAAAGAGAATTATTATTAACTTCTGTTAAATACCTGAGTCCCTGTTCATCTGCTGTCTAATACTGAGATTATCCACTGATTCTGGAACCTTGGGTCCTTTTGTGCACTCAATTTACAATGACTTTGAAAAAAGAAAAAATGATCACTTTGATAGAGTCCAACAATATTAAATAATAAACAAATAATTAAATAATAATAATTAAATAATAATAAATAATTAAACAAATAATATAACATTTGGAGTCCAACAACAGCAGGAAGTGGGTCAGCAGGACATGAGTCCCTGGACTGTAGATGCTGGTGGTGGCAGAGATGAAGCTGGTAGAGACTTGATGAGAATGACATGAATGAGAGCGTAAAGTAAAGAATTGACATTTGAAGCACACGAAACAGAGGCTAGTGACTAGGCCTGAGTAATGATGATAGAATCTGACAGTAGGGCAGCAGAAGACAGAGCTACCTTATTGAACGTATGCATCTGTTTCAAATATGACTATAACAGAAAATTCAGCCTTGTATCCAATAATATTAATAATAATAATTGCATGGAAAACGTTGTATTGGAGACGTGATGAGGTTCTATGTTGTTGTTTTCTGGCCCTGGTTGAAAAAGGACCTTTTTTGCTCTTTGTATTAAAACATGTCACATGTCAGCTCAGTGGTAAGCCCAATCAGACTATCACGCCTGCTGCTCTGTAATGGGAATTGAATTGACGCGACATTTAAGAATGTCTCACTGTACCATTTGTCAATGAGTGCATGTAAAACAGGGTAAGTCATTTTGTTACACTGCATTGTGCGATCACAACAGAAAAAAATATGTACAAATTGTTTAAAATACACAGCAAGGAATCCTGAATGGAAATCTCTAGTAAATAACACAATTGCAGGTTTGGAATTGTTTGACACTCTACAAAGTTTATATTTATATATTTATATTCATAAAAATCCAGTGGCACAATAGGAAAAGTCCAAGTTTTGTGTTCTTTCCCTCCCAAGAAAAAACAGAATGAAAGTCCTGCAATGTGAGATAATCCCTCACACTGGTCCACACCACATACCTGTGCATGTATTAAAACTGCACCCTGCTGTCACGTTAGATGTCATTCCCTCAAGTTCATCCAGTGCCGGTGCTTTGTTGTTGTTGTTTGTTTGTTTTTTCTCACTTACCTGTGACTGGCTATCAAATTTATACCTATTTTTAAAAAAAAAAGGTAAAACCTTGATGGTATGGACTTTTATTTAAATAAAAAAATATCTGTTGTTATTAAAGACTCTAACTAAGATTAAATTAAAGATTTAAACTAGTGTATTTAATTGTGTATCTATCTGAAGAACTGAAAATTATTTAAATAAATCAAAATTACTATTTGCACTTTTTTACATTATTCTTTTGACACTGTAACAATCATGCACTTGTATGAAAATATCACATTTATTCCTAACAAGATGTGGTCCTTACTTTGGGTTCAAAACACTCACTGACAAAGCAAATCGATACCTAATTACAAGCCTCACATTATCATGCTTCAGCAGGGGAATAGACAGAGGCCTTGCCTTCAACTCTTAAACCAAGGGCTCAATAACACCAAGATTATTTCTTCTCCCGTCATTTGCATGCTGCCCACATAATGACCCCTCACTTTGAAAATCTATTTCCACTTTTTGTCTTAAAGTCAGCACTTTTCAGGGGATGGAGGTTTCTCTTGTTGTGGTCCATCATTCAACCTCAGATGTATTCGATTTACACAGCAAAAGCGTATTGAAGCTAGTTTTGTCTTGCAGAAATGTAAGTACCATTCTCTTGTACCAGATATTTAACAGAAGCAAGCAATCTTTGGTAAATTGATCAATTATCAATGATCAATGGTCTTTGATCATGGTTGTTGATCAATGGTCATGACAATTTGCATATTAATGATCAAGAAACTGACCTCACAGCAGTCATTATGCAGATGTGATGGTTATAAGGTTGGGGAACCTGCAGTCAGCTGAGTCACTTGGATGAGTGACCCGATGTCCTCTGATGGTGATTATAGTCAAAGTTTCTCCACAACCGAGATCTTCCAGAAGGATAATCAAACTTTCTCACACGTTATCTCTGCTTTATTTATACTGCAACAAGACTGCTGGGGGCTTCCCATGGTGGACTGAGTGTTTCTTATTCAATCCCCTCTTTTCACTATGTGTTTATACACCACTCTACATTTATTTAATAGTTACTAATATCTGGCTCTCTTTCATAGTGTGTCTTTTGTCCTGCCCCCCCTCCTCTCATCTCCAACTAATAGGCTTAGTTCTGCTGGAAGTTTCTTCCTTTTTTTAAAGGTTTTTTCAGTTCCACTGTCACCAAGTCCTTGTTTGTTTTTCTCTGTATTGTAAGTTCTGTACCTTACAATATCTTATACAAGATGTGGGGGTAATGAAATAATATGTGAAATAAATCTAAAATATTATTTAGGTTTTGTCTTGACGCATGCTCAATCCTCTTGGTAAGGAAATCCCAAAGAGTTGATTCGATGAGTGACGAAACATTTCCAGAAAGCACTATGTCCAGATAAACAGAATAAACGGTAAATGGCCTGTATTTGTATACCCCAAAGCACTTTACACATCCACACACTGGTGATGGCAGCTACATTGTAGCCACAGCCACCCTGGGGCGCACTGACAGAGGCGAGGCTGCCGGACACTGGCGCCACCGGGCCCTCTGACCACCACCAGTAGGCAACGGGTGAAGTGTCTTGCCCAAGGACACAACGATCGAGACTGTCGGAGCCGGGGCTCGAACCGGCAACCTTCCGATTACAAGACGAACTGCCAACTCTTGAGCCACGATCGCCCACAGTTTAGTTCAGGTTTTACACCACTCATTTTTTGACACCACTGAAATATATTATGTCCCCATGCAGCCTCACAATCCAAGCCTTTTCTGTGTCCCTAACTGTACCGTCCATACTGCAGCGTACACCTAGACAAAAAAATATATTACCTTGCGGCAATGGCAGGGGGGTGTAATACATTATATCACAGGGCTACATGAGACTCTTGTGGAGAGTGAACCCAATAAGCTGAACTCAGTTCTGCTCAATATGAATTTTCTCTCATTGTAAACTGCTAATGGTGAGTCTTTCCTGTTAGTGAATCTGCCTTGCCATGGCAGGAAATCTTGTGCTGCCTTAATAAGCCCCTAAGCTGTGCATGCGAGAGCCCTCTGCTTCTGGTAGATCCAACCATGCTCACCAGATCTGTATAAGAAAGAGGCTAGACAAAAATGTATACTCTAGCATAACTCCCAACTCCAAGTTGGGGGTTGTGCAATGAATGAATGCCCCACTCACATAAAATCAGCACTTATTACAGAAACTATCGACAGATTGCAAACCACACGCTCAGTTCTTGAAACAACCAGGGGTCCATCCGGAGATTTTGATATGCTGCAGCCAAATCCACCAGAAAGCCCCTGGTGGATTTGGCTGGGTAGGAGGTGAAGCAGAAGCTATGAAAAGCACCCAAAACTAAAAACACAGTTACTAATCCTATTGGATAAAGATTATATGATTAATGTGTTAAAAGCATGGGAACTGATGAGAAAACAGTGGTTGGGAAATATTGTTAAGCAAGGAAAGGTCAGAATTAAATGTAGCAATGATGCCAGATGCAAATAAAGGAACCATGGAAACAACAGACGAATCCACAAATGATATTCAACCTTTTGCCTCCTTCCTGTTCTGGATACAAACCAGTCCTCCGGATAATCAGATGACATAAACCCTTGGCTTTTTTTTCTGAAAAGCAACAATATAATGTACCTAAAATTATTCCCACCGTAATTTTTGCAGAAGCAAATAGTAGTGACATGCAGATTTTGAAGTGGAGAGAATAATGCATCCAAAAGAAGGAGAAAAAGCTATAGGTAAAAAAACTAGATCCAGGGGTGATGACAGAAAGAGAAGAGAAAATAAAAGATGTTCGAGAATATATGACGTGAATTAAAAAGAATCCTAGGCGTCACTGAATGTGGGCAAGAAATTGATATAAATGAATTTTCTAAATAATTAGTGGATACTTTTAAAGACTGTAGACTGCAGGACTGAGAGTGAAGGGCTACATTTTAAAATAAATATGCAGCCTATGATAGAGACATCCAGTAGCGGTTTTAGATAGTTTTACGGGCGGCATCGTGGTGGGGGGCGGCATCACGGGCATCGACAAAAAAAAAAAAAATGCTCGTACTCATGCTCCCCCGACGTCAGCCAGCGCATACTGGGAATGTCACAGGCACCAATCGGTTTTCTATCGCCCATTTGCTGGGAGTAAGGGCGCCCTCCGTTTGCGAGGTGCGCCTGCTGGCTTGCGGTACAGGGAGGAGAGGATGGGGCGGCGGGGGGATTCTCTGGCTGCCTGGAGCAGCATTAAATAATAACCAACTCGCAAAATAAAACAAAATAAAAACAAAACAACAAACACCAAAACACCAGACATTATAATACAGACTTATAATTTGCACCGATGTTTTTTCGAAATTCTATACACGAAAAGTGAGCGAGAGCCCTCAGTGCACCTGCTTGACAAACAACAAATATAAGAAGAGTAAGAAAATAAATATACACTTTAGGACTCGGGGTAAAGGGATCAATAACAATTTAAAATTTACAGTTTGATGATTTAAAGTCTCACACAACCCGTCGAAAGAGGAGGGGGGCCGGCTGCTTCCAAATAGAGCACATATAATTCATAATGTTGTAAATCAAGCCATTATGTATTCATGATTTGAATCCTGGGTTGTGTGAAATCCCAGAAATAAACCTTAGACAAAGTGAATCTGTGAACTAAGGTGTAGGTGTGTTAGGTTATGTTGTGGTGATCCTCGAGTTGGGGGATTTGTGTTCATACTGGAGTGCAAAATTAAAACCAATGGAAGATGGACAAGAAAAGTTCAAAGCCATCAGGTGCTCAGTTTAGAAAAAAGAGAAAAGAAGAGGAGGAGAAACGAGCAAACGATACAGGTAAGCAGATGTGTCATTGGATAATGGCAGGTCATCCTGAACCAATCAGAATCAGAATACTTTATTAATCCCTAAGGAAATTATGTGCGTTACAGTTGCTCCAAGAAGAAATGGTAAAAATAGCAACAGTAACAGACTAAACTCCAAACAATATATTATGTTATAGATTTTAATATTAATGAGTCATTGTCAGTTGTTGATTTGTCCTGTTCTCATTGTATGACAAATTATGATGGCTGTTTGGAAACATAAACTTAAACTTAATGAAACCATGTCTGACTATGCAGCCTGCTTCAACAGTACTGGAAAGAATACGTAAGATACCTATTTGTGTTGACACTTTTGAATTGTTTAGAACTTAATACCACCTACACTGTTAAATTAGCTGGGCCTTACACCTACTCCAAAAGATTTGTTAAAGAAAATTAGATAACTGGAGGTTGAGTTTGTTGAGTAATGAAATGCATGCTGGACACATGACTCCTGAAGACGATGAACATATTAGAGACATTACATGGTATTCATGTGGAACTGCTCAATTTGCCACCATATCACAATAATACTGATCTTAATAAATACGCAATTAACATTATACCGTTGCCCTCTTAACAAAGAGTAGGAGGAGTTATAGAAAGCCTATCATAATAAGGAATGATTGTCATGAACAGGGTACGTATCACTGTATTTATGATTATTTTATAGGCACATTAATTTCTGTGGGACAACCATGTGATTGACAGATACAGGCCAGAGGAAGAAGAGACATCAGCTACAAATGATGGACACAGTTTATGTCAATGATGTGTCTGCAGGAGAGCAGCAAGAGGAAGAATGACCCGTCGAAGGAGAGCAGTGACATGTAAGAAACACGCTCCATATATGGACTGGAGGAGGCATGAATAATGCACGTGTAACTGCTTTAGAGGGGAAATGTTTGAGGGGTGAGTGCGCTGCAGTGGATTCATAAGATTGATTTATACTAGATGAGGACGATGAGATCAAAGCATAGGTGAGGCAGAGCTTATGGGTGGTGGTATGTGAAGGGAAGTGATGAAGTGATGCAATATAACCAAGTAAAGGTACACACACACACACACACACACACACACGTATACTCGCTTGAGTCCCATTTGAGGCCGCATTTTTAACTCCCACACTTTGGGGACACCAGTTTCTGTATGGTTTAGAAGCAAGCTGGTAACTGAATATTACACTTCCAAGTCCACAGAAATAAAAAATCAGTTGAGATTTGCCTTTTAAGCAATATTTGTCTATACTGTATTTTTACCTTCCCATTGGGGACTGGGGATGTTTAATGTCCCCTTTCTCATCTTCAGCAATACACACATACACAAGTTATTTTAAGTCAGTTTTGGGGACATTACTTCCCTTTGGGGTCTTCAGCAATACACAGATAAAGAAACTATTTTAAGTCAGTTTTGGGGACCTTACTTCCATTTGGGGATTTCAGCAGTACACACATACACTAATTTAATCCAGTTTTGGGGATATTACTTCCCTTAAAGGTAAGAAAGTAAGAACATTGTAAAGTTCCAATTTAACTACCCAATCTAACAATAATCATTTTGCAATTAAGTATGTTAAATTCACAACATCCAAGGGATTTGAAAGAACTTAAAATTAAAGTCTCTATTTATCTTGAAGAAATCAAAGCTTTGTCCAACTCCTTGTGTAATAGAATAATTTAAATGTTCTACTGCATTTATTACTACTGTGTTGTTTTGGGAGTTTACATGCACATCATTTATGCAGAGAAACTTACAACAACAACAAAACAACAACAAAACATCTGTACCATTGGGTGCTTGCTACTAGCAAACCTTAAAGCAAGAACTTTGCTTCCAAAAATGTTCCCTGTGAAGAAGTCCCTGGTCCCCTGTCTTCATCTTGATCTGTTGTCATATTCCCTTGTGTTTTTGTTGCCGCCATACCTGAAAGAAGAGACTCACTCTCATTGCTTGAGGAATCTGGATTTTCCAGATCAAATTTTTGTGATGTTTCAGGCATTTCTCATGATGCTACTGCAGCTTGGTTATTCATGACTAAATAAACATAAATTAAATAAGCAAACATTAGACAGTAACCTAGTTTTTATATTTTATTTAAATGAAAAAAGACAAATCTAATTTCAACTATATGTCACGGCTGCGCAGCAGTCGTGTGGTGAATTGAGAAAAGGATCCAAAATGCAGGCACTGGCTGGGGTGCGAGTGAATGTTTATTTACGGAGGTGATAAGGTGACAAAAACAGGAGGAGCAGAGCGGGGAGTAAACAAACCTAAACTGGGGAAAACTAAAGAACTCAACTTAAACCAAACATGCATGGGAGGAGGAACAAAATGCACAAAGAAAGATGGCGGAGAGACGCAGCCTGAGCACCGGGTTACACAGAATTATGCAGACGGACATGGAGTTAAACAGACGACGCGACAGAGAGCACAGGAACACGGGAAGTAATCAGGGAATGGGCCACAGGAGGGAGACACAGCTGGGAGCAATTAGGCTAACGAGACAGGGGAGAGGTAAAACTGAACACACTGACATGAGACATGAACTTTCAGAATAAAACAGAAAACTAACAGACACAGAGAACCAGACCGGACACTGAACTTGACAGGCAGACTCATGAGCAGACACCATAACACCATGGACAGACAGAGAGAACACAGGCAGATATGAAACAAAAACACTAACACATAGCAAACCTAAACAAAAGACAAAACAGAATAACCGAGAACAAAGAATAATATAAAGAAACACAAAACACCGAGTCCTCAGACTCAGGACCATGACACTATAAATGGTTACCATACATAATTAGTACATAAATTTCATTTGCAGAAACTATCCAAACTTTGAAGCAAAAATATGATAACAGATTTCATTTAATTATAATAAACACACTGCTTTAACCTACATTAGGACAAATTTAAAAAATCCTTTACCTCAGAGCACTAACAAGTACAGTATTAAATATCTGTGAGTGATAAGACATGCTGAATGATTTCAGAGTGGATTTCTTAATCTTAATTTTCACTGACGTTGCGAGTAGATTTAACATGACAAAATTGACAGGACACAATTAAAAACTGCCAAAAATGTGTGCTCGACTCTTGTGACTTCTGGGCATGTTGCTAACACATATTCACTGCTTTAACTGACATGAGGAAAATCAATGGGAAACTTTCCATAGGGAACAGATAAATACAGTGAATCCTCTGATTATTAAAGAGCATTTTGTGTTAAGGTGTACTTCATGACATTAGTATAGGCTTCTCATCTTAGTCCTGTTTTTGATTGATATATTTATTTATTTATATATTTATATATATATATTGATATATATTACATTGATATATGTCCCATATTGTGAGATCTTAGACATACTGATGTAGTACCAGAGTACAGTGATCATTAACAGTTTCGTCACTGATCTAGACGGTAGATTTATCGTAAATACAGAAAACTGCCTCCATTTAAAAATTACAAAAAAAATAAACAACTACAGTGATTAGTACGCCTAACACTTAAGACTTTTGGGGACATTTCTAACACAAATACACTCTGCTTTAACCTAAATGAGGACATTCAATGGGAAACTTTCCTTAGGGAACTGGTTAATACAATGAACTCTGCTTATTAAACATTTGCTTATGTTAAGGTATGTGTAATGATTTGGGGGATGGATTTCTTTGTCTTAGTCCACATTTTGATTGGTATGTGTTCCGTATTTCCAAATCTTAGACATAATGAAGGGTTTTCACAACATAACCTCTACGTGAGTGTGGTGATCATTGATACATTGTTCGCAGTCTTCATGGATAGATTTATACAGAAAAAGGGAAATGATACCATTTTTAGAAAAAAAATACAAAAACATATCCAACTATGGTCATTAGTATGCCATATGCTTATGACTTTTGGGGATGTTTCTAACACAAATAAACTCCACTTTAACCTAAATGAGGACATTCAAAAACCTGCAGCTTATCTATGTTTCCTCTTTTAAGAACAATACAAAAATAAATCAAACAAACATCATAATATTCCTTTGTATGAAGCTTAGTTAGTTTTTCTGTTTGATTAGCACCTCTTAATTAACAAGCTAATCCTCATTGTTAGCTTGCACTTGAAAAACTTAAGGATGCTAATAAACTTTTTTAAATTTTAGAATCATAAAAGCACAGAAAGTTGAAATCCCCTAAGATATTGAAATTTGGGTTGTCAAAGACTAAGTTTAATCAAACATGCCTTGATCTTCAATCCAAGACAGCTCTGAATGTCTAATTTATATGTGGCTAGCTAATTCGGGCTAAGTAGTAGCTAAAGCTTATTTTCCAAATTATCAAGGGCACATCTAGCTAACCAATATTAGCATTCATTGCTAAATATTAAACTTTCTTACATACAGACAGAAAATGCTGAAACTTAGATTTTTGGTGTATTTTCCCTCTTCAGCAGAAACCTTAAGATATAGGTATAAGAAGCTAAAAAAGTTTTAATCACTTTTTCTACCTTTAAAGCTGCTCTACATGCTGCTGCTCCCTGGCGCACACCTCTATGGCTGCGATCGAGGCCTATCGTGACACAGAGGCCTTACCTCACCTCCCCTGCTTTCTGTTTGGCTCTCAGCGAAGGCGATCACACTTTTCTCCTCTCCACTCCCTTATCTTCCCTGCCTAGTTTCTTATGTCCTTGTCTTGTCTCGTGTTTTTTTATTACTTTCCCTGGAACACTCTCTCACAGTCTGTTTCTAAAACCTAAAAGAGGAATTATGGATTTGATCAACTGGTCTCTGAATGCAATTGACACCCTTTTCTCAACGAGAAGTCTCCTTATCGGAGAATTAAGAAAGCGGAACCAGATGTTCAAACCCCCCCAAGGCCACCCGCTGGAATCAAAGCAACGGGACGAGGTGCGGCTTCTCAGAAAGGGCTCACTGAATGCAGCATGGTTAAGAGCTTGGAGGTGCTAACGGCTGCAGTGAAGGCTCAGAATAACACGTCTGAGCGTATATTGGATTACATCAGGGAAGAATCCACTCGGAACAACACCTCTGGGCAGAAGCTGGATTACATCGCGGATCAGTTGGCTGCGGTCGTGAGGTCTCAGAATCTGCTCTGTGAGCAAAAGTCTGAAAAGACCACAGAATTGAAGATAAATAACATCATGGAGAAACTCGCAGCTATCCAACGGGAGATTGAGAGACCAGTGTCGATGTCGGAGTGTTAAAAACAGCTTGAAATTCTCATGAGTTGTTTGTAAAAGGAAAATCACCATTATAATGCGGCCCTTCGGCGCCAGTTGTGGGCTCAAGGCCGGAGCCGAACAAAAACACCCTGATAACGACTGTGTTTAGTCTGTTCCTTCCCATTCCATGCAAGGCCACCTGGGTTGGCCTGGTAGACTGTTTACTTAGAGTGGCAGGGCGAAGGACACTGTCTCAGCTGAACTCTGGACACACACATACACTTACACTGATAAGCACACACTCATCCCCCTCCCTTTCCAAACGCCTTCGATGCTTGTTTCCTGCGGGGGAACACGGCGGGTCTGTGTGCCGCGCTGGAATGGTAGCGCTGTGCAGGGCGGCTGTTGTGTTCGCTTCGGATTACTCCTCACCCCCCACCCAATCCTGTGGCTTGTCATGTCTGTCACAAAGTTGTGCTGTGAACATTCATGTGCTTTTTGTGTAGAGGAGTTTTTTTGTTTCCTGTTCTCGTGCTGTCCTACCATGGAAGCACAGCATGAGTAGAGTTCTCTTTTTTTCCTCTTGTACTTTCCCATTGTAGTGTACAATTCAGTGTTTTTCTGTAACGCTACCAATCTCCGACTTGTATCCCCATGTGATGTCTGAGTTGTGTGTGTAAGGTCGGGGGGGGGGGGGGGGGGGGAGGGGCATTTCACTGCAGGGCAACCTGCATGTGGCGAATAAAGCTTTGATTGATTGATTGATTGGTTGATTTAGGCTGTGCTCCGTCCCTCTCGACTCTCACACACACGAACTCCCAACCTGCATTCACCTCTTTCCTCTGAACCCCCCACCCGACAGACATACAACACATTGCCCTTTCACTGACTGCCCCAACCCCACTTGCACACAAGCTATTGCTCACAAGCGCTCTGATTGTATTGGACACTGTTGTTTATGTAAGATTGTATTGTCTTGTGCATAAGGCTTTTTTTTGTTTTTATCTTTAAGTTGTTCATTGTACACTGAGGGCCGTGGGAGCATTGCAATTTCAAATTCCTGTGTATGATCTGTACATATGGGTTTAGTCAATAAAGCTGACTTTGGCTTTGACTTGAGTCACGCTCTGCAGATATCTCTAAGGTCCAGTCAAACACGCTACATAAGCTAATTTTTCCCGCTTGTATCCAGGATATAATTTTTTCTGTCATGATCCCTATCTAATTACCATAGTCTTACACAGTTTTTACACAGCTCTTAAAGAGACTTTGGTGAGAATTAAGTTTTATGTCCCAATTTTGCATACTGCCTAAAAGGTATTAACGTTGAAATTTAAATTTAGCTCAGCTCTTTCACCAAATTTTGGATCCATGCACCATTCAACAGAAATTCAAGAAACATCTCAAATATGTTGCAACACCAGTATCAAAAATTTAGAGTAATTTATGTCAAGCTGCATTTCAGAAAGCAAATATGAACCTAAAGTGCTCCATTATTCTTATGTAAGTGCTTCACATCGTGCCAAATGATTCTTTAAAAAATATTTAAAATATTTGTACAATAATTACATCAAATATGACTCTTTTGTATTTTCTAGTGTGCTCTTTATCCTTTGAAAATATAATCTACTTTCTAAGAAATAATCCACTAATTTCTATTGTTTAGTAGAAAATAACAGTTTATTTATATGAAACCATTCATGCAATATAATGTTGAAAAAAGTTTTCAACAAAGATCAGTATATTAATAGAAATCTTACACTACAATGATATAAGGGTTATGTCACTTTTGGGTACAGTGGAAATCTTTGCAATTTCACACACTTCCACTAGGGGCAACATAGAGTTATAAACAGATTGAGAAAAATTTGGGGGGCAAGGTCAGAAAACAAAAAAAATGTCACTTATGGGGGCAGGTGAGATTTTTGGATTAAAATATGTTTTAGAGCATGCTGGACGTTGTTAGAGGTAAATGTAATTGGGGACGGTGGTTTTGGTCCCCAAAGGGAGAGGTGTCCCCAATTGACTGGTGTGTGAGCTAATAGAAGTCTCCAATTTAGACTTTGACACACACACAAACACACTTTAATAAAAGAAACAAAATGAGAAAATCAGGGTATGTAGTAACACAAGTAGTTGAAAGTCATTTTGATTTAAGAGGCAGGGAATAAAAGTAGGTAAAACTACAAAGATAACCTATAAAATTAATAATTCCTTACATGAAGTACCCAGTAGTATACGCCAAAATTTTTAGTGATCACAATGGAGATGATGTCCACATCATCCAGGTTAAATTTGATTTTGCTCTTCATTCTACATATTTCACATATAAGGTTCAGTACATGCCAACCTGTAAATGGAAGAAATGGAAAAGAGGGCTTTGAGACGCTGCCAAGTCATTGGTTCAGGTATGTGAATGACACCTGGGTGAAAATCAAACCACAATTCTCTGATCACATTAACTCAGTGGACCATGACATCAATTTCACCAGGGAGGATATGAAAAATTACAGGCTAACCTTCTTAGACTGTGAGTAATGGGGAATATTTCATGTGTTCATAAACCAACACAGATATATGCATTTAATTTTGAAAACTTTTAGTGACCCCTTATGTATCAGGAGTATCGGAACATGTGACATTGAAGGTAATACTGTTGCACTACGGGATAGCACTAAAAAATAGTCAGCATCATCAGGAGGGTCTACGATGGGTTCTCTTGCAAAGGCATTCATGACTTGGGAAGCAAGTTCCTGACAAGGGTGCCAGTGGTCACCTCTTTTCTTGGTGAGGCTTGTGCCAGCTCTGGAAAAGACATCCAGTGGACACTGAAAAGGAAAGGAAAGACATGTAGGAGTAAGGTTGAGAAAGAAATCACTGTACATGGGGCCTAAGATCAGCCAGGAGAAGACGTAACTCCTGCACATCAACAAAATAAAGGAGCCAGTACAGGTTTAAGAAGAGGCAGTGAATGACAATAATGAATTTACATATCCTGTAAATGTCAGGAGGTATGGGGAAGACACCAAAGCCCAAATGAAGAAATCCCAGGAGGCCTTCCAGAGAGCTGCAGCCATCTCTGTTAAAACCAAGATCAGGACATTCACAACTAATGTGAAGTTCATTTTGCTGTATAGATCTGAACCCTGGAAAGTCACCAAAACAAGCTCTAACTGGCCACAGACCTCACCAACAGATCCTCTGCCATACTCTGTAGTTCAATAGAGCGACAAGTTCATACCTGTGGACGAGGGCGTACTGGGAGCCTATAGTTAGGATAAGAAAATGGCCAAACCCACCTTGTAGATGAACCACCCTAAATGTTAATTGACTGACCCATATGAAAAAGAAATAGAAAAAACTTATAAAAGACTTGCATAAGATATGGCCTACTTTATATAGTGATCATATAAGGCTTATATGATTTACTCATGAAAGTGGCCACTTTCTCATTACTTTCATATATTGTGTTAGGAAGTATCCAGAACATACAAGTTTCATTTATATAATTTTTCAAGGGATCTTATATCTGTTTTCACTCTTGTATGCATTTCATACAAGTTTCACACAAGACAGATACAAACTTTATAAGCTTTTTATATATATCTTTTCCATATGGGGAAACACATGAGAAAAGTAAAGATGAGGATGCCCCAAGCAGAGATGGAGGCAACTCTCATCGATACTTTAAAAGCTGCGAGCCAAACTTTGGAGACAGCCAAAAACAACAACCAGAGACTGTTAAAGCCCAACACTGATTAAAGAGGGTTAAGCTAGCTGATAAGAGTAAGATAAGATAAGATATACCTTTATTATACCGCAATGGCGGTCCCATCTTACCCTCTGACCGTACATGAACAGAGTGGCTCATAGGAGGCTTCTGCAGCTATGACATATAAACAACATTGGTTCACCACCGAGTGAAATAATGTCTGCACTGCACCGAATAAACACATACCAGCCACGATGGAGGCTTCAGGAAGGTAATCCACGGGTGATCTCTGTAACACGAACACCACAATCAACACAAGTACTGCCAATTCAGGCTGAGGCAACAATGATATGTACGCAGCTCCTACCTGCAACACCGGGGGAAGTCAGGTGACCGAAAGGAGATAACAGGTACGTGATTCGGGGATGCTCAGACGGCCACTATTTATACTAGCGCCCCCTAATGCGCCTGACTAAAACTAGGATCAACCAGAACATTTAATATTCATCCTGCCACATACAGTAACAAAGTATTTATACTCACTTTACTTCCCATCTCTGCTGACTACCAGTGCTTTCTCCACAGAGGAGCAAAGGGTAAACAGCAAACCAGGACACAGTGATAGAATACAATAAAATAGAATAGAATAGAATAAACCTTTATTATCCCAAGGATGAGAAATTGGGTGTTACACGGCTCTTATAGCAAGGGGAATATAAAATATAAAAGGAAGACACAAGTGGTCCTTTATACAAGCAACTGAAGTTCGTATATACAGGTAACAATGTACAGGAATATGCATAGAAAAATTGCACGGAAATATGTATGAAATGTACAGTGAACAAACGAGCTGATGAGTAAGATGTTAAACTGTGTTATAGAGTCCAACAGCTGCTGGTAATAATAACCTGCGGTAGCACTCCTTCCTACACTGTAGGTGTAAACGTCTACTGCGGAACGAGCTGCTCAGTGCTCAGACAGTCTCATGCAGGGGGTGGGAGGTGTTGTCCATGAGGGATGTTAGCTTAGTCAACATCCTCTCCTCCCCAACCTGCTCGATGGACTTCAGAGGACAGTCCAGGACACAGCTGGCCCTCCTGACCAGTTTGTTGAGTTTCCCTCTGTCCCTCTCTGCCATTCCACCACTCCAGCAGACCACAGCATAGAAAATAGCAGACGCCACCACAGTGTCAAAAAACATCCCCAGGAATGTCCTCTTCACCCCAAAGGATCTCAGCCGCCGTAGCAGGTGGAGACGACTTTTTGTCCCTTTTTGTAAAGTGCATTTGTGTTTGTGGACCAGTTCAGTTTGTTCCTGAGGTGAACTCCCAGGTATTTGTATTCCTCCACCGTTTCAATGTCCAAACCCTGGATGTTCACTGGTGTAATGGGGGGTGGCTTCTTGCTGAAGTTAATCAGCAGCTCCTTCATCTTGCTGGCACTGATGCGAAGATGGTTCTGTTCGCACCAACTGACGAAGTCATTGATGACCCCCCTGTATTCCAGTTTGTTTCCCTCCGACACCCGACCCACAATGGCGGTGTCGTCTGAGAACTTCTGGAGATGGCAAGTGTCCATGTTATAACTGAAGTCTGCAGTGTACAGGTTGAAGAGGAAAGGGGCTTGTACTGTTCTTTGTGAGGCCCCCGTGCTACAAACTACCACCTGTAGCGTTAGCGTCATCCACCCAGATGTTCAGCTGACGGGCAAACTGCAGCGAGTCTAGATCTCTCCCGGCTAGTGGGCGAAGGTGGTGAAGTATGATCTTCTCCATGGTCTTCATCAGGTGTGAAGTCAGTGCAACGGGTCTGAAGTGGTTTGGCTCCTTAGGGTGCGTTGTCTTTGGGACTGGCACCAAGCAGGAGGTCTTCCACAGAATGGGGACCCTCTCCAGGCTGAGACTGAGGTTAAAGATGTATGTGATAACCTCACAGAGTTGATCTGCACAGTCCCTCAATAGTCTGGAGCTGATTCCATCCGGACCCATGGCCTTCCTGGTTTTCATCTTCCTCAGCTGACTTTGCACCTGGTCAGTTGTGATGGAGAGGCGTGGGGGGAGGAGGCAGTAGAGTCGTTGAAGGAATAGGAAAAAGGGGCCAGGTGAGGTGCATTTGATGTCCCCCGTGCTATAGGGGGTTGCAGACAGGTGTGAAGGAAGTGTGAAGAGCTCTGGTGGATGGGGGAGAGAAGGGCTTCTGAATCAAACCTGTTAAAAAACTGGTTCAATCTGTTAGCCCAAACCTGGTCTCCAGACTCTGGACCCCCTCTGCTCACTGTGCTTCTTCCAGTGATGGTGTTCAGTCCCCTCCACACACCTCTGGTGTTGCTCTGCTGAAGCTGCTCCTCCAGCTTCCTCCTGTAGCTGTCCTTTCCCCTCCTTATCTCTCTCCTTAGCTCCTTCTGGACTCTCCTCATTTCCTCTCTGTTTCCAGATCTGAAAGCCCTCCTTTTCTGCTCCAGCACTGTCCTCAGATCTGGAGTCAGCCATGGCTTGTTGTTGGAGTAACACCGTACTTTCCTGATGGTACAGAGTTATCCACGCAGAAGTTGATATAGTCTGTTATGCAGGTAGTTATCCTCCCCATGTGGACTGCATAGCACCTCACAGTCCGTAGTTTGGAAGCAGTCTTTCAGTGCCATGCTCGCCTCTTCAGACCATGCTCTCACATACCTTGTGGTGGGGGGTTGTTTGCACACCAATGGTATGTATGAGGGAACCAGATGGACCAGGTTATGGTCTGAGCGACCCAGTGGGGTGATGATGTATATGCATCCTTAGTATTTGTATACAGTGAGTCCAGTGTTTTGTTTTCTCTGGTAAAACAATCCACATACTGGGTGAAAGTAGGGAGAGCTGAGGACAAGGAAACATGATTAAAATCCCCAGAGATGAAAAGGAAGGATGGGGTTGTGATGTCTGCACCTGCGACACTACTGTGTAAAATGTCTCACGTGTTGCGGCAGCATCAGGCGGGATGTACACATTTATCACGATGACTTGCGAGGGCTCCCACGGCAGGTAATACGGTTGGATGCTAACCGCTAATAGCGCCACATCTCGGTACAGCACTGCTCCTTAACACTGATGTGCCCGATTTACACCATCTCTCGTTCACATACATCACAAGCAGCTGATCCTAGCTTATATAGGAAAGCTTATATAGGAAAGAAATGAAGGAAAACAAGAAGTAATGTAATGTTATGCTATGATGATGGTGTTTCTATTGCATATTCAGACCCTTCACGTCCCGATCCGCTCTCACCAGGTGGAATCCCGGTACAGTCACGTGACAGTCTGGAGTGAGGTGTGTTAGCCACGACTCTGTGTAGCACATCATGCTAACCTCCTGGTACTCCCTCTGGAGTCTGGTCAGCGCCACCAATTCCTCGATCTTATTAGGGGGAGATCTGACATTTCCCATAATGATCGAGGGTACAGATGGTTTGTACAGTCTCTTCCGCTCTCAACACTTAGCTCCAGCTCTACAGCCCCGTCTCCTCCTCCATAACTCCCCGGGGATCTCTGGTCTTTCACTGGGATGAATCAGCTGGTTGCTAAGGGCTAACAGCTGATCCTAGGTGTACACAATGAAGTCGCTGCTTGATGGATCTCCCCGTACTGGGTTAAACAGTCCGTATATGATTAAAAAACACAAAAATAACTTCTCAAGTTGCTTCTGGCTAGCATTCTTTTGACAGGTTACAAGAAAGAGTGAAAAAAGCAAGGAAAACAGATTAAATAAGTTAAAAGAATGGAAGTTGGTCAGAGCTCCTGTAACTGGCAACCTCTCTCGTGGCGCCATCTTTATGGCGATGGTCCAGTGATGTCCATTTGAAGCTGGAGCTCCAGCAGATATGTCTAATAAAACCAACACAATGCTTCACGTGATCAGAGACGTCTGAAGTTTCACTCAGGATGTCACAGCTTCAGTATCCGATTCAGTTAATTATGTTATTTATTTATTTTATGTGAGAGAGAGAGCGAACCAGTGTACTACATAATGACACATGGAGACAGCAAGGATTAGAGGACGTTCTGCCTATTCCGACATAAAAACCAAACAACCTTATGCTATGTTTGTTTTACTAGTTTATAAACAACATATACTTAGTGCGTCATAACATATATAAAATATTACACTATAATCAAATAACCACGTGGAGGCAGGACCTCATAACCTATTATACAATTTTTTATATAATATCGTATATAATGTGGTTTTAGCTATTATCTTTACAAATGCCAAATAAGCAAAGGGAGATCACACCCATGGTGCATGTTTAAATAAGGAAGGTTTATTAATCAAAATAATGTATTAATTAAATAGACGTAACAAAGTTTTTTTCACATATTCAAAGCACCACAATGGTCGCCTGATATCCTGCAGAACTGTCATAAGCTGGAAACTTAGCTCTCTCGAGTGGGCAAACATAATGAAGCAGTTCATTTAATTTGTAGATTCAAGATGCTTTACATATTTTTGGCCACCAGATGTTGCCGAAGAGGACTCTGTTGCTTCTAGTGGTGAACCGTTTTTCATTACAAGCTTCCATGCTTCAGAAAGCTTTATCTGACATTACTACTAGAACTAATGCAAGCAAAACAGCAAACGAGAGACTGCTATTATGATAGGCCAGGGAAGCGGCAGATTCAGAAAAAGGGACAGACAACAGAGAGACAGAAAAATAATGAAACAGACATGAGCTCTGAAGGAGGTCGACATGGTGATGAAGCAGTTAGAACTTATGCTTCACAGCCAGAAAGTTCTGGGTTCAAATCCCAGCTGAGACATTTCTTTGCATGTTTAACTCCAGAGTACCTGAAGCCCACTGATGCCCCACAGTGGAAGTGAGTGCCTTGACACAGAGCTCATATCTGTCTCAAGGCATCATCTGATCTCTTTATGGACATACAGTACTGTGCAAAAGTTTTAGGCAGGTGACAAAAAGTGTTGTAAACTTTCAAAAATGGAAATGTTAATCATTTATTTTCATCAATCAACAAAATGCAGTGAATGAACAAAAGAGAAATCTAAATCACATCAATATTTGGTGTGACCACCCTTTGCCTTCTTTGAGGTACACTTGCACACAGTTTTTGAAGGAATTCAATTGATACAGCGCCAAATCACAACAACAGTCAAGGTGCTTTATATTGCACAGTAGATCGTACATTAATAGATACAGAGAAAAACCCAACAATCATATGACCCCCTATGAGCAAGCACTTTGGCGTCAGTGGGAAGGAAAAACTCCCTTTTAACAGGAAGAAACCTCCGGCAGAACCAGGCTCAGGGAGGGGTGGGGCCATCTGCTGTGATTGGTTGGGGTGAGAGAAGGAAGACAGGATAAAGACATGCTGTGGAAGAGAGACAGAGATTAATAACAGATATGATTCAATGCAGAGAGGTCTGTTAACACAGCGGTCCCCAACCCCCGGGCCTTGGACCGGTACCGGTCCGTGAGTCGTTTGGTACCGGGCCGCAAGAGTTGAGGCTCAGGTGTGAAATGTATAGTTTTCAGGGTTTTTATTGGTTTTCAGCGTTATGTTGTTATCATTTTTATCGTTTACTTGGTTTTCCTGGGTCTTTTCACGTGTGTTATGAATAAATCTTCTTTTTTTCGGTACCGGTACTAGTTTTATTTTGTTGTATTTATCCGCGACACCTTAAAGGCCGGTCCATGAAAATATTGTCGGGCATAAACCGGTCCGTGGTGCAAAAAAGGTTGGAGACCGCTGTCTTAACACATAGTTACAGCATTTTTTCCACACCTGCCTAAAACCTGCACAGTACTGTACATGTGCATCACGATTTATTGGTCACAGGCATAATATTCTCAAACGTTTTCCGTGTCTATTGTAGAATATTGAACGTCAGTATGGACCTCTTTAGCATCCACAGTAATTATATGTTTTGCTATCACTTTAGACAGAGGTAGATATGCAAATAGATCTATGGAAGTGTTAAATTTGTTGTAGTTCCCATCTTTAAGTGGATTTAGATCATAGACATTTGCCCTCTAAACCATGGGATATGAGCTGACCATCATTTGACCTGGTTAAACTTTTGACCTAGTATTTTAGCAAATAAGCTGTAGATACAGATTAAATGTATTTACAAATAAATAAATAAAACCAAAATGTTACTCCACATGTCACGGCCTTTTATGTTCCAAACACCAAAAAAGTCCAAGAAAAGGCCGTGGGTGGCAACGGGAGGTTTGTTTTAGAACGCACTTCTGACTCCATTGTTTAAAAATCATATGGCGTTTATTTCGTGCAAAATTATAAACAAAAATCAACCAAATAACTTCTTACAACTTAAAATTAAATTAAAGTTAACTTAATTTGCTTTAACAACTTCAAAAGTGGTCAAAAAATAATTTTCTAACCCTCCTGTCTTCCCATCAGACATTTGGCAAACAAAAAAACATCCTCACCACACCCCTCCAGGGTGCTCTTAATCCCCTGATTAATGGGAGGGTCCATAAGCCAATAAACCAATCACTTTCCAAAACCTTACAATACAAATTGTGTTTTATAAACATTCAACAAAAATGGCCACAACACCACAAAAACAGTATTGACATCTACAGTCCCAGGTTACTACCAGGAGCCAGAACACTTCCGGATTAAGTTTGATTCTATGTTTCGGAGTAAATATTGAGGGTTTATTTTATTTTGAACAATCTAAAATTCACTTCGAAGGCCCAGCAGACGTCAAAGAAATAGTTTGGCTTATTTTTAAACATCTAAATTTTTAATTTCAAATGCAGAAACAAAAAGACACGAGACCTAATAAGACATATGTGAGATGCATAAACTTAACAATGTTAAGAAGATTCCAATCTCCTAAATCCTCTGCACTCAGCTGAACACCAGTGAAAGGTCACTATGAGCATCTGCTGAGCAGCACAAGCTGTAGGAGGGGACAGACATTTTCAACACTTCCACTAAGTTAACGCTGTCAATCAAGAAGATTTATAAAGTTCAGGCTGTCTTTGCTGACGATTAAGCAGGGTACAGTCACGTTTGGATGGCTCCATCTATCAACCACTAAAAGTGAAGCAGATATGCACTGGATCATCCTTCTTCCTGTCACACCATAAAAGTATCCCGGTGTGTACATAAGTCTTCACCATGTTTGCCATCGAGGATTTGCTTGACACTTTGCAATGACCCTCCAGCAAAAGAAGCTTTTCTTGATGTTTATAAATCAATGATATTACACGCTACATTATGAACGACAAGCAGTCCTCTACACACAGAGCACTACAAGAAAAACTGTCATGTAGGTTAATGTTTTACAATGAAATATATGCACTGTATATAGGCTATATGTTAAACTTGATTAAGTGATCCATGTGCATCAAATAGATTATAAATAAAATTAAAACAGACTAAAAGTTGAGCAGCTAGTAACTGAATTGAGTCACCATAGCTGGTGATTTGATAAGATATTTGAATATTCAACTAAATGACTTCCCTCAAAATGGTTTTGAAATATGCAGACCTATTTCGTGCATTACATTTTTACATAGGTCTGCGTATACTGTAGGCCTGCTAATTCTGCTTCACTCCGGACATTTTTAAGAGTCCTCCATGGCTGGCAGGGTTGGCTTCTGTCCCTCTGGTTTGATTTTCTTATGCTCGTCTCTTTTGACTGTTGCTTTTGTTATTTGTGCCAGTGGGTAGGACTCATCCTGGGTGTAAATATGTGAGAAGGACCCATCACACACACACACACACACAGGTAGCATTTTTGGACCACAGTCCTTTTATTTGGCCTCATGGAAACAACAATAATAATGACGACCTTACAGTGGAGATAACTCCAGCTCAGCCCTGCTTCCTCTGCTCCCAGCAGTCTTCTAAACACACAGGGCCTCATCCGGAGATTAGGCCCAGCTGCCCCATCAGGCTCCCTGGAACTGCCCTCAGAACCCATTGCACCACCCTCCTCTGCAGTGGAGCAGGGGTGACCAAACCTCCGTCACAAAATACCTCAGAGTACACACTGACGGTACTGGGATAATAACACCACTGCGTTCTAGGGGTGGGGGAAAAAATGGATACTGTGTAGTATGGTGATATTTTGTTTGCTAATAATGTATCGATACAGGGACAGCAGAAATCGATATTTTGTTACAAAAAAAGTTTTTGTAACAAAATATTGTTGTTACAAAAACTTGTATGTCGTTGTTACAAAAAAATATCGTTTTTGTAACAAAATATTTGTAACAAAATATTGTTACAAAAAAAGTTTTTGTAACAAAATATCGATTTCTGCTGTCCCTGTATCGATACATTATTAGCAAACAAAATATCACGATACTACACAGTATCGATTTTTCCCCCACCCCTAATGTTTAGGTGGAATCTAGCGAGCTAACGAGCTAACTTCCTGTTAACTTGTCAAAGGAGCTTGCAAAGTTCTAAGGTCAAATGGTGGAGAGTCCTTTTGAAAAGTTTTTGTGGACTGGAACATGCTCTGACTTCAGAGTATGTTGATCAGCTCCTTTTTCTGAGCAAGAATCCAGACATTCCTTCACTGTCCAAATGTGTTTAACTTGTTTTTTGGCAGCAATAAACATGACAGTTTACTTATTTTAATTTAAGACATGTTTTATTTTAATTAAGTTTAAAACTTTTTTATTTAATGTAAAATTATATTTTGTTTTAATTTACTTTCAAATTCTTCAGTTGCTGAAGGGGCTGCATAGTTTTCATAAACTGCATAGTTCAGAATAGCTATAATTGTACCAGATAGTTGATTCAGTTAAGTTGGACTAGACTGTAATACAAACCGTTCAGTTTGTCAACAATCAAACTGAAATGAGAGAAAGACGGAGTGTGAGACTTTGATATTAGATAAAATGAATATTGATAAAGTTTACCTTTATGTACAGAATCTGAATATCGCAAAATATTTTAAAAAATTGCAATAATATCGTATCGTGCGTTAAGTATTGTGATGATATCGTATCGTGGGATGTATGGTGATTCCCACCTCTACTGCGTTCTGGAAGTGCCAGAATCGTCTCTGTTTTCTGAAGGATAAACATTATTTATACTGTGTCCAAGCTGGGTCAACTTTACAGTTATTCCTGTCAGACAATGCTCAGGATTTTCTATAAGTAGTTTGTGGCCAGTGACGTCCTCTATGCTGCTGTATGCTGGGGCAGCAGTTTGAGGGTCACAGATGCCAACAGAGTCAATAAACTGATCCACAAAGCCAATAATGTTGTGGGGATGCAGCTGGAATCTCTTAAGGTGGTGTCAGAGAGGCAGATGTTGTCCAAGATAAGGACCGTGCTGAATAATAACTCCTTATTTAATTTAGTTTAGTCAGTTACTGTTCTTACTGTCTTGGAGCAACTATGACCACTTTTGTGATTCCAGTATGATGGCGCCTGTGTTTGACTTTGCCGCTGCCGTCTGCAGTTTGTGTGTTGGCTGCCTTAGTCTATGATCACCTGACGCTGCTATCTATTCGATCCTCGATGGTGGGTCTGGATACCTCATCCTCTGCTGCTGGTGTCTGGATCTTCGTCAGATGTCGCCAATGACCCTTTTTGGGCCCACACAAATCGTGGAGGAGAGGAAAAAAAGCAGGCATCCAGGTGAAACTTAGACTTTTCTGGAAGTGAGAATAAGCTGGTAAGCGACGCTGAGCATTTCTGGTCACCTGTGCTCAGACAGTTTGTACGGAGGGTCATTTTTCTTCCTTGTCCCTGCTTGATGTCGGGCCTGGACCTATGAGACTGTGCTACCTCAGGAGTGTTCATCCAGACTGGCCGTCTGTCCTCACAGTGAGTGGAATTTACAAGCGTCACGGATCAAACCCTCAGTTTTATGTCCCCTAAATCAGGCCATTTCTGTTAATTATTCAACTTCTAGCTCGCTGAGCATGGCGCTCATTAATGCCCGATCAATGACAAATAAAAACGTTCCTGTTGAACGATTTTATTTTTTCCAAAAAATTTGATTTCTTATTTCTAACTGAAACCTGGCAGCGTGGTGGTGACTATTCCTCCCTCATCGAACTTTGCCCGGGCGGGTGCTCCTTCATCAGCCAGCCTCGGACGTCTGGTCGAGGAGGAGGTCTCGCTGCGTTGTTTGTAAGCTGGTTTCACTGTAGCTCAGTAATGGTCGGACATTTTTCATTATTTGAATTAAAGCTGGTTAAAATTGGAAATAAAGATCTGTTTTACTGTGCTGTAGTGTATCGTCCACCTGGCATAAACAGCATGTTTTCAAAGGAGTTCAGTGACTTTTTATCCTCCACCTTGAAGCTGTCCAGACTGGTTATAGTCAGGGATTTTAATATACACACTGACGATGACTCTGACCTTTTTGCCAGAGTTTTCCTTAGCGTCATGTATTCTTTTCATTTTACTCAGCATATGTCTGTCCCACACGCACCAAAGGACACACACTGGGCCTTGTTTTTACCTTAGGATTAACCCTTGATATAACAGTCTTTTGCATTTTATGTTTTGTTGAGCTGTATGTCCAGATTTTGCTCTTTTGCGCCCTCTGGTGGTGAAGTATAGAGGGTTTAGTTGTTTGCAGTTTGGGTCTCCACCCAGTCACCCTTTTTGCTAGTGCACAAGGTGTCTGCATGCTGCATGTGTAGGTGGTAGGTTTTCATATACCCGTGGCCATGGAAGTGATTAGAACATCTGAATTCACTTAGTGAATATGTTTTTTTAAGTCAGTGTAATTCTCCATATGACACCAGTGGCTTCCGTCTTTACAAATGGAATAATCGCCCAAATCTTGTTCTACACACAGGTATTAAACAAGGATCATTGTCGAAACACTTTCAAGATGTGTCTCAACACTATAAACACAATGTTACATTTTAAAATCTACACTATGTCATGACATTGCAGTTTAAGTGAATTTTGTGTTATACATTTTACCTACAACTCCAGGCCCTGGTTGTGTGCTATGGCTATCTGGTTAATATGATATAAGAACTAAATATTGACATTACAGTGTAAAGTGTAAAGTCCACTAACAACCAGTCCTGGGTTTATATGGCATGTTTTAGCATTATTGAGTGCTTCAAACACAGCATGCTGGTTCAGTGTGCTGCCCCTGGTGTGATGACTGGCCTTGTTTTCACAGGGTCTGCTTATTTTTCCCCAGCAAGCCTAAATTCTTCTGTTGGTGCATCACTTCAGCTTCTTAAGCAGACAAAACAGTTCTTTTTTGTATTTGGTGTAAATTTGTAAATTTTCAGCAATTAGGTTCAGCTCTTTTAAATTTGTCTTGTACTTTGTGGTTCATTCTTAAGAAGGACAAATATATATATATATATATATATATATATATATATATATATATATATAAAGACATTAGGCTTATACACAGAAATACATTTATCTTCTTCACCTTGACCACCTCCAGTGTCTAGACTCCAGTGAGTTTGCATGTGTTTTGCATTTTGTACGTGTTTTGGAGTTTGCAAGTGTTTTGGATTTTGCAAGTGTTTTGGATTTTGCAAGTGTTTTGGATTTTGTACATGTTTTGGATTTTGTACGTGTTTTGCATTTTGTAAGTGTTTTTGGAGTTTGCAAGTGTTTTGGATTTTGCAAGTGTTTTGGAGTTTGTACGTGTTTTGCATTTTGCAAGTGTTTTGGAGTTTGTACGTGTTTTGCATTTTGTACGTGTTTTGGATGTTGCATGTGTTTTGGATTTTGCAAGTGCTTTGGAGTTTGCATGTGTTTTGGATTTTGTACGTGTTTTGGAGTTTGCACGTGTTTTGGATTTTGCAAGTGCTTTGGATTTTGCAAGTGTTTTGGAGTTTGCATGTGTTTTGCATTTTGTACGTGTTTTGGATGTTGCATGTGTTTTGGAGTTTGCACGTGTTTTGGAGTTTGCACGTGTTTTGGATTTTGCAAGTGCTTTGGATTTTGTACGTGTTTTGCATTTTGTACGTGTTTTGGATGTTGCATGTGTTTTGGAGTTTGCACGTGTTTTGGAGTTTGCACGTGTTTTGGATTTTGCAAGTGCTTTGGATTTTGCATGTGTTTTGCATTTTGTACGTGTTTTGGATGTTGCATGTGTTTTGGATTTTGTACGTGTTTTGGAGTTTGCACGTGTTTTGGATTTTGCAAGTGCTTTGGAGTTTGCATGTGTTTTGCATTTTGTACGTGTTTTGGATGTTGCATGTGTTTTGGATTTTGTACGTGTTTTGGAGTTTGCACGTGTTTTGGATTTTGTACATGCTTTGTCTCTAGGGGCCACCGTATTTTGGCAATCAGTTACCTTGTCCTATTAGAATTTATCTGATGCTGCTATAAGATAAATTGCTTTTGCTGGCTGAAGGACATAAAGTTTTACAAAATGACTCCTATGCAAGACCTCATTCTGACTTACACAGAGGTCTGTTCATATGAGTGCTGAACAATCTCACCTCGCAACCATGCCTGACAGGTTATCTTTGCATGAATTGGGTTATGAATGTGGGTTGCCAATGAAGCATCTCATTATATCCCAACATTCCACGCTTTACTTGTTGCAGGAATGTTTCATGGAGGAGCATAAATCCATAAATAAACAGATGACTGCCTTGAGCTGGACAATAAACGTGATCCTTGTTGTGGAGCTGTGCTTGACCCACATGCAAAATAAATGCTGACGGGTTTGACCAACATGATAAGAAAAGTTCCAAGGTTGAAATTCATTGTATTCTATTGTAACTCAGTGTGTCATACACGTCTGGTGACTACCATAGATGGAGGTTAGGATAGGTTAGGAGGTAAAGGAGGTGAAGAAGTTATGGAAGGTAAAGGTAAAACAAGAATAAACCATAAACAGGCATTCAGTCAACCGACAGAACTTTGGAACTTGAAAAGGTTGAAAAGCAAATTTCAATTCATTTTGTTCAGTTTCTTTTTACCTTTACCTCTAAAATTTGTAATACACTCACAAGGAATGTAATTTCCAAGTAAAAGCCTACACTGGACAGTTTTCAATACACTCATTCTTAGTGTTGAACCTTTCCTTGCTTCAGTGCATAGAGGAGGATTCATAAATACCTGTCTAATGTGATTCTGAGGAAGGAGATTTGTTTTCTTTCCTTTCTTGCTTGTCAAAACTTCAGCAGCATTCCTTGGATGGATCTTGAGTGGACATAAGGGAGGGTAAAAGACCAAAAGGAAAGGTTACATTTTGTGACCAGTTATGAGCTATTGTGACAGCTGGTCTTACGATGATAACAAAATCAGGAAAAACTTTGTTTGTTATAAAAAATTCCATCCATCTATCCATCTTCTGGCACTTTCTCAGGTCCAAGTTGCAGGAGAAGCAGCGCAAGAAGAGAAGCCAAAACTGCTTAAGGTCACTCCTCTCTAGCACATGTGGGGAGGGGTGCACAGTGTATTTAGAAAGTGATGACAGTGCTTCACTTGGTCAACATTTTGTCATGTTACCGTCATGGTTCTGGGTTTCTGATCCAGTAGTGTGTTTTGGGAAAACACAATCACGGTCTGGTATGTGAAAATGAAGAGAGGACCCAAATGCAGGACTCACGGCTGAGCTGAAGAAGACCTTCGCTCACCCGGTTTCTGAAGGCCGCTCTGCAAAGTGTTTGTTAAACCTACGTCAGGGCAACCATAGTGCCACAGAGTTTATAAAAAAGTGTCGTACTGTGGTGGAGACGGGATGGCCGGCATATACATTGCAGGGAGTATTTTTGCAAGTGGTAAATGATAAAATGAAGGACCAGCTCATGTCCCGAGACGAGCCTCCCTTATTTGAGGAGTTAATCTTGCTAGCGCTCTGTATTGATAACCATTGGAGGGAACGAGAAGCAGAAAAGGGAATTCTGAATTGGAAGTCATCAGCCAGGGTTTCTCGCCCTTTTGTTTCATTCACGCACCCATCTGTAGAGCCACCCAGCGGCCCCTCATCCACTTTACCGGAGGAGCAGGATTATATCGAGGAACATATCTGGGGAAGAGTAGAGAGAAATTTCTGCAGCATTGTAATTCCCACTGCGCACAGTGGCCTCCATCCATATATGGAAGGAGTTTAGAGCCACTAAGACTTTTCCTAGAGCTAGCCATCAGACCAATCTGAGAGATCAGAGTAGAAGGGGTATGACCAAGAACCTGATGGTCACTCTGACAGAGCTCCAGCATTACTCTGTGGAGACAGGAGAACCTTCCAAAAGAGCAACCATTTCTGCACCACTCAACCAACCAGGGTTGTATGTTAAAGTGGCACTTGTCAGGTAAAAGGTACATAACAGCCCATCTGGAGTTCACCAAAGTAGGCCTGAAGAACATTGTGACCATGAGGAACAAAATTATATTCCAGTGAAACAAAACTTAACCTCTTTTACTTGCATACCAAGCATTAAGTCTTGAGGAAAATAGGCTTATTTCCTGGTCAGTACCGTCCTTACAAAGCATGGTGAAGGCGGCATGATGCTGCACTGTAAGACTGAATAGTAATAGTTTGATAAATAAGTTACAACTACTTAAAAACCTGTTATAAGTTCATACACCTTTATTTTTTTGAGTAGTTTGAAGAAGTTTGTTTTTTCAAGTTATCAGTACTTGAATATATTGATTCGTTTCTGACAATGCCCTCGCAATTTGAGTATTGACACTGATGTCATGTATGTGCCTACATACGTACGTGTGTGCGCCACCTGTGTCTTTATGAACTGCTGGGAACCATCTTGGATTCCTCGCTTCTAGGGTTCCCCGCTCATTACTCAAAAGGAAACTTGTGGAACATTAATATCCGAACAGAAATCAAAGAAATCATTTGTGAAGGGTTTTTTTTGCTGCATTGCCTTTGACGCTGGATAAAGGAGTACATGCTGTGGCACGTTACAGAAGTTTGAACTGGAACAGCTAACACTCTGCACTTGGCTAGCTTTTATCTTCAGGAGCACTTTTGTGGTAAATTTTACTTTTTCTGAAACTATATTTCTCCGTTGTAATATGAGTTTTTATCATCATAAATGTACAATTGTAGCAGACATTTAAGAGTTACATGCATGAGTCATTTTATCCATGTCGCCTTGGCCACAAAGTGTTTTGCATGAATTATGCTAATAAGCTCACATTTAGTATAACACATTATTAGCCCCAGCAGAGGCGCTGCTCATACTTTTCTAATCTCTTACTATTTTAGAAGAAGTCTTTAGAAGGCGTTTCTGGATTTGCAGTTTATAAACTGCCTTGTGGATAAATTGTTGAATCAACGTGCACTGCTGCGCTGCTTCACACTCGGCGCATACATGGATATTGACTTTGGCTAACCCGTTTGCTAACTGGTGGAACTTGAAGCTTACGTTTAGTTTTCTGTAACTGTACATATTAAAACGGGGGCAGCAAAATTGTACACTGTAAAATGTAATTCTAGATGTTTGTTATTGTAACATATTATTCTATGTCAGTTTGACAATAGATGACTGAAGTTGTTGTTATAGCACAGAACCAAAAAAAGCTAACTTGAAAACTCATGTCCAGCTAAATCAGCAAAAACTTGACAATGTAGTGAAGTTGAGCACAGCAGGATTCAAAACTGCTTCACGTGACTGCTATCCAGGTGCATCATGGGAAATTGGCAGTTAACAACATGCTATCTTTACTCGGACGTTTTCTAATCATCTTCAGTTGAATTTGCTTTTCAAGGTGAGTAACATTGATTATAACTATAAGGAAAGAGAGCTACGAACATTGGAACATGTTTTGAATTCATGGCATGAGGTGTGTTTTTCTCTTTTACCGAAATGTTCGCTTTAGCTAAAGTTACTTTAGCCAACAAGGTCCAGTCATTGGTCATGACCAAAATTGACCTAATAAACTGAAATATGGCGTTTGTTATGGTTTTAATGTAACACGGACCAAATCAAAAGTATTGTCCCGCTAGCTTTAAGGTTGTACACTCAACCACTGTTGCGATATTAGCAACTTAACTCAGCTAATTAATAAAGCGTATTTCATATCATCACTGTAATTTCTTTCAGAGGCTGTTGTATTTTGGTGGAAGTTTCTGTATTTCTCTAACTAGAAATATATGTTAAAAAACAAAAACGATTTTCAATTTCTTTGTAGTTTATTGCACTTTTTTGCAATTTATGTAATTACTATGCACTTAATGCAGACATATTATTAAAATTTGGGCTGTAATGGTTGTATTGATGTATAGCAACTTGAAATGCTCCCAAAAAGGCTCCACAACATGTAAAAATATAATATAAGCTCTGGCGGACTTGGTTCTATGGTAGGTCTTAAAGGGCTAAGTTGTTATTTACTGCTGCATGCTAAGCTGCAAGAGTGCACTGAGGATTAAGACAAAATATAGTCTACAAACCAGTGTTATATTAGTTTTTATCAGATAGTCTTCTGGTGTGTTTATTTCTTGCAGTAATGATATTCTGCAATTATTTCTTTCCCTGTAATAAAGTTGTGTGAGTTTCCACACTAAAAGAGCTGAGGTGATAAAATAATTGGCATCACAGACACATAGTTTTGGCATGCTATACTGCAGAAGTCCCTTGGGTTGCTTCTGATTTTCTGATTTATTATTTTTGTGTGTGTGTGTGTGGGGGGGGGGTAGCTTTTAATTTAACTGCATTCCATGTGTTGGAACAAAAATAACATTGTTTATAGGTGTCAGAAGATTATATGCAAACACGCTTATATGGCAACAACAATATAATTATAACTTCTTTTTCTTTTTAGGTCTGTGAAGCCGAACTTGATGCCGAGTGAAGATTATATTGCAATTTAATAGCTCTGTAGAACAAATGATATAAATATTGTAGTGTAGAGGTACTTCTTAACAAGTAATATTGAGCTATTGATGATCACAGGTGGCAAAAACTAAATATTCAGATTTTGTCTCCTTTTCTGTCTTCAGCTATTTATTTGTAGTATTTGTATTTATATGTTTTATTTCTATTGTATATATTAACTGGCATCTATGTGCGGACAGCAAAGAAAGAATTTCATCGCACAAAGAAATGCCTTTTCTCTGTGACACATGACAATAAACACTTTGAATCTTTAAATTCTACCAACCAATGATTCATTAACAAAAGAAATGCAGCAGACTGTTTAGGCTCTTGTGGTTGTAATAACATCCATAACTGAAGATTTGTCATAAATTTATTTATTTATAAATATATAAATATATTTATTTATTTGCGCAACATCTCTAAAGTTAGAAATATCCTGTTTCAGAGAGACGCTGAAAAACTAGTTCATGCATTTATTACTTCCAGGCTGGACGACTGTAATTCATTATTATCAGGAAGTCCTAAAAACTCCCTGAAAAGCCTTCAGTTAATCCAAAATGCTGCAGCAAGAGTCCTGACAGGGACTAGAAAGAGAGAGCAGATTTCTCCTGTTTTGGCTTCCTGTTAAATCCAGAATTCAAAATCCTGCTCCTCACATACAAGGTCTTAAATAATCAGGCCCCATCTTATCTTAATGACCTTGTAGTACCATATCACCCTATTAGAGCACTTCGCTCTCGCTCTGCAGGCCTACTTGTTGTTCCTAGAGTATTTAAAAGTAGAATGGGAGGCAGAGCCTTCAGTTTTCAGGCCCCTCTTCTGTGGAACCAGCTTCCAGTTTGGATTCAGGAGACAGACACTATCTCTACTTTTAAGATTAGGCTTAAAACTTTCCTTTTTGCTAAAGCATATAGTTAGGGCTGGACCAGGTGACCCTGAATCCTCCCTTAGTTATGCTGCAATAGACGTAGGCTGCCGGGGATTCCCATGATGCACTGGGTGTTTCTTCTTCACTCACTAGGTGTTAATAGACCTCTCTGCATTGAATCAGAGAATTGAATCTGCTTGCAGATCGATAAGACTTCGACTGTGGAAAGGGAGGAGTCACAAAACCTACCAACACCACCATTTAGAGATTTCTCCTCCAATTGTCACATAGTCTTACCTTGCAGGGAAAAAACCATCAGCATCTTAGAGGTCATTGTGTAAACCTTTCTCTGACAGTCATACTCTGAAAAACACTCAACCCCTGTGACTGCCTCTCTGCCAATGGCCCAATTAAACACTTGCACTTTGTTGTCAGTACCTAGAAACTGCCAGAGGTCTGGGCTATGATCCTTCTAATAAAACATCTTCAAATAGCTGAGGCCCCTGCAGAAAGGTTGACAAAGGTGCTGATACATGAATGGTGCCATCAATTATTCAGCAAGAGGTGAATATTTCAGATAGACTGGGAATACAGGTCAGATCCCATGTATGTTTGCAGGATAAATATTTAAAGATCAATATGTTATGAGTGTGAGAGACAGCAGGGAGGCCTTGGGGAAATAGCGGGGAAGTAGGAATGAAAGGCAAATAATGACTTGGAGGGGGTTCAGCCACTTAGTTTCACTGTAGGATTCATCCTCAACCTGAGAACAAAGTGTGTTCTTCTTTTGAACTAAATCTGTTTCGCATGGAGCAGCAAGGCAGCCAGCAAACATGTGGGGCTGTCAGTGAAACATGTAGGTGGAAAACCACTCCCTATTAGAGTCATGAATGCATATATTAAGAGCCAAGCTTCAGGAAACTGGTAAAGGGAGACACACACAGAGCAAATAAGGATCACGGCAGTAAACACGCTGGCACCATCCTCGAGTGAAACACAGCTAAAATAGTCTTTTCTAAGGAGAGTCACACAGCAGGGCCAAGATGTGATCTCACAGCTCTAATGGGTAAAAGAAGGCGATTAAGCTGCTTAGCTTTGTCACATTGTTATTGGCGAGGTGTTGAAAGATTTATCAACATGTGCAGTAGTTGTGCATACTGTCCCCTTTAAACTTGATGAGAAATCAGATCAGCTGGCTCAAGAATAGGCATGTTTCCTAGGCTGGAGGTGTTAGGGTTCAAATATTAAGGATACAGGAGGTAATCCGAGAATAACAACACTGATCCGGCCAGGTGAAGTCAAGCGATGATTTTAATGCACGCGTGGAGAGACCACCGCCGTATGCAGACAGCATTGATCTCTGACTAACAAAGCATAAGCAGATGTTTTATACCATCAGGGCTTAAATTTAATGACGCCCCTTCAACGTCACAGATACACTTCATACATAGGTTTCAAAACCACAATGACTTTTAACACAGTTTAAAAGAACATTTTCTCCACGGCAGATGCTTCCTGTCAACCTTCTGACTCTCGCTTCTCGTCTGGAACATCAGGCCCACATCCTGCAAGAAACTGTTCTTTTTTGCAGAGACAATTTTGCAGTTGCAAGCAAACATGATTAACCTCTCACCTATAAATGAGTCTATCTATGTGTGTGTGTGTCAGCATGAAATGCACTCAGTTTCACCTCACCAGCTGAACCTTGTAACCTTTTCCACCAGAAAGAAGGCCAGCACGTACACAACTGAAACTATATGTGTAATATATTGAATAAATGTTTTAATCAAGAACCTCTACTAAAAGCTTAATCAAAAGATATAAATGAATAAAAGACAATAATGAATAACCTGGTTATTCAAATAGCATCCAGACAGCTCCTCAAAGTAACTTTCACTTTGACAAGCACGCTCTGCAAAGGCCTGCACTTCCTGTCTACTTTGCACAGAGCGTACTCAGAGTCAGGCCTTTCTTTTATAATGCAACAGAATCAGCACATACGCATTTAAGATTATAACAAGCATTCAAAAGCATTTAAGATTATTGATTTAACTCAACAGTTTAAAGTGGTTATAACTGCACCTGTAATAAAGGCTAATTGGGTACCAATATGTTTAAACATCTGAATGCAACATCAATACTGTAAACTGTATTATTAATGCAATGGTAATGATGATGATCATTAACAATAGCAGTAAAATATTTCTCTAATCTCCACAGAGGTAATCTAAATCGACACCGTATGTTTGGCGTTGTCAAAGGAGCTTGCAAAGAAAAGCGTCTGGACTTCTTTAAGTTGCTTGAAGACGTTTCACACCTTGGCTCAGGCGATTAGAGGATCATCAGGGGGTCCTTTTGTCCCTCTGTGGGGGGAAACTCCCACTAGGTTTATATCTGGGACTCTCCACCATTTGACCTTAGAACTGAAGAAGCTTCTCGGATGAAGGTGAAACGTCTTCAAGTAACTTAAAGAAGTCCAGAACCTTCACAGACATGTGTTTGGCATTATTCGGTTCTCAGTCCTCTTCCCCATTTAATTTCAATTTAATTTCATATGGTCAATGGTTCTCTGTTTGAGCAGTAGTTATTTGTTTTTTGATTTATTTTGATTCTTTTCTAAGCTTCTGCAGGAGGGATGTTTTTAATGCACTTTTAAGCTGAATTCAAACACACTGCATTGCTAGTGAAATCATTATTTACTATTCATAACCATGCATCCCATAACAATAATGCAATATAAATAGATGTTAAGGCATGCAAGAAAACTGAAGATATAATGTTCAATCAAAAATATGGTGTGTATGTATGTATTTTCTGGCTGCTCCCGTCTGTATGCCAAACATTATGGGGTGCAAGTTGCTCTCCAATGCATCCTCTGGAGTATGAATGTGTGTGAATAGAATAGAAAGCACTTACCTAGAAGAACCATAGGAAATGGGTGAATTAGGTGAGTTGTCTAAAGCACTTTGAGTGCTCAGGTAGAAACGTGCTATATAAGAAGCAGTCCATTCATTGCTGTCTGTTGTGTGAAGCACACTTCAAATGTCCAAACCAGTCTTCACCAGTAATTTAGTACACAACACAGTCAAAGGAGCTTGCAAAGAAAAGCGTCTGGACTTCTTTAAGTTACTTGAAGACGTTTCACCTCTCATCCGAGAGGCTTCTTCAGTTCTAAGGTCAAATGGTGGAGAGTCCCAGATATAACCCTAGTGGGAGTGTCCCCCCACAGAGGGACAAAAGGACCCCCTGATGATCCTCTAATCGCCTGAGCCAAGGTGTGGAACTGGGTGTGGGTCCCAATCAGCCAGAGTTTCGGGTGAGCTCTTTGTGAAACCTGGCCCCACCTTATCATGCGAATTCCTGAGGTCAGATGGCCCAGGGTGTGAGTGGGCGTTAAGGCGTCTGGGAAGGGATCTCAAAACTGGATTATAGATGGCAGAGAGTTGGTGTCGTAAACCACCGCCTCTGTTCAAAGATGGTCGCTCACAGTGGACATAGATGGCTTCTTTCACTCCTCTTTCAAACCATCTGTCCTCTCTGTCCAAAATGTGAACATTGGCATCCTCGAAAGAGTGACCTTTATCCTTAAGATGCAGATGGACAGCTGAATCTTGTCCTGTGGAGGTGGCTCTTCTGTGTTGTGCCATGCGCTTGTGAAGTGGCTGTTTGGTCTCTCCAATGTAGAGGTCTGGGCATTCCTCGCTGCTGTACAGCAAACACCACATTGTTAAGTCTGTGTTTTGGCGTTTTGTCTTTCGGGTGAACCAGTTTTTGTCTGAGTGTGTTGCTGGGTCTGAAGTAGACCAGACGCTTTTCTTTGCAAGCTCCTTTGACTACGATGACCTGGATGACTGAGAACCTTCACAGACAGTACACAACACACATCACATTTCAGCACAGCAGCCAAGGGAAGGCACTGAATAAAAACTGTGTCATAAAATATAATTTATTATACAAAACAGTTAAAAATGCGAAAGCAATTAAAACAACCCTGGCCAGGAAAAACTCACAATAAAAATCAATAAAACATCAACATTAAAAGTCCAGTGGCGTCTGCCATGGTATAAAAGTCGCTAAAAGTTCAAATCCAGCCAATCGGAGCGGGCGAGGAAAAACCCGGCGGCGGCGGCGGCGGCGCAGTCCTGTCAGCGTTTCCGGAGTGCTGGAAGAGAGGGGCAGCGACAGTCACTATTCTTTATAGTGGCTACTGTTGATTATAGTGGGATAAGTCGCGAGCTCTTAACTCTGCCCGCCGCTTTCCTGTAGCACGCCAATCGGCACCAGCCCGTCTTGCCGTAGGAGGTAGGGCGCTGTCCCTCTGCCCACTGATTCCCCACCGTGATCTGGCTTCCAGTTATTCCAGCAGCAGAACAGCTCCCTCCGCTTCTCTGCTCGCTGGCGTCGTCTCCTCCCAAGTCCTGCATGGCAACCTTCACCGGCCCCCGTCCAGGCTTGCGGCGGCCGCCTGACACAGTTCACTCCACCATTTTTGCCACCTTGTCTCCCATGCCTCTGTCTCTCCGTGGTCTGCCAGGCCTTCTTATTGGCCTCTGGGACCTCCCAGGTGTGTCAGGTTCATAATCAGGGAGGGGCAGAGTCTTTCCAGGACAAGCCACCAATGAATACCATCAAAACATGCAATAAAACCCATAAAAATAAAACAATGTACAACATTAAAATGTTAAAAAAAGTAAAACACAGCAAAACACGCACAATAAAAAAACCCAGGTAACTTGTCCCTTTCCACCCCGTGACTGTCCAAGGGTAACTCCACATCGAGAGGAGCCAGTGTTTCAGAAACGTATAAACAGGAGGAGACCCCAGGGCAGACCAAGATGTGCCAAAGAGATTATGTCTCTGTTTCGGTATTGTATTGGTATCCTAATGGAAAGGCCAGAAGACCTATATTGGGGGAGGGAGACATGGCTGCTGCTCCGGGATAAACAGTATAAACTGGCCATCACTCCATCCAGACAGTTCTGGGAATCCCTCAGAATAACTGAGCAATCAGAACATATGCTCACAAAAACCTGGACTTGCATAAAGTAGTCGGAAATTGATGACTTAAAGTCAAGGACCTACACTTCAGAGCTTTCATGACTGCATATTTAAAGTGACACATTTTTCTCTAAAAGATGCCAGCAGGGGCTGCGAGGATGAAGACAGACTTTCTGACTAATAGGTCTCAATGCGTGAAGGTGAACAGTGCACTGTCTGATGTGCTCTCCTCTTCTACTCCCCGGGTTGCTGCCTCTCTCACCTTCTATTCATTCTGTACACGAATGAGTGTCGCAGTAATTTCACGAACAGACACATCCTGAAGTTTCTGATGACACAGCAATCGTCAGTCTTCTTGTGGGGGACGAGTCAGGCCATGGACAGGTTGGAGATGACTCTGTGGCTTGGTGTGAGTCATACCTCTCACTGAATGTGTAGAAAACTAAAGACATAAATATTGATTTTAGAAAGTCCTCTTATAGCTCATCACCTACTATTATTAAATCTGCTGATATTGGGATTGTTGAGAGTTATAAATATTTAGGTGTGGTGCTTGACCATAAAATGTGCTTTGAACCTCATCCTGATGCCACTACTAAAAAAGTTCAGCAAAGATTGTTCGTTTTAAGTAAAATGAGATCCTTTGATGTCTCATCCGAGATGTTGTCTTTGTTTACAGGAGTTTTATTGAATCTGTGATGTGTTTTAGTATCACCGTCTGGTTCGGTAACTTGACCATGATGAGTGAGAATCGGTTGGGACTACTGGTAAAAACTGCCAGCAAAGTTTCAGGGCGCTGGCAAGTTGGACATTTATAACAAGCATGTGCTGAGGAAGGCTCATTCTATTGATAACTGTTTGAACTTCACAGTGAGTTTGACTTGTTGCCCTCTGGCCGTCGTTTTAGAGTACCTCTGAGGAAGACCAAAAGACTCCAGCTTTCCCTACTGCAACCTGTCTCCTTAATGGCAAATAACTGTCTTGTGGCTTTTTATTACTATTATTATTGTTATTATTATTATTAGTAGTAGTAGTATTTTATTTACCCTTATTGTTGCTTAGACTTAGACTTAGATCCTCCCGCGCTGATCGGCGCATTGGGCGACAAGAGAACGCCATCGAACTCGGTCTATCGCGGCAGTTGTTGCTTCATCCCATGACAGTTCGACTGAATGTAAATCTTCAAGGAAAGTCCTCCTCCATGTTATTTTAGGTCTTCCTCGCCGTCTCTTTCCATTCTTCGGGTTCCACAGAACCGCGACACGGGCAGGTCTCGGGTCCGGTAGCCGAAGGATGTGACCGGCAAATCTGAACCGACGCTTGGTGACTTGGACATGGAGCGGCTCTACTCCTGCACGGCGATATACTTCTTCATTGGTAACGCGATCACGATATGTGATCTTGAGCAGCCGTCGAAGACAACGTTGTTGGAAGACGTCAAGATGGCGGTTGATCTTTGCAGTTGATTTCCAAGTCTCCGCTGCATACAGTGCCGTCGGTATAACGATGGTCTTCAGGAGCTGCAACTTGGTTGATAAAGGCAGTATGGTGGTCATCCATATAGGTCGTAATCGTTGAAAGGCTGCCCATGCTTTCCCAATTCTGCACTTAACGTCATGCTCCACGTCACTGTCACTGCTAAAAGTGCAACCCGGCTACATGAACCAGTCCACCTCTTCTAGCTGCTGCTGCTGCTTATTGTTGCACTTGCTGCTAAACTAACTTCCCTTTGTGGGACAATAAAGTATTTGAATTGAACTGAAAGTTCAAATGAATTATAGAGAAAGTTGTCATTATGCAGCTATTATGGCAGATGGGTTTGGACGGCCTAAAAGCACTTGAAAAGTCATCTATTCTGTGATGCATATAATGAATGAATGATAGTCAAGCAGATAATACTATGCACCTCCTCTCTGCTACAGATGGTTATGAGATATGTTAGCATTATGGAGATGTTTTAGTGTATTGAACTAAAATTAGTAAAGCATAGCTTCAGTTATCTATTTCTAATGTTTCAGGAAAATCGTGCAGTAAATTGTGCGTTGTTGTTTATAGAAACCAGTTGCATCATGAGACACTGACTGTTTCCTTTAGGTAAAATTAGCCTCCCGGGTAATATTGCAATAATGGTGAATAACAGATGCACCTTGCTAACTAAACTGGCTAGCACTATCATTAGCTGATGACTTAAGTCAGCTTGCAGGTATAGGTTGGTGCAAATGTGCAGAGCATCGTCGGATAGAGGTGAGGTGGGGATCTGACTGAGTCATTGTTACAGATTAAAAACAAACAAACAAGCAAATGTCGTCATCAATGACAACAAAAACTGGGAGAGCAAAATGGCACATTTGAGGTTTTAAGATAATAACTTACTGTCCAGTGAATGGACGACATTTGACTTATGTTGGAATCTTTGGGTGTGGTGTTAAACCTTAAGCTTTATGTTATCTCCACATCAGCATTTGACTGCAGCCAGCAGGGTAATAAATTACCAGGGTAGTGAACAGAGTGGCCTGGCACCTCGTTCATCATTCTCTTTGCCAAAAAGGAGCAGGAAGCACAAATGAAGAGAGCAGTGACTACATGATATAATAATTACTCTCTGTGCTTATCCAGAAAAGCATTAAAGTCCCTACATGAAATTTATGTTGCAGATGCTTGAAGAAATAATTCATTACAGATCAGTCAGGTTCATATATAATACCCATGAGAAATGTCTAATGATGAAATAATAATAACTAGCAACAGTGTAGACAGCTAAAGTGAAATGGAGCATTATTAGCATGGTGATGTAAGTGGACTTGACTAAAAGGGTCCTTTGATTAACCCTTTAAAGCCGGTCGGAGCAGCACGCTCTGTTTTGCGTAACTATTTTTAAATCCCGGTAGCTCTGCAACCACGTGAGTTGGCGCAATAATTTTTTTGCATATGAAACCGGAGGAGTTGTACTTACATCTTATGCCATCAGCTTGTCCTCGGTCACAGTTTCCTTCCACATATAGCTTTGCAAAAACTGCATAAAAAGCACTTGCAGCAACAAAAACATAATATTCCAGAAACACGCTTTGCCGATCCGATCAGCTGTTCGTAACACTTCCTACGTCCATCAGCACGAACTATCGCATGTCCGCCATGACCTGCCCGAAACCGGAAGTGACGTCATTTTGAGGAAATGTAGTTTTTTACCATCAGGGCCTCATGAGCCTATGCTGGTGTTTTTAAAAGTTATGTTTGACTTTATGACTTTCTGTGTGGTTTCTGGGATGCTTAGGACTCATATTGCACTGCTGGAAATAGTTTATTTTGATGCATATGCTGCTTTTTTGCAAATTTGCATTATAATATTTATTTTCGTTTCTCCTGCAGTGTATAAAAATTGGTGTATTTCAAAAATAAAACTATGAAGACACTCAAAATAAATTTCCTGTGGTGGGAAACTAGTTTGTGCAACTTTTTTGTATTTACAGTTTTGAGGGATAAGCCTCTTAAATTTCTCTAACTAGAAATATATGTTAAAAAAACAAAAACCATTTTCATTTTTTTTGTAGTTTATTGCACTTTTTTGCAATTTATGTAATTACTATGCACTTAATGCAGACATATTATTAAAATTTAGGCTATAATGGTTGTACTGATGTATAGCAACTTGAAATGCTCCCAAAAATGGCTCCACAGCATGTAAACATATAATATAAGCTCTGGCAGACTTGGTTCTATGGTAGGTCTTAAAGGGTTAAAGCACTTCATTTACGTTAGATCATGTGATACGAACACTTTGTAAGTTAATGTTGGTCAGGAGTCGAAAACAAAGCTTTTCTTTTAGTTTGAACAATTAAATTAAGCCCTAAATAGAGACAAACTGTAACTAACGGGCTAAGTGCTAGCTTGTTTTGACACAGTCGGTCACTTGCCACAAAATATTCCTGCCACACTGATTGACTACAAAATTAAAAAATCTAAAAAACTTTCTGGATAAAGCTTCTCTATTGATATGCACAACTACAATTGTTTCCATTACTTCTATTAAACTTAAAAGAAATGCAAATGTTGCAGCAGGCCTTTTTTAGTGGAGCAGATCTAAATGGATTGGTATGTAGTCACAAAATATCAACAAGAATCACTTTTCAGCTGTGGGATTCTTTATCATCACAACCACAGCTGAAAATCGCATCAACGGTCACTCTCACATCAATGGTGATGCAGATATCACACCGTGAAAGTGAAGGGCACGATGGAGAGGCATTTAAATGAATGAGTGGGTGACACAGGGAGACCCACCCGGGTTGACAGTTAACACATCTGACACGTGTGTGAAGTGGCAAATGAGAAGGAGCCTATCTCACAGTGCTCTTTGGTGATGCTGAGGGAGGCAATCCAACAGAAAGGTCAAGGAAGATGATGAAAAGCATGAAATAAGGAAGGGCGCCTTGCCAGGCAGTGACAAGGAATAGAAAAAAAAGGATGAGACCAGACTTCCCACCACCACAATCACACGCATCTTCCCTCCACTCCCATTCGACAATTGCCAATTACCAGATATGCTGACTTGATTCTGGTCACTTAAAGCTGTCACTCACTGCAGATGGCTGGTTAACTGGTCCATTTATCGAACACTGTCAGCCCTATAAAAAGAAGAGAACAGCCACTAAGCTTTTTTACCCCCTTTTTTCTCTAAGATTTCCCTTCTTTTTATTTTTGACACCCCCTACCCAGAATGCTCAAAGTTTTGAGCCAAACGTATTAAGGAAATAAATAAGAAACAAAGATCAGTTTGCTTTTGCCAGTCAACCACATTGCATCCAGGAAGGATTCATAATCTGCTGTATTTCCATCACTAAACCATGTGCTGTCTGTGTGGTGTAAGTGAGGACCCAAGTGCAGACCTCCAGAGACTGACATCAACTCAAAAGCAGCTTTATTGCTGAACTAGACAAACTCAGAGTGAGATGCAAAACAAAGGCATGGCTAGAACTAGCAACTAGGAACTAGGAGACAGAGCACACAGCGTGGGGTAGATATATGATGTGACAAAGATCAGTGGGAGACTCAGACGATACAGGGGAAGCATTTACTGAACATAACACATATGAGCTGAGGGCGTGTCAAAAATCAAACAGTAACACACACTGACACACAGAGTAGACATATGAACTTGACAATGGGACTGGGAAATAAAAGGACAAAACATAGAGGGATGTGGAACAGGAAGGGGAAAAACACCACGACCAGGACTACAAATGTATCGTAGACAAGATGGGAACGCAGACAGCCACAGAGACAAAACACAGACCTCCTGTATCTCTTAGACCAGACATGCTGAACACAGGACACACGGACGAGACAACAACAGACTGGACACAAAGATGGGAACAGACCTGAACGCAAACAAGAACCAAGAACTAGAAACATACTGGAAGTAGCATCATTTCAAACACTGAACATACTTATCTCATAATTCCAAAAGAATGAATAACAAGTCCAAACAAGGTCAACCGTGGCTCAGGGGTTGGGAAGCGTATCTGTAACCTGAAGGTCGCCGGTTCGATCCTCGGGCTCTCTGTCCTGGTTGTTGTGTCCTTGGTCAAGACACTTTACCCTACTGCCTACTGGTGTTGGCCAGAGGGGCCGATGGCGCGATATGGCAGCCTCGCTTCTGTCAGTCTGCCCCAGGGCAGCTGTGGCTACAACTGTAGCTGCCTCCACCAGTGTGTGAATGTGAGAGTGAATGAACAGTGGCATTGTAAAGCGCTTTGGGTGCCTTGAAAAGCGCTATATAAATCCAATCCATTATTATTATTATTATTATTATTATTAAAGACCAGGACTCCTTTAATGTAGAGAGGTGGAAATATGAGGCAACATTATGGACTGGTTAAACGTTATTTTAATGTTCTGAATCGTCGATTTGAACTCAAACAGTAATCTATTCGTAACATAACCATAACTTGAGTGAAAGCAAAGTTAAAAAAAAAATCAATCCCTAATGTAAACCCGGTCTACAGTGTTGTGAAGGGTCATACTTTAACCCTGTAACACTAACAAGTACTTTTTGGGTTACATGTAGCAAGTAAAAAAACAAAAACAAAAAATCCTCAAAATCCCCCAAAAACAAACTTATTCAGATGAAAAGAAAGTTTCAATTGTGTCCTGTATAGAACTTTGGTTTATAAGTTATATATCTTTATAGGTTTGTGTTCCCATATTATTAAAATAGATCAACATGATATAAATAGAATAAACATAAATAACATTAAACTAAACATACACACACACAGATGGATGCAATTCAATACACTGTGAAGAGCAAAGGCTGAAGAAAGGACAGACAAAATCACATGAAATTATGACTAAAATATCATCCATCTGTTTCCTTAACAATTTACATAGATGAATATTTATATAGCTTCATCTAGGGGTGGGCGATAGAAACGATATACGATAGAAACGATATAAATTTGGCCAACGATAGAGATTTTGACTATATCGCTCTATCGCGATAGCGCATGTTGATGATGTCATCAAGCTGCGCCTGTTTTGGTCGAAAGCATCGCAGCGGCTACAACCATTATCATCTGCAAATTATGGCGACAGTCACAGCAAAGAGATGAAGCACTTTTGAAATATGGGGAAAGCCAAAAACTGCGCTTCCTCCACTTCCGTAACATTGATTCATTAATGTTGAATTCTCTGCAGCTGCTCTGTTCCCATGTTGTTGCAGTATATTAATAACTAACCTCGTATTGTGGATGAATGATCTCAGTTGTTCTCCTGACTGAAGTTTGGCCCGTGTATAGCATCCTGCTATGCGATTGCATTTGTCCCTGACCACCAGAATCCCTCACGTTAACTTTTATCTAGTGGAAAAAACGTTGGCGTTCATCCTCCAGCTTCACTGTGCTAATGTTATGCTAACATAGCTGTGTCACTAGCAATCACGTAGCACAACATTATATACCAGCTAGTCCAACTTCAGTAACCCGGCAAACGTCACTGCTGTTTAGTTTTCTGTCTTCATTTATGTTGGAAGTGACAGCAGAGCTGTACGTTTGAATTAGTTTCAGAAATCTCTCAGTCAGAACATGGTATGGAATGTTTAGGTGGAAGCTAGCGAGCTAACTTCCTGCTAACTTGTAACTCCGTTAAATTTAATAAATTCTGTTGTCATGGATGCCTGGATGTTAAACTTAATTGTTACACCTGGTAGAGCAGCAACGCTGATGATTTTATTAAAGATGAAAGAATTTAGACCGTTTTTAACTCTCAGTGTTTGTTTGACTTTGGGACTTGAAATGGCGGAATTTTGGACCCAGATTACTCCGTGAAGTTCCTCACTACGGCAGCTGTAATGCTCTGACGACCCATCAAGCAGCGGCTTACCAAAGCTGTACTAAAACATTTTTTAACAGATTTCTGCCCAAATCGGTTGGAGGTCAGTAAGCACAACCAGAATTCATACATAAGGCACACTCTCGATTTTTGAGAAAATTAAAGGATTTAAAGTGCGCCTTATAGTGTGGAAAATACGTTATACAGAAGAAAAGAATATATCGTGATATATATCGTTACCGCACATGCTTCAAATTATATCGCGATATGAATTTTAGGCCAAATCGCCCAGCCCTAGCTCCATCTTACATCAGTTAAGACAAATCAAAGTGAAAGCAACATCTCACTCCTCAACCAAAGGTTCTGTCCCAAAACATCTAAAACATCTTCAATTTAAACCATCCCTTTAATTTCCCCACCATGTGCCCATCAGTGGCTGTTATCTGTGAAAGGTAACGTGGCTGGGAGTGATTATAATCTATATTTTTTTTTTATTTTCATGAAAATGTCCATGTCCTGTTAACAAGAGCTTGTGAGGACCACTTGTGTCTTCCTTCTATACTTTATATTCCCCTTGCAATAAGAGCTGTGTAACACCCAGATTTCTCATTCGTGGGATAATAAAGGTTTATTCTATTCTATTCTATTCTATTCCATACTAACTGATACTGTAGTGCAATAAATCAGCTATTAATTTTATTGCATTTTTTTACCTGCTCACAAATTGCTTGGCCACAGCGTGCAAAGGCCACACTCTCCACCACTGACACTGTATTAAACTCTATTCACTGAGTACCGATTGGTGTCACAGTGACATGCAGCACCATTGCACAGACAGCTTCTTATGTGACAACTGCAACTGTGACTACTTTCTCTGCCCAGGAGTTAAATAGCATGCTGTATTAATTTAAGGAAATTAATATAGTACGTCACCAGCCTCTCTTTGCAGGCAGGTAATATCACCCTTCTGACCATTGTTGATCATTTCTCCAAAGCAGTGTATTTCATTGCTCTCCTCAAGCTCCCCTCTGCCTTGGAGACACCTCAGCTTCTCACTGATCATGTTTTTGTTCCAGATTCATGGCATCTCAGACCAAGTCCCCTAATTCACTTCCTAAGTGTGCAAGGAGTTCTGCACTGACACTGGAGCCAAGATTTGGGACGTACACCAGGATCCTATTCATGGACTTTAACTTGACCTTCAACACTTCAACCCAAGACATCCTCAGGTTATTGTAGCTGCCTCTGCCTGTGGATCATCAGCTTCCTGACAGACAGGCAGCAGTAGCATGGCGTTATTTTAGTGCCTCTATTCTGAGAGCACGTAAAAAGATTTTGCAAGCGCAAATGTTGCATGTTGAGGAGAAAATGATTTTGAGCGAACAAAATTCATTTCTGTATGCAAGAAATATATTTCAGTGTTTGCTAGTATCCATATACACACACAATAACAGCCCTCTCGCTCAGATCTCTGTGTGCTCACAGACATCTGCAGACCTGCTCTCAGTGCGTCGTTCACGCTCACAACATCTCTGCTTCGTGTGTGCTCAACTCTTTCTGTACACCATTATAATGTGCCACAAAACCAACCAATCACAGACTTGGATGCAAATAATTCTGATTCGCTGTTTTGGTCTCCAATCAGCTCGCTAGCTACTGTAGCCAAACCCAGGCAAATATCCCAGAATGCATTTCATGCAAAACCCAAAGGAGGAACACAGAGTGGTGGAGTTTGAAATATTACTCTTTCTGGGTCAGAAAATAAACTTTTAAGATATTTTCAGGCGAGGATGTTGCCGTGTAAACTTCAAATGTCTGCTCGATTTATCAAGACATCACATATTCTCACCCCAACCGGTCGCAGCAGATGGCCCGCCCCTCCCTGAGCCTGGTTTTGTCGGAGGTTTCTTCCTGTTAAAAGGGAGTTTTTCCTTCCCACTGTCACCAAAGTGCTGCTCATAGGGGGTCATATGATTGTTGGGTTTTTCTCTGTATCTATGAAGCGCCTTGAGGCGACTTTTGTTGTGATTTGACGCTATATAAATAAAATTGAATTGAATTGAATTGAATATGGCTAAAATCTCTATGCTAACTTGATTTGTCCTTCTTCATGGAGGGTGCTTCTTGTTGCTGTTCAACTTGTAACCAAGCTGCAAGCCTGGCTGATCAGCCAGCAGCTAGTTTCAACATTTTTCCATTGCTTTTAAAGCAATGGAAAGCAATTTTAAAACAATATCTGGTGGTGCATCCTCAGCTACGTCAGCATCCTCAGCCATCATTACTTTGAGCAGTGACTAATCCTGATCTTTTTGTTTTTGTTGCAGCCGTTCATCATCACTGCCACTGGCATCATCAGCTGACTCAGATGGTGTATACTCCACTGTCCTGTAGGCCTTCATATCACCAGCTGTACTTGGACTCGACTACATAAAGACACTAATATTTCCTCACGTTATCAATATGCAAAAACATTGTTTTGTTGATAAAAACTGTTAATTATATTCTAATAACAAATATCAATTAAATGCCAATGTTACAGTAATGGTATGAGCTGCAGTTAAAATAAAGTCACTGATGAACGGCGTCTAATTTTGAGGACGTGACATTAATCGCAAATTTCTCAAAATATAAAAAAATATTTGGACATTTTAACAATTATATTAATCCTTAGATATATTTTTTCTGCTTGCAAGGGTGTCCTGCTATGCAAGAACTTAAAAGCATACCACAGATATTCAGTATTTCTGACCTCCTGTTGGCCATCTTGGTTTTTTTATTCAATTAACCTGCACTTCCCATCACTGGCCACTAGGAGGCAGTGTATGGGATGATGCACAAGTTTCCACTGTGGTGATTAATATGGAACTATAATAGTAAAACACATACATATACAGAGAGTAGCTTTTCAATAGCTGTGCTCTGTAGTGACCAACATACAAACTAAGAACACTTTTACATGTAGAGGGTGAAAATAACAAAGAGGGGCAGACACACAGACACTCTCTCTTCTCAAATGTTGTTTGCTGTTGAGTGGATTAAATTAGCCACCTGTTGCTGTCTGGCATTTTGACAGTGCCATCTAATGAAACTCATATAAACCAAGCAGTCATGTCACCTGGCCCACTGACTAGAAATGAGATTTAAGGAGATTATTTCAAAAGATCAGTCACACAGTCTGTTGTTGTTGTTCCCTCTTTAAAATCACTCTGAGCTTCTTCACTCCATTTGCAAATTCAGAATCAAAGTTAACTGATCAAACAACAGATGCCCCTTAGTCAGTCAGTGTTCTGGCAATAGACAACAACTATTGCCTATCCATAAATCAAATATCAATATTTACTACATGCTGCATCGGCTCTTTGAGGTTGTTGGGAAATTAGTGCAACAATGTTTCTGACTCCTCTTCCTGGTGATGCCGAGGGAAAGCTGGATTATGACTGAAACAGCAGACCTACTGTTGCTGGTGAATGCACAGTGCAGTCTTCTTATATCTCAGTGAGTCTATTTTACCGCTGTGTCACTTTCGAGGCTCATGGTCTAACCGGAGCAGTGCAGTCCGCTTCTATGATGCCTGGATAAGAGAATTAACTGATTTACTGACTACAATTCCTGTGTTTGCTCACTGTGTCTTGGATCCAGTATGTCTGTGACAGCTGTCCTTTTATTTATTAATGTTACAGCCTGTGTCAGGTGAAGTTACTTTAACAGGAAAGCAGTTGCCAGACTATGAAAGCCTGGGGTGGTGCTTACATGCCACCAAAGTCCATTTCCAACCATCATATCATCCAATCACCAAACATCTGTGGATGTCAAGGTCTGAGATGAACCATTTATGGCATGATTCACGCCACACCTTGGTTTTTACTGAGGGGATGAATGCCGTCTACGAGGGGCGGTCCCATTTCTCATACGCTCCAGATTTCCGAGCAGCCGGAGTGATCTTGTTTTCCCTTTTGTATGGATTTACACTGTTGGGCCAATAAATTACATGTGAACGTGGATGACGCAATTTCTCTCTTCTGCTCAAGTTTATAAGTCCAGAACAGAATTACTAAAGCATTGCATTAGTTGTTTTTTAGGACTGTATTTGAGTCTGACAGCCTTAGGACCCTGATAGCTGACCTTTCAAGTCCTTTGCATCACCTTGTCTTTAATTGTCAGCGTGAACTTTGAGCAGATTCGTTATTCAGGCATCACAAATCTGTGGAGCAGCACGACCTCTGCAATCACCTGTTATCCTGTTTGTTTTCAGAATAATCCCCACATGCATATATCCACACATCCATCCATTCATGTGTTTTCTCTCCTTGTCTGATCCTGAGTCAGGAAAGGCTGCAAAACCCTTTTGGCTAAAACAAGTGTACTGATATTCAAAAACAAAGTTCCCTACCTCAGGTCATTGATAATTATGGATGGGAAGGTGGACGGTAGAGTGTTGCTGTGTGGTACAGTATATTATTCATGCTGTCTGTTGTCTAGCTTCTCATGATAACACTATAAGTTTTAAAAATCAAGAAATCACTGAGTTCCACACTAAAACTAATTTTGCTGACATAATACACGCTTCACTTTGCAGTATTATTGGAGAGCATAGCTTACATTTTCACTGCTCTGCAGATGTTACCCAGCTTTATCTTCACAAAGCCAAATGGCACACACCAATTAGTTAAACCGCAGGACATAAAGACCTGGATTCCTTCTAATTTCTTAAATTCAGATAAAACTATTAATGTACTCAGCTCTCGAAATCTTAGAAACATGACCATATACAGTCAGGGAAAAAATTATTTGAACCCCTGCTGATTTTGCCTGCTAATACAGAAATAATCAGTTTTGAAAAGGGATCAAATACTTATTTCCTTCATGAAAATGTGAATTCATTTACAACTTTTTTGAAATGCATTTTTCTGGATGTGTGCCTGTGTGTCTCACTGTTCAAATAAACCTACCATTGGAATTATGGACTGAGAAGTTTTTTTTGTTAGTGAGCAACCTGACAAAACCACCAAATAATTTTCCCCTGGCTGTACTCATTCTCCTGGCATGGATTGGCCTCCAGTAACACAGGAGGGTAGTGATAAAGTTCTTCTGTTGGCCAAAGAGCAAGGGGGCAATGACAGAGATGACAGGGCACCTGAGGAGGTTGTGAAAGTGACCGGACACCTCTGGTAACCTTGTTTGGGGTCAACAACAGCAAAGAAAACTTTCTGGGGGTTAACAACGGTGGAGGTGAGAGGACACCATCAGCAGAGATGGCAGGACAGTAACTTGGCTGGGGGCTGGTGATGATGAAGGAGAGAGAGCTGATGAAGGAGACTCCCAGGAGATCAGCAGTGGACCCTCGCTATCAGTCTGTTTGATTGCAGTGAAGAGAGAACTGAGAGTAAAAGCAAAGTCTTGATTTGCTGGTCGACCTATGACCTATGTCCCTACCCTCACCTATAGTCACAAGCTCAGGGTAGCATAGCTGGACTGGTCTGATGGTAATTTTTCCTTTTTATGGGCCGATGTTTGGTTTTTTTCTTTGTAACGGTATAAACAATGAAAGGTGGTGGATTGGCCAGACGCTGGCCGGTGTGTAAAAATAACTCAGTTGTTTGGTGGTGGCTGTGGTGGAGCTTCCACAGAGGCCAGCAGGTGGATGAGGGAAAGGGGAGGAAGGAGGAGCAGAGACCCGAGGCAGCCGCCGGTCTGAGTGTCAGGTGAACTGAACTTCAGGTAAGAAGTTATGACCTGCAGTCTATCTGGGTCAGATATAAACCAAGTTTAGGTGGAGTTTATTTTCGTTGTGCTGACTTTTTACTGTCAGTTACAATAACTCGTACTGCGTGCTAGCTAGCATGACGGAGTTTCTATACAGCTGGGTGGTGCTATGATGTTACTGATAGTGAACTTTATTTTATTCATAAGGTTAGTTAGTAGAGTTTCCAACTGTCCCGTAAAAAAAATGGAATCGTCCCACATTCAGTGAAAATATTACGCGTTTCGTATTGAGCTGAAAAGGAATAAGGTTTGTCCCGGACTTCAGCTACAATGGAAAAGACACAAAGCTGGATTTATTCTGTGTCTTTACGCTGCAGCTGCCTCTTCTTCTCTCATCCTCTCACCCCCCCCCCCCCCCTCGCCTGTTGCTGCTTCAATCATGAAACTGATCAATGATCAGCTGATTGGCTTTTCTCTCTTGTTTGTTTATCGCCCACTTTGCGCCAGAAAGAGGAAACCAGCGGATGTCGCGTTAAACAACAGCAGCACGTTTGATCAGCTGTTGTTAGAATGTATTTAATATTAATTTCTAGTATCAGCTGATGTTTGCTGGAGCCACAGCTGTAAAGCTGCTGGTCATGATGGTTTGGATATGTGGTGAGAGGAAACATGAAGATGAAACCAGGAGATGTTCTTACTGAATCATCAGAGCTGAACAGCTGATGGAGAAACAGGTTGACCTTTTAGGTGACATGGATGAGTTGAAGTTATGAACTGTTTCTGAGAGACAAATAACACCAGGATCCTTTTCTAAGTAGCTGACAGCTGGTAACTGTGCAGGGGCGGGTCTAGCAAAGTGTTGCCAGGGGGGCAGGTAGGGCATTAACAGGGAGAGGGGGGCACAAAGACATACTTTCTTATTCTCATTTAAAATGTTTCACTTTTTAAAAATAATTATCTGAATCTTACAACCAAGGTAGTCATGTGATGTCAAATGTATAGAAATCTATTATTGTATATAGTAAACTGTTTTCAGGGTCCCATCATAATTTCTTCAGAAGTAACTAAGTACTGTACATGATGCCAGTATTTTCCCTCATTTTCTAGATACTAGATACCAGTACTGTGTGTAAAATGCCATCAAAAAGTCAGTTAAGTTTTATTCTTCCTCACCTGTCTTTCTGTTTATTAATGTGGTAAATAAATAGTTTATGAAAATATCACTAAATCTGTCATTTATTATTTTTAACCTCCTAGGACCTGCGCCCACATATGTGGACATCACATTTTGGGTTATTTAGACCAAAATGCTCAATTTTGCTCTACAAGGACCTGATATCCACTTACAAGGATGTGCTCCTGTTCTGACGATATGCGAATTGGTGGGGGTCCAGGGTGGGGGGGAGACAGGATTTGAAGTGTGCTAGGACCAGCTGCTCTAAGCACTTTGTGACGATGGGGGTGAGGGCTACTGGGCGGTAGTCATTGAGGCTAGATAGGTTGGAGTTTTTGGGTATCGGGACGATGGAGGTGGTAATCAATTAACCTGTCCCCACAAAGTGCATGTCTTTGGACGGTGGGAGGAAGCTGGAGTACCCGGAGGGAACCCACGCAAACACGGGGAGAACATGCAAACTCCATGATGGTGAAACTGAACTCGGGACCTTCTTGCTGTGTGGCAACACTTCTGACAACATGACAACGAGTCTAATGACATGCAGGGCCCTCTGGGAATGTAATAAGAAAACTGCACACAGGTTTTTAAAGCCACATTAACCCTTGGAAGGTCCATAAAAGCCAGTTTATATTTCAGCCTGCTATTTTCAAATGCCTGTCACAGTCCGGGTCCACAAGGCTCCTGAACCACCTGGTATTGGCCCCTGGGTAGGACTTCCATTCACCTGTCTCGCACACCTGGAGCTGGGTTTGAGGCAATCAGATTACGCACCACCTCAACGTCGCCTCACCGCCAGTTTGTCAACCATTCAACGTTGCTAGTTGGCTCCTTTAACGTTTGCTCTTGCTGTTTAAGAATTTACTGACCTTGTTTTTGTGCTGCAGCTACTTGGAAATCCACTCGACTTCATTGCTCTGACTCGAGCACCGGGATCTCAGCCTCATTTGTGTGATTCAAAACAAGTGACTGGAACAAAAATAAGAGCTGACTCTTCATGTATTTTGTGCTTGAGGCTGCTTCTGGCTCTTTACTGTGTTGTAATACTCAAACACTCATGTTTGATCACTTATGGTGATGACAGATACATAAACCTGTGTGTTTTATACCTTCACTATTCGTGGGTTTCTTGCGTCATTCTGACAGGAAAGCTGTTGATTAGGACACAAATACTGCCAAGGTGTAGCAATTAGCACCCGAGCTGTTAATTAGTCAGCTTTTGAACCCCGCTGAGCTGCACTTTCTCTGCTAATTTTCAACTGTTTTGTCAAAGCTGCTCGTGTGTCTGAGATATAGATGGTGTTGTCTGTGAAGGTTCTCAATCATCCAGGTCATCGTAGTCTAAGGAGCTTGCAAAGAAAGTGTCTGGACTTCTTTAAGTTGCTTGAAGACGTTTCACCTTCATCCAAGAAGCTTCTTCAGTTCTAAGGTCAAATGGTGGAGAGTCCCAGATATAAACCTAGTGGGAGTTTCCCCCCACAGAGGGACAAAAGGACCCCCTGATGATCCTCTAATCGCCTGAGCCAAGGTGTGAAACTGGGTGTGGGTCCCTTAGTCCAGATGGTTTCTTTGCAAGCTCCTTTGACAATAGATGGTGTTGTTTAGTGGTTTTCATCAAACCATCAAATATCCTCAAAAAGATACTTCCAAACTGTCAGTTTGACCAGAAACACCCTGTGTGTCTCATTCAGCCTCACCTAGCATTTACTTTAGCTAATGACACCATCACCCTTAATGTAAGTGTTCTTTCTGTAAATGTTTGTGATTATAAACTCGCCGCAGACAAATAAGTAAAGTACTTGAAGTGCACTTTAAGCATTGTATAAATGTACATTATTGTTATTATCTGTAAATATAAAGCACTTTGAGGCAGCTGTGGTTGTGATTTGGTGCTACATAAATACATTTTTAAACTTTTTGTTCATGATGCTTTCTGGAATAGTTCCTGACAGTTCCTGTTTTCAATTCAGTTAAATTTTATTTACACAGCACCAAATCACAACAACAGTTGCCTCAAATGCTTTATATAGTAAGGTCGACCCTACAATAATACATACAGAGAAAAACCCAACAATCACATGACCCCCTATGAGCAGCACTTTGGCGACAGTGGGAAGGAAAAACTCCCTTTTAACAGGAAGAAACCTCCAGCAGAACCAGGCTCAGGGAGGGGCGGGGCCATCTGCTGTGATTGGTTGGGGTGAGAGAAGGAAGACAGGATAAAGACATGCTGTGGAAGAGAGACAGAGATTAATAACAGATATGATTCAATGCAGAGAGGTCTGTTAACACAGATTGGCCTATAATTAGCTAAGACTGCTGGGTCTAGAGATGCTTTTGAGTAAAGGTTTAACTGCAGCCACCTTGAAGGCCTGTGGTACATAGCTGATTATTAGAGATAGGTTGATCATATTTAAGATCGAAGAATTAATTAATGGCAGGACTTCTTTGAGCAGTTTTGTAGGAATGGGGTCTAAAAGACACATTGATGGTTTGGAGGAAGTAATTATTGAAGTTAACTCAGAAAGATCAATTGGAGAAAAAGAGTCTAACTTTACATCAATGGTACTAAGAGTAGCTGTAGATAATATTACATCTGTGGGATGATTATTGGTCATTTTTTCTCTAATGATAAAAATGTCATTTGTGAAGAAGTTCATGAAGTCATCACTAGTTAACGTTAAAGGGATGGTTGGCTCAACAGAGCTCTGACTTTTTGTCAGCCTGGCTACAGTGCTGAAGAGAAACCTGGGGTTGTTCTTATTTTCTTCAATCAGTGACGAATAGTAAGATTTGTGGAGGGCTTTCTTATAAAGCAGCAAACTATTTCTCCAGGCTAAATGATGATCCTCTAAATTTGTGACACGCCATTTCCTCTTCTCCGCTTTAGTGACACTAATTTGGGTCAAGTATAACCCTTCCTGCTTATTAGTGGTAAATAGACGTACCATTTCATGGTTTTTCAAAGCAGCTTTCTCTGATGAAATTTTGAATAGGAGGCAACATAAAAATATCCTTCAGCCATTCACTGCTTGGTTTATGTGACATTAAAGTCACTGCTAGACTTTGAAATTGGATTATCATGGTATTTGTGTGACTGTAGCTGGAGCCGGTGTAACAGTGGCAGAATCAAGTTGACTTATAGGATCAAAAATAAATTTCACAGCAAATAGAAAAATACCAGCAGTATCACGTCTTATGTGACAAATAATTCTCTAGTCCACCATTTAGATCTGTGAACAAAAAGAGACTAACATAAGAGCGCAGTGATTTTGTGAAAAAAATTATTTGGCTGCACCATAGTCACCAACATCGTATACCGTTTAATAAGATTCACATGTTGTTTGTTGTGAAATGCTATGCCAAAAACAGTAATTCAACTCCTCTCTACCATAGTTAGTACTCAGGTTTATAGTGGACACACAAAAAGGACTCGGATAAAGTTAGATTCTACTGTCTTACACCTCAGAAATACTGCCTTAATAAGTGAAGTGCATATAAACTAACAACTCACTTCAGCTCTAATCGTGTGTGTGTATATATATATATACATATATATACATATATATACATATATATGTATATATGTATATATATGTACATATATACATATATATACATATATATGTATATATGTATATATATACATATATATACATATATATGTATATATATACATATATATATACATATATACACATATATGTATATACATGTGTATATATATATATGTATATATATATATATACATATATATATATATACATATATATATGTATATATATATACATATATATACATATATACATATATACATATATGTATATATGTATATATATGTATATATATGTATATGTATATATATACACATATATATACATATATACATATACGTATATATATATATATGTATATATGTATATATATGTATATATATATACATATATATATATGTATATATGTATATACATATATAGTTCGGGTCCCGAACTTGAAGGATAAACCGCCCGCAGGGGCGTGCTGGGTGTTTTTATATATATATATATATATATATATATATATATATATATATATATAAATGCAGGTTATATGCAGTGAAGCAAATTATTTTTTAAAAAACCCAACAGAATAATTTACGTTTCAGTTTCAGACAAACACCATCTGACTTCACAAATAACCCCCAAAAAGCTGTACTAGTCAAGTGCTTATTGAACAGATAATTAATATATTATTATGGGATCTCTTAAATTATTGTAGGGTCTCTGCTTTATAATATTAACAACATAAACTTGAGATGACGGCTAGCACTATATAAATAAAACTGAGTTGAACTGAACATAAAAGAGTAACAACTTCACAGGCCGGAAAAAGAAGAATTTATTGAAACAATCTTTAGCTTCAGCAGCCGTTTCTTGTTGTTCCTCATAAGACTGCTGATGAATTCTGGCATAACCAAAAGGTGCACATTTGTTTTCCTGCAAGATCTTATCTTGTTAACAGTGTTGCATCTTCACTGCATTAGACTCTTGATACTAAATCAGACGTACTTGACTCTCCGGTGTAACTTTCAATAGGTTATCTGTACCTTAAAGCAGATAACTCATAAGCTGGAGAGGAAATGGTGCATCAATAATTTAGACGATCTTAATTTAGCTTTGAAAAATTTGAATTTCTTCCATATATCCATTCTGTTCCACTTATCCTTATTAGGGTGGGCTGGTGAAAAGTGGGGTACACCGTAGGCAGATTGCCAATCTGATGCAAGGACAGACACTATGCCAGTTCCACAGGGTTCAGTACCAGGACCAGTTCTGTTTACATTATGCATCCTTCTCCTCGGGGGTATTGGGACTACATAAGATACGTTTATTGTCATTGTAACACACAGCAAAACTGGAGGCACTGTGAACTTGGTGTATACAGACAAATGTAAGCAGTCATCCCATTTGACAGCCATTTTATTTATAAGCATCTCAGGTGTGACTATAATGAAAACGGACCCATAGTCCTCAGAGCTCTAGGTGGCTCAGCAGTGGAAATGGCACTATCCATTGATCAGTTTGGTCTGTATGCAAATTGATGGGGATCAAAGTCAGCAGGAAGTCAGGCTCTGATATGTTGTGCAGACATAGCTTACATTTTTATTGCTCTGCAATGACCAGCGATGACCAATGAGTTAAACTGCAGGAATGCCCTGAAGACATGTTTGACCAGATACTTACACTGAATAGCATCAGGTTGTCCTCAACTAACACTGTGAGGAATCTTGGAGTACTTTTGACAAGGATATGACCTGTGATGTGAATATTGATCAGATATGTAGGAGAGCTTTCTTCCATTTGTGCAATATCTCTAAAATGAGAAAAATCTCAGAGTCTCAGGGTGACGCTGAAAAACTAGTTCATGCATTTATTACTTCCAGGCTGGACGACTGCAATTCATTATTATCAGGAAGTCCTAAAAACTCCCTGAAAAGCCTTCAGCTGATCCAAAATGCTGCAGCAAGAGTCCTGACAGGGACTAGAAAGAGAGAGCATATTTCTCCTGTTTTGGCTTCCTGTTAAATCCAGAATTGAATTCAAAATCCTGCTCCTCACATACAAGGTCTTAAATAATCAGGCCCCATCTTCTCTTAATGACCTTGTAGTACCATATCACCCTATTAGAGCACTTCGCTCTCACACTGCAGGCCTACTTGTTGTTCCTAGACAAACTTTCCTCTTTAATAAATGCTCATGGCTCATGTGACCCTGAACCCTTCCTTAGTTATGCTACAATAGGCCTAGGCTGCTGGGGGCAGTTCCTTCCTCACTCACTCTCTATACATTACTTTTTTAAATCATTTCTGGCTCTTCTGCAGAGTCTGCGTCCTTTCTTCCTCCCCTCGTGGCAAATAGCTGCTCCTCCATGAGCCAGAGGCTTCTCACTGTTAAAAGGATGCATACAATTACAAATAAAATTGAATTATATACACTCTAACTCTAAGTTGCATCCATTGGAGTGTGAATGTGTGTGAATGTTAGATACAAACGTCTTGATAAATGCTCAATCAACTAGGTAAGGAAATCCCAAAAAGAGGACTGAAGAAGTCACCTGAGTGATGAAATGTTTCTCTCACCGATCAGCTGTTCGTAACACTTCCTACGTCCATCAGTGCGAACTATCACATGTCCGCCATGACCTGCCCGAAACCGGAAGTGACGTCATTTTTGTGGAAATGTACTTTTTTACCATCAGGGCTTCATGAGCCTATACTGGTGTTTTTAAAAGTTATGTTTGACTTTATGACTTTCTGTGTGGTTTCTGGGATGCTTAGGACTCATATTGCACTGCTGGAAATAGTTTATTTTGATGCATATGCTGCTTTTTTGCAAATTTGCATTATAATATTTATTTTCGTTTTTCCTGCAGTGTATAAAAATTGGTGTATTTCAAATATAAAACTATGAAGACACTCAAAATAAATTTCCTGTGGTGGGAAACTAGTTTGTGCAACTTTTTTGTATTTACAGTTTTGAGGGATAAGCCTCTTAAATTTCTCTAACTAGAAATATATGTTAAAAAAACAAAAAGGATTTTTCAATTTCTTTGTAGTTTATTGCACTTTTTGCAATTTATGTAATTACTATGCACTTAATGCAGACATATTATTAAAATTTGGGCTGTAATGGTTGTATTGATGTATAGCAACTTGAAATGCTCCCAAAAATGGCTCCACAGCATGTAAACATATAATATAAGCTCTGGCGGACTTGGTTCTATGGTCGGTCTTAAAGGGTTAATGAGACAGAGATTACTAACAGGTATGATTCAATGCAGAGGTTTATTAACACAGACTAGCCTATAATTAACTAAGACTGCTGGGTCTGTTTGCTGCAACATGATGCATAACAGTGGTGAGTATATATGCGTTTACTCTCATGTGGTAGATACAGATATACTGGCCACATGCAGGTGTTATTTTCATTCCTCTGTGTGCATTAACTGGTCTGAGGAGATGGTGAGCTGGAAATCAATTCAGTCTCTTTGGGTTGTCACCGCAGCGTATCTTTCTCCTCCTGACAGATGATCAACGTGCTCTCTTCCTTTTTTGTGTTCCCGGTCAGATTCAAAGGCTTCCTGTGGCTTCAGCACCTGGATGGTGATGTTATCCAGTTTACATCATCACTCAAACAAACAGGTCAAAGAGATTTTGTCCTCTTTAGAAGGGAAAGGCTTCATTGTGTCAGTCCAGACTGTTATAGAGTCACAATCCAGAGAAACAAGGAGCTGACCTAAAATCACTTAATTATGTTTTGTTCCCTCTGATTTTCAAACACATATTTATTGTGGATTCCCCACAGTACTTTCAGCTAACCTCTTTATCTTGCACAAAACTGTATTTTCATGCAACACTTGAAGAACACAATGTTGGTATAATTAGTTTGTTTTCAATGAAGTTTCACAATGTGAAAAACTATCAAAACACATCATATACAGATCCAACATGTTATTACAAATAATGACATTAGAGGTCATTTTTAAATCTGCAGTTTTTCAAGCGTCACTGAGCAGTCCTTACCTTTAAATCTAACCTCTCTACCATTCATCTCCACATCTAAACATCTCTACCCTGTTTTCTCTCCGTGGGAACTGTAACAGCTGGACCTTTACCCAGCAACACGATGTGTGACACACTGCATACGATCACTTTGTGTGTTTGCTCACATTTCTTCAGCTATTAAAAATCTAACATTTGAAATTACCTGCCACCAGTGTTGGGTAAGTTAGAGTAAGTTACTTTAAAAAGTAATTAATTACTAATTACTAATTACTAAGTCAATATTGTATTTAAAATACTTATCAAATTACTGTGTCAGAAAAGTAACTTAATTACTAAATAAGTAATTTAACTAAATACTTCTTAAAATCCCTAAAAACCTTGAGTGGGCAAACAATAGAAATTAAACTCTTTAAATAATAAATATTTTTTTTAAAGATGGAGACTCTACAGCAGCGGGAGCATCTCCTCCATGATGTAGCCTGCAATCATTCTTTAAGCTCACCTTCAGACGCTTTCTGTGCTGCTGAAGTAAAATCAGGTTTTGCTGCTTAGCAGCAGTTGCCGCGGTGATGGATGATGAACAAGCATCGCTCAGAAGTGTTCGTCTATGCTCGTGTCAGGCGCTTCAGTAGATTACTCGTGCTATTAACAGCAGACGATAGTTTTTACATATTACTGTAACGTTCTTGTCTGCTTGTTTCAGAAAAGTGAAGAGACGGGAGTATGTCCATTTCCTAAAACAGCCACACGCTTCAGTCCGACAGCTTCCGCTGTAGAATACGACTGTGCAGCAAACTGTCGCGCAGCTGCACTACAGCGATGTTAAAGAGCAGAGTTTACTTCTACGTTTAGAAGACAAATTATTGAAATTAAATAATGACATTCAGCTAGTTTAATTATTTTACAATGTAACACAAGTACATTGTAAGTAACTGTAATTAAAATACCTAAAAATGAACAGTAATTAGTTACTCTACTTTTTCAGTGGAAAAGTAATTTAATTACAGTAACGAGTTACTTAGTAACGCATTACACCCAACACTGCCTGCCACTTAAAAAAAACTTTACTCCTTTTGTGCTCACCGCTCTTCTCTAACAGCAGTTAGATGCTGAAGTACACAACTTACAGACTTCTGCACACATTTCAGCCACTTTAACTCCTGAGTGTAGACAAATGATACTGTTAAACTTAAAGAGCAGATGTTTGTGTTAAACTGTAAGGAGTAAAGGTACAAAGTTACAGATACCTGAAACTTCTACTTGACTAACACTCTTTTAAATTCTATTTAGGGGTCAAAGTGCAGCAGGGCCTAACAGTAATGAACTCCAGACATACATTTTTAGGTCTCATACATCTAATGAATCTTTTTTCTTCCAGGCACTGACTCAGACTGGAAAACATGCAGGATGTTCATTTAATGTAATGTGGAAACTTAACCAACAACTTCCCAGAACAGTGACAGTGTTAAAGTCAGCTAACATGACCATGGGGCGTGATGCTAAATAAAATGTTCAGTTGTAAGCTAGAAACCAGACCTTATCTACTAATATTACGCTGAACCTCACGAATGCTCTTGTGGCTGAGAGAGCAAGTCCTTGCAGTCAGATTCCAAATATGCTATTCCAGGAGAGGAGGGGACTTTCGGTCTGTTGCATCATTGTCAGTAACATGTTTTAGAAACAGAGCTTTTAAAATATGTTTTGGTAAATGTGGTTTGGTCTTGAGCTAGTCAGACTGAAGCTTTCTAGAAAACTAGAAAATTGTTCAAGCAATCTGTATAAAATTGTAGTCTGAGCTTAATTTATGTTTAAATCTGGTCAGAGAAACACTCTCGACTCTCCTCTGAGAGTCCTACATGTTTGTGCTGTAGCCGTATTGACGGGACTACATTTGTGTCTGCCATAAAGAGACAGGGAGAGATGAGAGACCTCTGTAATCCGACAGTATTAAAACAACCTGCAGGGAAGAAGGCCATGATTAAATTTATTAGTCTGAGACAGACCCTACATTTTGTGAGTAACCCAATTTTAGCTGTGTCTGCTGGGGCCAGTGAAAACACTGCTCCCTGCGCTGCTTCCATCCAGCCAGCCACCATAAATCATCTCTGCTGTTTCATCTGGCGACTGAGAGCAGGGAAAATATCATCAAACCTGACCTCCATGTCCTACATTTTATGTTTTATGTTTTCCATCAGAGGGAAACTCACTCTCTGTCTTTGTTTTCCTACACAGGGCAGCACCCTGTAATGACGAAAAGCCGGGAATAATGAACACAGACCTAAACAAGAGCATCATGTTAGATTGTCTTAGTGATAGTGTCTTAATGTATGTCTCAATGGAACGGATGCCACAGTGCTGCTGCAGTTAAAGGAACTTTTAATATTACAAGAAAGAATTCCTCAAATAGATTGAAAACAAAAAAGGTGGTGAAAACCAGAGCAAAAACAAACAAAAGATGAAGATCTGATCCAAATGGGCTTCAGAGTCGTGCTCTCCTCAAAAATAATATCAGCAAAAAACAGGACTGCTGGCAGCCTACGACTCAAATTCTGATTAATATTCTGACCATGTGAGGGAGAGAATGGATGAGAGACCCCACTCCAGCTTATTTAAATTTTTTTATTAAGCGTGCTGCTGAGCCTATGAGTGAAGCAGGAAGAGAGAAATCACATAAGAATGATAGAATAAAACAATCAATGTGCATTTGCATCCATTTGCACTAACCAGAGTGATGATTTAGCAAAGACCTTGAGCTTTTCCACTATTTTTAATGCAATTATTTACCTCTGTGAAATGCTTTAAGTGGCTCTGAAAATGTTACATTCCATTTAAAAGGGATTACTACTCTGAACAAAAGCTCCACAGTCTAATCTATCCGTCTAATTCATCCAAAGTGATTTTGTGAAATTCTTCAGAACAGAAAGTTTTCATTAATATTATTTCAAATTATGCTGAACTGTATTTTTCATTGTTGAATAAACAGTGTGTAACCCATGTGAAATACAGGGCTGCAAAATCCCTTTTTGTTATCTAAGGCTATAGCCTGTTATTGTCACAAGGGGGTGCTGTGATGCAGTCTTGTGCTCTGACGACCTTGCGTCTAGTACGCAGGAAGCATTACCTGTCTCTTCCTGTGAGATCTTCCCTCTCTGATGGTGGTCAAGTGTGTGTTGGAGTGCATGGAAAAGTATCTTGGTATGTAATGCTGCAACCCGGTTAATGAGACCAGATTGTTTTACGTATAAATGCTAATAAGCTACTTTTATTAGGCCCCAAACTCTGACCACAAAGGGAATAACGTCTGTCAAGTTATTTGTGTAGGAATATCCCGGTGAGTCACATGCCTTTTGTTAGCTACCTGTTAAGTTAGATAATGTATTTCACTAGCCTATTCAGCTCAGAAACTTTGGAAAAAAAACAATCGGGAGCTATGAGAATCTGGTGTGTTGTTTTGCTTCTCTTCTTGTTCTTTACAGGGTGTTAAAAGTGTTGAATGCTTTGAGCTAAAGATGTTTTACTGCCGATGCTAGGTGCGATGCTAGCTGCTAATAGCTGTTAGCCACCCCCCCGAAGCCATATCCCAATCGGGGAGGTATTCAAATAGAAGCACTAGCTCTGTTTATATTAGAATGGTTAGGTCTTAATAGAAGTGAGCATATTTCAAGTTTAATAGTAATGTGAGTTAAGTTACATTTGCTTGTAAGCCTTAAGGATGAATGTCACCTTCATTGCAAACGATGACTGTTTACATTACTGTTTAAGCTGCTGATGTTCTTTATTGTGATATAATTGTGATAAAATAGTTGATACTGGTACAAACAAGTTACTGTAACTCCTGTAACTTGGTAAAGCTAAAGGGAATGCCATTTGTTAATGCATTTGGAAAACAAGTTAATGAGCTCATGTTAAGAATGCAAGATGGAAAAGAAATTCAGTGTAGGGCTGGGCCATATTATACTGTTCACGGTAATACCGGTACAATGCTGGGCAACGATAAGAAAATGAAATATCGCGATAGAATATGGGTAAAACACGCATGCGCAGTGCCGAATAAGCACGGCGGTAACGGAGAATGAGAATGGGGAAAGCAGATTGTTGAGTGAAATGGATGAACCAGAATTAGTTTGTAAAAATGGTGCAACTTAACTGATTTGGTGTTTGTCCGTCAGATACACAACAAAGCACATTTTTTTTGTAGAACATGCAAGCGGGCCATCGTTATTGCCATATTTGTCGGACTAAGGTGCTCGTAAATCTGGGAGTAATCTGGGTCCTAAACTCCGTCCTTTAAGGTCCCAAAGTCAAACGAACACTGCAGCATCACTGAGAGTTAAAAACTGTCTAAATTCTTTAATCTTTAATAAAACGATCAGCATTGCTGCTTTACCAGGTGTAACTAGGATGTTTAGCATCCAGGCATCCATGAAAACAGAATTCATTACTTTTAACGGAGTTAGAAATTAGCAGGAAGTTAGCGGAAGTTAGCTCGCTAGTTTCGCTAGTTACCTAAGCATGATATAGCATGTTCTGACTGAGAGATTTCTGAAAAAAATTTAAACGTACAGCGCTGCTATCACTTCCAACATAAATGAAGACAGGAAGCTACACAGCAGTGGCTTTTGTAGGGTTACTGAAGTTGGGCTAGCTGGTATTTAATGATGTGCGACGTGATTGCTAGCAGCACAGCTATGCTAGCATAGCATAAGCACAGTGAAGCTGGAGGATGAACGCTAACACTTTTCCACTCGATAAAAGTTAACGTGAAGGTTCCTGATGGTTCGGGACAAATGCAATCGCATGGCAGGATGCTGTAAACGGACCAAACTTCAGTCAGGAGAACAACTGAGATAATCCATCCACAATACGAGGTTAGTCATTAATATACTGCAACAACATGGGAATAGAACAGCTGTGATAGAATACAGCATTAATGAATCAATGTTACAGAAGTGCAGGAAGAAAGAAGAATGAGTTGAATAAAGTTTGATTTATCTGACTGCTTTGTTGCCTTATAATCCCACCTTATGGTCCGAAAAATACATATTTTACTTTTTTATTTGGCACACTGCAGTTTAATGTAGCAAAGCACCTCTTTTTAACTTCAGTGGATATTATACATGGTTAAGCTCAGGATATGTCAGCCCATTTCTACTGGAAATGCCTTTGGTTAAACTTTCAGCAAGAAATTTGCATTTGCAATGTTAAATGTTAATATAGCTGTAATGCACATTAAAAAAAACAGCTGCTTGTTTAAGTAAAATAAATGGATGGGTTTTTTTTGCGCTAGTAAAGTTGTGGAGTTGTATTTTGTCTCACAGAAATTATATCGTCAGTTATATTGTTATCGCAAATTTTCAAATATATATCGTGATATATATTTTTGGCCATATCGCCCTGCTCTAATTCATTGTTCTGCACTGTTGGTGTAGATTGCTTTTTGAACTGATACGAAGGATTCTGGAGAGCCACTGACAGCGAGCCCAGCCCATTTGAGATCCTGGATGATTGTGAAATGGTGTGGATAGCCATGCGATCAGATTGTGGGATTTGCCTGAGAAACTGATTCAAGCCAACCTTGGATTTCAGATTAGCCCTATGCACTACTTTTCCTACCCAGATAATAGGGTCTGCACACTGACAATTCCCCTACAGTACACCTGTTTGTGTCTCAATGACTTTAAAGGACAATTCAGACTGGACAATTCAAACTTCACAACGGGAACACTTTAATCTGTTTCATTCATTCAAAAGAGCTCTGATACAATTCAGTATAAGTCTTCATTTAAGTGTCTTTATTTTATTTTATTCTGTTTTACATCTATTCACCTTTAACATGCACTATTAATGTACAATTTGGGCTATTGTGTTGTATATGTTTATGAATGGTACTGAGGCAATAAAGGTCCCAGTTATTCACTTCCAAGCCAACTCCTTTTGTGAGTCTCCAAAACAAAACCTCCTTCTGAACATAGTAAGATGTCGAGGGTCTCTATTTGAAGTGAAATTGTACTGGTCCTGAGTAGAGGCGCTGGAAGTGTTTATACAAAGTTTGTTTCATGTTGTGAAAAATACTGAGCACCATTATTAAGACTCGTCATAGATGCTCAGTTTGAGACTGTGTAAGTTAGCAAAACTGCTAACATAAAAACTGCTGTAGCACATTTGTCTATCCTAATGTGTGGTTAGAATAGAATAGAACAAAATAGAAAACCCCTTTTATTGTCATTGTACATGTACAATGAAATTATGGGTGCTCCACACCAACTGTGCAAGAATAAAATATAAATAGTAAGAGAACAGGAATAAATAACAAACAGGAGAAATACATACAATCAAGAGGAATACATATACGCTTTTGAAAAAAAAAGGTTTCAAAAGTTTCAGATTATTCAGTAAACTGGATGTGACCTTGAGGGTCTGAAAGGCTATAAATAAAATGTATTATTATGATGATTATTACCTTACTTTTCACAATAAAACAGGAAACATAATGAGACGCAGACATGACAACATGAGCTTGACAACACAGGACACCCAGACATTAAACATATGACAGACACACAGACTTAACATGACGAATCGACGAGGAACACTATACATATATACAAGGAGACTGGAGGTGAGATATGGACATAACTAAGCACAAACACAACACGATGGCTGGGGAAAGACAGGTGGAATGGGTCACAAGCGGAAAACGTGTAAAAAAGAGGAGGAGACGGAGACAAAGACATCACTGAAACACATGAAGGTCGAGGGAGACTTAAACACAGGGAGAATCTAATAAACAATGAACTATAAGGGCAACCTAGGCAAAATAGAAATGAGTTTAAGATAACTAAATGAACTTAAACATGAACCACAAACATCAAACTATAAGAAAACACTGGGTCAAACGACCCAGGATGGTGACACCTTCATCAGGGTGCAAGTCCAAGAAGTACATAGGCTAGTTTGAAAGTTTTTTTGCCTACCACCTGTTTTCCCTCATGTGTCTTCCAGTTTAGATTTTTGGATTTTGGATTGACTTTCTGCTTGCCTCGATAAAGTTTTTTATTTTTATTTATTTACTTTTTCACCACCTGAAACTCTGGTGATAACAATGAGCTGTAGTGATGTCCGATTCGTGAACGAATCGTTCAATACTCGAGAATCACTTTACTGACTCGTGAATCATGATTCACAAGCCCAACTGACTCACTGACTCATCCCTGTTGATGTTAGCAAACTAATTCCATTAGTAGAAATATATCTAGCTTATAATTAAAATTGTGTGTGTGTGGGGGGGGGACAACAGCCAGTTTCTTAACAAAAGCATTTCTAATCTGAACTGGAAGAAAAAACCCTGAGTAGAAGCTCACATCAAGGCAATAGCTCCTTGGTTCACAGTAGCATCGCTCTGCTAACATGCTAACAGCTAACATGCTAACAGCTAACATGCTAACAGCACATTTGAGCTACTCACCCCCTCCCTTCCTGTGCTGAATCGTAAGCGAATCACTCAGGACTCACTCACCCCCTCCCTCCTGGCTCACAGCTTCTTCTTCTTGGTTGGCAACCAATGTTAAGGGGCATTGCCGCCCCCTGGCTCACAGCTCAGTGGACATTTAGATGAGAAAATATATATTTGACACATTTCAGGAAAATACTAATAAAATAAAAATAAACAAAATAAATGTTTATTAAGCAATTTTGATAGGAAATTGCTTAATTTTAGAAATGTTTTTGCTCTTTTTTGCTCTATAAAATAGTTGTTTGTTTTTTTTTATAATCATTCATCTTAGCAGTGGGATTTACATGAAAAGAGAAACAAATTAAGTTTGAGTGAAAATGTAATTTTTTTGCACTCTCTGGTCAACTAACTCAGTGAATCAAATGACTCAAAAACACGATTGACTTTGGTGAGTGACTCATTAAAACTCGATTCAGTAAAAAGAATCAAATTTACCATCATTAATGAGCTGGTTAAGCTTTTCACTAGCCATCCACTCACAAAGTGCTCTGGTTTAAAAAAACACACATCAGATTAGCTTAATTGGTGATTCTAAATTGACATTAGGTGTGACTGAGTGTTAATGGTTTTCTGTCTCTGTGTGTTACACCTGCGGGGTGCACACTCCTCTTGTCCTGTGACAGGTGGAATAGGCCAGACTAATCTTAATGCTGTTGGCACGACACATTCTTCTGCCATAATGAAGCATTGTGGCAGAGGATTCGCATTCATTAATGCCAGCAGTCATTTTTAGAAATTTGAGAAGCATGCTACGGCAGAGGATTCAGCTGCATGAATCCCATGATCCTTTCTGCCATCACACTAAGTCACTCAATTACATGGACCGCAAGTGATGTAGAAAATTCTTGAAATCAGCAGCTGATGAGAAAAGAACCTGAATGTGAGCTGAGGACAATGTTCTCCAAAGTAAAAGTCGTTAAGGCGGATTTCTGCAGGTCATTTCTGCCTTCGTGGTTCCTTGCCACCTAACTGCACATATATTGATACTGAGGCTCCAGTAACCCAGGGAGGGAAATGCAATCAAGTGGCTTTACTGCTGAGTTATTTACCTGCATTTTAATTCATGTTTGAGGAGCACAGCAGAGGTTCATGCTGCACCTGGTTACACACACACACACACACACACACACACACCTCTACTTGCTCCTATTTGGTGCACTAGCGTGTCACTGTGAGGATCGATATGCCTCGGTAATGGCTGCCTGGAGAGCGGTGCGCTTGAATGACAGTTCTGGGACCGTGGCTGAGTGATGGAGCACTACTGCCAGCTTAATTAACTTTTAGTCAAGTCTCCAACAATGTTCAGCACCGCACCACCCTCTGCCGCCTCACCTCTGCAACACTCCTCTCCACCTCCACCATCCCATAAGCATAAACAATGTGCCAATTAAAAGGCTGCCTGCACATCCACACCTCTTTGTTTGACGCTCTCTAAATAAGCATTCATCTTCGTATCTATCAGACTTGTTTATTGGATCATACTTTATTGCTCAAACAGTTTTGCTTCTATAAAATGAATTTTACATGGCAGCCTTTACTTACTGTGGAGCTTTGTATGGAGACGTTTACTGCATTTCAGTAACTGCACATTACTAAAGAATTCAATTTTCCCCCTGTCAATCCACATTTAACTCAAAACCTAATTTGCTTGCCTTGTTGTAAGGAGGATCAATAGGTTGAATAGTGAAAGTGGTGCTGTTGGGTGAGGGGGGAATTCAAGAAAGCGTTACTGAATGGTTTACGTCTGCATGCACATGTCAGGGAAGGGCACACACGCTCCACACCTCCACAAACACACCTCCACAAACACACATCTACAATGTGTAGATTTTTTCCCTGAGGGAGCACAACAGCAACCCACAAAAGTACGAGAATCCAGCTTAGCTAGCAGAGACCAAACTGTTTGCAGATGCAAGTCAGTGTTTCAAAAGTTCCAAGCGTTAAACAGCCAGCATTGATTTATTCTAACTCAGTAAGCAGCATAGAGCTACAATGCAACAGGAGTCAGTCTACAGGTTTGCAGCATTTCACATTGTGTGTTAAAGGAAAGGTGTAATGCAAACCTTCAGCCTGAACAATACATTGGCTTCTATAATCAAATTAATTACACAACTGATAGTGTAATCCTGAAACTGTGAAACATCTAAATGACAGTCGGGAGAACAACAATGCAGAGGTCAGGAGGAATTATGAGGCGTAGTGACGTGCATTTGGAGCCGAAAATGGCTGACACTGCCCTCACAACTATGCTCTGTGAACCTCAAACTTTGCCAGGATCAACTTCCTAATTTTTCCTTATTTGGTTGATCAAGTGCTTAAACATGCTGCCTGGAAGACATGAAAATGAAACATGAGTCAAAGTATTTCATGTGTTGGGCACAGACTGGGAACTTCAGTTTAATTCAGTTCAGTTTCATTTAAATCAAGTCCCCTCAAGGCGCTTTATATTGTAAAGGCCCTAAAATTGTATATAGAAAAGCCCAACAGTTAGACAACCACCTATCAGCAAACATAGGTGACAGTGGGAAGGAAAAACTCCCTTTTGACAGGAAGAACCGGCAGAACTAGACTCAGGTTGGAGCAACCTTTTGCTATGTGAGCGGTTGGGAAAAAGGAGAGCTAAAGGAAAATGAGGAATGCTTCCATTTTCTGTTTACAGCAGTAAAAACCCACTTTGTGTTTCTGTTTTCCTAGAAGAGTGTCCCGCTTACCAGTGCGCTTGTTTTAGGTTTATCTGGAACTAAATATACCAGGAGTGTTTTTCCCTTTTGAAACACATTTCACTGGCTGTAGGAGAGCTGAGTCATCACCCTGCGCCAGTGTTCCCACTAGATCACACAGAGACAGACTGTGCTAACAACGTGGTCACGTGTGATCACCTTCAGGCTTGTGTTCAATAGTGGCTCCATAATAACTTATTAATAACTTTATCTGACTGGCTGACTGACAATGACTGAGTGATGTAGTAATAGTAACTATTGTGCTTTAACTTCAACTAAAATGCCACCGCTTTCAATTACTGCAAAATAATTTAAAAAATATTTTCTGTTAATCAAGAGTAAAAATGATCTAATGACGTAATACAGAAAAAATACATAAAATTACATATAAATACTTTTAACACTTTCACTGAAGGACTTTTAGCTTGGTTTCTTAGTACTTTTACTTAAGTAAATAGTTATTATTCTACTAAATAGTTTTTCTACTGCTGGTTACTGTTGTGTCATCTGAGATTATACTGGTATAAATGGTTTTATTGGAAGAGTGCCACGCCCTTTGTAAGCGTGTATGCCAGGATGGAGTGGGCTGCTCTCATCCATTGACAGATACTAATTTCCTAGTCTGGCATCAACTCTTTGCTTTATGGACCATCCTGTTATCCTTCTACCTCAGTTTGACATCTTGCATTGATTTCACTCCTCACGTGTAGACTCCAGTGGTGTCCTCATGATTGTCCACAGGGTAATCTAAGGTGAATTTACCTGATGAGTGTCACAGTGGAAACAGGACACTGACAGTAGCACAGTCAGTTCCACACACCAAACGTGTACGTATGGATGGAAATGTTGGTTTCCAGTTTTGCACAACCCCTTATTTCCCCTTGAAGAACACACATTTCATTTGATACTTAAAGCCTCAATAATTATGTCAATGAAACAAAAAAGCTTCAAATATACTGGAACTCTATTCTTGTGTGTGTTTGTGTCGCCTTTGTTTTTTTTATTGTGAAATTTGTGTTATTATTATTTTCACCCTATAACTTATAGAAGGGTTAGGGATTTTTTTTACACGTGTTTTTACACATTTTTTTTCTCTACTTCATCAAGTATTTTTTTTCAGACTTTTGTTGTATGACTGTTGTATGATTTACATTTTAACTACTGATTGTATCTGTTTTGATTTTATATACTGTTTTGTTTGTTTGTTTGTTTGTTTGCTTGTTTTAATCAATTTTAAATCCTGCTTTTTATTTGTTTTTGTTTCTAATGTCTCTGTAAAGCACTTTGAATCACTTTGTTGTTGAATTGTGCTATACAAATAAACTTGCCTATGACAGTGGAATCACAACAAAATCACTGTTTTTACTGTGATAAAAATGACTAGTTAAGCTGACAGAGTAATTTCTGAATGTTTTAATAAATCAAAGTGTTTGTTACTAAATAAAACACAGATGAAGAACGTGAGCGTGACATTGTAACAAGATGAACATTTTAAAGAATTCTACTTAAAACAACATGAAAGACTTACCTTTGCAACATCCTTGTTTCAGATAAAGTTTGAGTTCTTGCTGTGAACTGTTTTTTTATTATCAGGGTGGCTGTGGCACAATAAACCCAGATAAACTTCTAATCCAGCAACTCTCGTGTGTAAGTTTATTTCTATAAAATATAAATTGCTGTAGAAATATGTGTGCAAAGGTGAATGTGACTTTGTAGGAGTGAAAACGCTTTGACGTGTGCTCCTTTGTCCAGTGGCAATACTCTCCAATTAAACACACACCAGACAAATAATCCGATCAGACCTTGAACCATGTTTCTTTTCTATCTCTCGCCCATTTTTTTATTTAGAAAATACTGTGATATTTTATTAAAAATGTTGCAGAAAAACTTTATACAAGTGTCCAGAAATATGCGTAGTATTACCGAAGGCAAAACTGCAAATAAATACAAGACTAACTACTAAAGAAGGACTTTTCAACTCTATATTAAAACCCTCGTTATCTCGACTGGTTTATAGACCAAATGAATATATATTTAATAGAATTTACAAATGTAGCTTAAAATCATCTGCCTCTTTTTTCATAGTAGGATGCAAAATGGAAAGAGAGTTATGACTACTCGTGTTGTAATTTCATAATAATTAGCATCATTAATATTTACACTCATTCACTTTTTTGTAACCCAAAATATCACAATCCTGGCACAATACTTTACATATTGCTAGCATATGACAATTTAAAATATCTAACATATATTCCTTTACAAACATATCCAACTAATATTAATACAAAAAAATCACTGCCTTTTTATTTCTAAATAATACATTGCTGGTCACATCGTAAGCACAGGCAGTGCTGAGATTGCGAGACAGAAAACTGCTGGAAGCATAACAGGGTGATGGGAGTGAGTCAGTCCATACTGTCAGACAGCAGACGTCTGAATGCAAAGTAAAGCTCGTTCTGGACATGCAGTATCTAAAACGTGGACACGAAGCAATGCACGAGACAGTACTGTATGTGGTGACCTGCAAACCCGCAGTGTGCAACTCTCCGAGCGTGGGATTGTGATCGCAATTTGGTCATTGTGCGAAAACGAATGAAACACAAGTGGTAACAGGAAGAAAGAATGACAGATGTTCAGGTATATTTACACAAACCTCAACAGAAAGCACGAGCAAAATAAAATAAAAACAATAGTTTCAGGAGCAATTTTAATATTGTTTTTCTTCTTTAAAACTTTTTGTATTTCCACTCATGTCAATATACCTTTTTTTGTGTTCTTTTTATACAAAGTTTTCATAAATACATTTCATGTGCCCAAGTCAGGTGCATGGAGGAAAAGATGTTCCATTGTTGCTTTTCACCAACTCTTGTCTTTGTCAACATAGAAACTGTTGTTTTTGTGTCATGAGATTATATAACAGTCATCCACTGGTTGTCTTGGTAACGCTCCTCGAAAACCTTCGTGACAATTTGCTCCAAACAGAGTTATTACTGTAATAACATTCATTTTGAATAGTTTTGTGAGTTTATCGTCGACTTATATTGTATATACGTTTCAAGAAGGCTTGGTAGCAAAATAACATCTGCTGAATAACTTATATTCTCCTCGTGTGGGTGGTTGTTAATCCAGAGGGAACCTGGCACAGTCCCGTCCCAGCTGAGCTATACCCGCGTGGTGGAGTGGCCGTGGGGCAAGTTGGTACTGTTCTGGCTGCCACCAAACGTGTTGAAATTGTGCAGAGGCTGCATGCCAGCCAGGGAATTGGGGATCATGGTGATGGTGCTGGGAGTCATCAGCGGTATATCGTCAGGTGACCTGCGGAGAGTCAGAGTGTAGTCCGGTGGGCAGGTGAGCCGCAGCGTGTCGTGGGCCTGAAGCGAGTCGCACTCGTGGTGGTGCTCGTGTTCCAGCTGTTGCTGCTTCATCTGTAGAGACATCAGTTCCTCGCTCTGCAGATGGGCTACGTCGTTGGCAGTAGATGGAGTATTGGTTGGAGCGGAGTTGCGCTGCGGGGTGGGGACGCGCTGGTTGGACTCATGGCGACGTTTGTCTTTCTTGTAGTAGAGCGCAGCGAAGGCGAGGATGTTCAGAAATAGCAGCGATGCTCCCACGGCGATCGTGACGCTGAGCTCAGTGGAATAGTCCCGTTTGGTTTCAATCACCACGGTTGACTCATCGGTCAGGTCGCCGCTCTTGCGCTGGTTGGTTGTTTGCTTGGTGTTGGCAGAAGGGACTCCCGGGTGGCGTGTGGTGGAGGGCCAGTTGTTTTTACCCGGGAACCGTTTGGTATAAGGATACGGTGTAGTGTCCTGTGGAGGTATCTTAGTAGTAGTGGATACATACTGAAAAAATTCATTAATGTTGTGAAGGTGCGGAACCAGTTCGAGCCAGAATGCAACCTTGGTAGCTCGGTAGTGGTCTCGGACTCGAGGTTTGAGGCCAATGTGAAGGTAGAGCTGGTCCTTGGGGTTGTACTTTGTCCACGCTACCTCCTCGAAGCGGTTCGGCTTTGTGTGGATGAATTTGGTGTCCTGTGGAACTGGCTGATTTGGATCCCTGGAAGAGAAAAGCAGAAGAGATAAAACCCTTTTCAATCAACATGCCAAGGATTTCTGGACAGCTGATTATTACTACATTACTGTGTTTCTAATTCATTTTGACAAAGGAAATATACAGCTGTATATCTCATTCATTACCAATTAAAACACAGTGAACACAAAGTAACAAAGCAGGTTTTCTGACTTTGAATTAGCTCTTCCTCAAATAGTTTTAAAGTGATGTGATTATACAATTCAACAATGTCCATTAGATTCAGTTAGCACGGATTCGTGACACTTCCAGATGAGTCATTAGCCCCAAACATCAGTCTTTCATCTGTTTTCATCTGTTTGCTCCTTCTTTCCAAAGCTAATGTGTTCGGAGGTGACTCTGAATTTGAATGCACAAGCTGACAAAGTCTTTTGTGTCCTTGTACACCAATGACACGTTTCCAGGTCTGTTGTCACATTTTCTTAATATTCAGTGTTACTCAGCGCACCTTTTGATAGCTTGAGAACGAGCTACCTCTCCAGTGACTTTGTGAGAATGATTTCATTAACTTTGAAGGATTGTGGGGGAGTGAAAGCTATACAACAACCTTGGAGCTGACACGCAGATTGTGGGTTGTTGTCTATCTCAGGACTCAAGAGGAACAGTTCACACAAGAAGCACTGTTTGTGACGTATTCTGTGATTACAGACAGATGTGTTGTGTACAGTCTGAATGAATGTGTTAGAAAATATCCGGTCTCTTGACTTTCTGTTCAGTGCTTGGTGATTTTCAGTGCCTCGAATCCTTAGAATCAGTTTCTTTTAAAAGTAGTATTATTACTGTGAATCTTTCAACACTTAAGTGAAGCCTGAACTGAAACATAGCCAGAGTGTAGTACTGCATATTGCTCTTTATGCACTGCTGCCCTCTCAAACTGACAAAAATGCAAATTTCACTTAATAGTTATGAAAGACGTTTTTAATGCTATTAAGGCCAAGTTTAGCCTGAGAGCATATGTATAATTCCTACTGTCAGCAATTAAAGATTGTATTTTACGGGGAAATGTTCATGATTAGCTCGTTGTGCGTGTGTGTGAGAGATGGTGCATTCAAATCCAGGACCTTTTTGCTGTGAGGCAACAGTACTTATTGTAATTATTATTATTACTACAGAACTGCTTCCCCATGTTATTCCACATATCCAGAGCTGAGTCACAGGAGAAGCAGCCTAAGGAGAGAAGCCCAGACCTCCCTCTTCCTAGCAGCCTCCTCCAGCTTTTCCGGTGGAACACCAAGGCGTTCCCAGGCCAGCCGAGAGATAATATAATATAATATAATCTCTCCAGCACGTCTTGTGTCTGCCCCAGGGCCTCCTTCCGATGGGACATGCCCGGAACACCTCACCCAGGAGGCGTCCTCGTCAGATGCTCAAACCACCTAAACTGACTCCTTTCAATGTGACTCTACTCTGAGCCCCTCCCAGATGGCCGAGCTCGTCACTCTCTAAGGGAGAGGCCAGCCAACCTTTGGAGAAAGCTCATGTATGCCGCCTGTATCTGCGATCTCGTTCTTACAGTCACTACCCAAAGCTCGTAACCAGAAACGCAGATGAACTGTTAAATCGAGAGCTTCACTTTTACTCCCAGCTCTCTCTTCACCACAAAGCACTGGTGACTGATGACTTAAATCTACTGCCGAGTCTGTTTATTGGTGTTTATTATTCTTAACCCTTTAAGACCTGCCATAGAACCAAGTCCGCCACTGCAGGAAAAACGAAAATAAATATTATAGTGCAAATTTGCAAAAAAGCAGCATATGCATCAAAATAAACTATTTCCAGCAGTGCAATATGAGTCCTAAGCATCCCAGAAACCACACAGAAAGTCATAAAGTCAAACATAACTTTTAAAAACACCAGTATAGGCTCATGAGGCCCTGATGGTAAAAAAAACAAAATTTCCTCAAAATGACGTCACTTTGGGCAGGTCATGGCGGACATGCGATAGTTCGCACTGACGTCTAATCCAATGTAGGAAGTGTTACGAACAGCTGATTGGATCGGCAAAGCATGTTTCTGGAATATTATGTTTGTGTTGCTGCAAGCGCTTTTTATGCAGTTTTTGCAAAGCTACATGTGGAAGGAAACTGTGACCGAGGACAAGCTGATGGCATAAGATGTAAGTACAACTCCTCCGGTTTCATATGCAAAAAAAATTATTGCGCTAGCTCACGTGGTTGCAGTGCTACCGGGATTTAAAAGTAGTTACACAAAACAGAGCGTGCTGCTCCGACCGGCTTTAAAGGGTTAAAGTGTCTTATCTGGGCTCGAAACATGACCTTGTCCAATGAAATAAAGTCTTAAGGGAGAAAAAGCTGACCGAAGAGTTCTCCAATCACAGTTCTCGATATGTTATTCCATATATTATCAGAAAACTCACACACCTACACACACACACTTGTACGTGTACCTTTATATATATCAGAATATATAAGGAGCTTAGTAAAACTGGCTAGATATTGGAGAACTGGAGAATCAAACTACATTATAATGTTATATTGTTATTAAATTGCTGGTCTTTAAGGTTAAGAAGATGTATTCATTTTGTAATCCTTTAAATGTTTATTAAACCTGTTTTTTGTAAGCTATAGCTCAGAGCAGGTCATCTGCTAATTGGAAGCTTGGTGCTTTGATTCCTCCAGTCTGAATACCAAATATGCTAATGAATGAATGCCATTTACCATTTTACTCTATGTGATTGTATTTTTTCCATAGTATTTACACAGCAGCAAAAAAATAAATATACCACTGTAATGTATTGCTATATACCAAATAAATAAACAGCTAAACAAATACATTAGTGTAGACATTTATGGGATGGAAATTGTATTTACTAATGTTTCACATGTCTGGTATACAGAACTCAAAGCCACAGCTTATGCTGTACTACCCTGAGCTTGTCTGGCCTTGGAGGCTTTGCAGGTTGGGTAAAACTCAAATAGCCTTATTTTGAGATTAGCAGATGCCGTATGTAATCAAGGCACTGCACTGCAATGGTTTGAATCTATCTAACAGATTTGTTCATGTAAATGAGGAGTTCTCTTCACACAGGTCTAATTGTGGTGTTACAGGGTTTGCTTAGGCAGCATTATTAGAAGGCATAGCAAATTCAGATAAAACTCTGGATGGCATTACTTTGGACTTCAACGGACATTTTAAACAAATGTCGGACTGCTTTCTTGCATTTGTGTAATAGCTCTAAAATCAGAAGCATCTTTTCTCAGGTGCTGCATAGAAAACAACATTATGCATTTCTTCTGGGCTGGACTACTGTATTTATTATCAGGAATGCTAAAATGCTGCAGCATTTTGGATCAACTAGAAAGAGAGAGCAGATTTTGCCCATATTGGCTTGAATGTTCTTGAATAATCAGGGCCCAGCTTATCTTAAAGCCTTCAGGTGGTAAGTGTTGGATGGATGGATGGATGGACGTGTTCATCCATTCTCTTCCACTTAGCCCTTTCAGGGTCACGGTGGGGGTGGAGCCTATCCCAGCTGTCCTTAGGGTAAGAGGCAGGTTACACCCTGAACAGGTCATCAGTCAGTCGCTGGGCTAACACAGAGACAAACAACCATTCACACTCAGATTGACGCCTATGGGAATTTAAAGTTACCAGTTAACCTAACCCCACTATCTGCATGTCTTTGGACTGTGGGAGGAAGCCGGAGTACCCGGAGAGAACCCACAGAAACACAGGGAGAACATGCAAACGCCACACAAAAAGGACCAGACCAGGCGGTGGAATCAAACTGCTGTGAGGCAACAGTGCTAACCACCATGCTGCGGCAGGCCCTAACTATATGCTTTAGCAAAAAGGAAAGTTTGAAGCCTAATCTTGAAAGTAGAGATAGTGTCTGTCTCCTGAATCCAAACTGGAAGCTGGTTCCACAGAAGAGGGGCCTGAAAACTGAAGGCTCTGCCTCCCGTTCTACTTTTAAATCCTCCCCAAGTCTAATTCTGACAGAGGTTTCTTCCTGTTGTTAGGGAGTTTTTCTTTTCAGCTGTCACCAAATGCTTACTCTGTATTATTGTAGAGTCTTTAGTTTAAAATAGAAAAATGACTTGATGTGTCCAGTTTAGCAATAATTTAGAAATAAAACACACACAAAATGAGACCCCAGCTGACAAAAAGGCTCAAAACCAGAACTTTCTTGCTATGTAGCCAGCACAACGCCACCCTCGCTTTCTGAACGTCTTCAAGAACTTTCACAAAAATGAAGACTGCAGTTGTATGTATCTGCTAAGCAGTCTGCATTGTACTTACATCCATATCTGTCCAGACCTATTCAAATATTTGTTCACCACCTTCTGTTATTCAATTCAATTCAATTCAATTTTATTTATATAGCGCCAAATCACAACAAAAGTCGCCTCAAGGCGCTTCATAGATACAGAGAAAAACTCAACAATCATATGACCCCCTATGAGCAAGCACTTTGGCGACAGTGGGAAGGAAAAACTCCCTTTTAACAGGAAGAAACCTCCAGCAGAACCAGGTTCAGGGAGGGGCGGGGCCATCTGCTGTGATTGGTTGGGGTGAGAGAAGGAAGACAGGATAAAGACATGCTGTGGAAGAGAGACAGAGGTTAATAACAGATATGATTCAATACAGAGAGGTCTGTTAACACATAGTGAGTGAAGAAGGTGACTGGAAAGGAAAAACTCAATGCATCATGGGAATCCCCCGGCAGCCTACGTCTATTGCAGCATAACTAAGGGAGGATTCAGGGTCACCTGGTCCAGCCCTAACTATATGCTTTAGCAAAAAGGAAAGTTTGAAGCCTAATCTTAAAAGTAGAGATAGTGTCTGTCTCCTGAATCCAAACTGGAAGCTGGTTCCACAGAAGAGGGGCCTGAAAACTGAAGGCTCTTCCTCCCATTCTACTTGTAAATACTCTAGGAACAACAAGTAGGCCTGCAGAGCGAGAGCGAAGTGCTCTAATAGGGTGATATGGTACTACAAGGTCATTAAGATAAGATGGGGCCTGATTATTTAAGACCTTGTATGTGAGGAGCAGGATTTTGAATTCAATTCTGGATTTAACAGGAAGCCAAAACAGGAGAAATCTGCTCTCTTTCTAGTCCCTGTCAGGACTCTTGCTGCAGCATTTTGAATAACAGAGCTGAATTACAGCAGGTTTTCTACCTTGTGTGGAGGACATGAATTTGTATTGAATCTCTTACCTTTGAGCGAGTGAGTGCCACATTTGAAAAACCTCCTATAAAATGTTAAGGAGAGATATCATTTGGGCATGGATGGGTGTCTGATTATGTAAACCCACGTTTCATGTCAAGTAAGGAAAAAAAGTCTGGAATCCAGATACACACAGAAAACAAACCGAACCAACAACAACCCGACCCCAGCATCAGTGGCATTCATACCTAAACACTTCCCAGTATTAATGCTTTCGATATTCTAACAGCTAATGTAGGCCATAGAGAATATTTCTGTAGAGTTTCCAGTTCAAAGACATGAGTGTAATATGTTCCCAGCACCACCTGTGCCATTTCATAAATTTGTCCTCTCATTAAAAAGGTTGATCACAGCAACGCTGCGAGGCTCGCCCTCCAACTGGTGCTTACATATGGACTCATACATTAGGTGTTGCTAGCAGGTGGCGAGGTTTCACTTAAGGCCTGTCATCTCAGCACTAACATATGCTGGAACAATATGCCACCCCCATCAGCTTTAAGAAATGTCAATGTTTGAGGTCCTCCGTGCTTATTGAACAGCAAAATATATACTCCTCTTCCATGTTTCCATCAAGCATCCCATCTGTTGGAAACAGCGACTCTTGCTGTACGTTGGAATCCTAAATCTGTGTTCCTGTCCATAAAGCAGATGTTTTATAATTCACAGCTGCAATGCAATGTCACTACAGAGGTGCAACAGATACTTTCAGTGTTACTTTGTCCCAGCTTAAAATATCTATGAATAAAGTAGTATATTAAAAAATATAAAAAGATGTATAGTTTCAATCCTGTTTTAATCTGAGTTACAGTGATGGGAAGGAGGTAGAGGCCAAATACTTTGGGAGAGGTGAATCAGCAAATGATGATCTTATGAAGTGAACACGGTCTAAAACATTACTTAAGATTGCAGTTGCAATGCAGCTTTTATGATATCACTTCATGAAAAATGGGAAATATATGGCACTCATAAAACTCATAAAAGACAAAGAGAGGAAGCATTTAAAGCAGTGAAGGCTGACATACTGCTGATTCTTCCACTTTCTAAATCAGTTGTGGAGAGTTCAATATTAAAATCGCTCTAGGACTGAACAGAGAGAGACTCAACTTTTGTTCGTCTGCCTGAAAAACATTCGCTGTTTCCAAGGGAAGGTGCTCTGATGCTGCGAAAAGACTGTTTTCAGTCCAGTCAGCAGCAACACAGATGTAATGGGCCTGTAATCACGTTTCTCCTTTCCCTACATGTATGTCTGTGAAGATTCTCAGTCATCCAGGTCATCGTGCCGCCACCATCTTTGAACAGAGGGCGGAGCTTTCGACTAGGGATGCACCGATACCGATACTGGTATCGGGTATCGGGGCCGATACTGTAAAATGTGTGCGTACTCATACTCGTAAAAGTTAACCGATACCATGAACCGATACCAACTTATTTCATTAATCAGAGGGTGGCTTGTCATTTCTGTTGTAGTTTTTTAGATTGGCCACTAGGGGGCCAATTATTATTTTATTTATTATTTATTTTATATTTTTTTATATTTTATTATTTATATAATAATAATAATTTTGTTTGTTTACAATATGGACACTCTGCAATAATTTAAAAGTTTATTTTATTCTCAAACCTAATTTGTATTTATTTTATTCCAAACAGAAGTGTTTATTTATTATTCTGAAAGCTCGAGACAGTGCCAATAGTTCAGTGATATTTTGTAAAATTACAATGTGGAGACTCTGCAATAATTTAACAGAAGTGCTTATTTTTCACTTGAAATTTTTTTGTGGTCATTTTTATTAAGATTTTATTTTTTATCGGCAGGGAATATAATAAAACCTGTCTTCCAATTAATTGTATTTGTGTGTGTGTGTGTGTGTGTGTGTGTGGTAGAAGTATTGTTTTTTGTACTCTGTATCGGCAAGTACTCAGATCCAAGTATCGGTATCGTATCGGTTTGAAGAAATTGGTATCGTTGCATCCCTACTTTCGACACCAACTGTCTGCCATCTATGATGCGGTTCTGAGATCCTTCCCAGACGCATTAATGCCCACATAGATCGTGAGCCATTTGACCGCAGTAAGTCATATGATAGGGTGAGACTAGGTTTCACAGTGAGCTTACCCAAAACTTGCTGATTGTGACCTACACCTGTTTTCACACCTTGGCTTGTGTGATTAGGTAGAGGATCAATAGGGGGTCCATGACCCTCTTGGGGACACTCCCATAGGGCTTAAAATCTGGGACTCTCCACCAATTGCTCTTAGAACTGAAGAAGCTTCTCAGATGAAATGTTTTCAAGAAAACCAGACGCTTTTCTTTCCAAGCCCCTTAGACTCTCCCTACACATACCTGTATCAGTGCACTGGCAACTCAAAAGTTCAAAACCTCTAAAACTTATGCCTGCTATCCTTCTACAGCTGATATTCTGAAACTCAGCTGTCACTGCATCATCCAACACATCACATCAGCATGTTCCAGTCATATTGAAACGCTTCATCTTTAAGTGGCAGCCATGAAAGGCAGATAAACTATTTTTGATGATATGCCACTTCTTTAAAGTCAAAGGAGCTTCTGGACTTCTTTAAGTTACTTGAAGACGTTTCACCTCTCATCCGAGGAGCTTCAAATGGTCAGATGGTGGGGGGAAACTCCCACTAGGTTTAAATCTGGGACTCTCCACCATTTGACCTTAGAACTGAAGAAGCTTCTCGGATGAGAGGTGAAACGTCTTCAAGCAACTTAAAGAAGTCCAGACGCTTTTCTTTGCAAGCTCCTTTGACTACGATGACCTGGATGACTGAGAACCTTCACAGACCCACTTCTTTAAAGAATTATGCTGATGTGTTTTGAATATTCAGCGTGCAGTTAAACCCACATGTACACTTATTATTCAGCTGTTATCTCAAACAACGTGCTTTGTAGTGTCAGTTTTAAAATGGTGATCTTTAAAAAAAAAGGATCAACGGTAAGTTCACATTACATAGGTCATCGCGGTTAGCTCTATCTTAATCTTAAATGTTGTTTGGGATTATACTTAATTACTTTGATCTCAGGAGAGCAGTTTATTTTTCCTCCTTTTTACTCAAGACTCAAGTTATTTGTAAAACACCAGCAGTGGGCTGTGTGTATCTGAATATGAAAGCCTGGGGTAGCACAGTGATGCAGCGATTAGCACTCGTACTTCATAGCAAGTAGGTCTCCCATCTACCATCCACACTGGGGTGCTTTGGAGTGTGCATGCTTTCACTTACTATGTGTTTATACACCTCTGCATTTAAACATCATTATTCATCTTTGGCTCTCTTCCACATTGTGTCTTTGTCCACATCTGTGTCTTTTGTCTTGGCTCGCACACCTCGCCCTTAGCCATTTGCAGCAGATGGCCCCGCCCCTCCCTGAACCTGGTTCTGCTGGAGGTTTAACTTCCCACTTGGGGTGGCTGTAGCTCAGGAGGTAGAGCAGGTCATCTACTGATCCGAAGGTTGGTGGTTCAATCTCTGGCTCCTCCAGTCTGCATGTCAAGTATCCTTTGGCGAGATACTAACCCCTAGTTGCTCTCCGATGCATCCCTTCCAGCTGCTGCTGTGGGTCCCGGTCCGGATGGGGCCGGGCCCCCTTGCCCTGGTGGGTTCCAGAGTGTGGGGGTGCCTACTGGGGTCAGCGGGGGAGCTGGCCCCAGGGAGGGGCCGCTTGCCCCTCCCTCTCTTCCCTCCCCATCCTCAGCTGCCTCCCTCTTCCCGCTCCTCCACACCCACACACACACAGGGCTTGGGGTGCGGGTGTGTCACCAGGGAGCAGGGGAGGCACTCACCCTCTGTCCCCTTCTGGCCGCCTGTGTCTCAGTTTTATTCTGCAACCTAGACATCTGCATACTCGTACTCTCATAAAACATACATATAGGGCCTTGGGGGTGGGCACGTCATAGAGCATCCAGAGGACGGTCTGTGTAGTCAAACCCACCTCTGGCGCTGGTGCCCTACCCTCAATTTTAAATGCATATAGATACTGAGGGTTTTCGGGAGGAGCCGTGCTGCTCTCTGAGAGGAAGCAGGAACCATGCTCTCCTGTGTTTTAAATGCACTTTAGAACAACACGCAGCAACACTACATATGAGCGGGCGTAGGGAGGTTTGGGGTCTCCACTCACCCCCGTTCTGTTAACCGTCAGGGCTGGGGGGCTGGGGGGCTGGGAGGAGGTGCTGGCCGTTGGATTGGGGTCTGGGATGCGGGGCCTCCCTGCTACTGCAGATAAGGAGGTGGTCCGCTTGCAGTCACACTCCCATGTTTGGGGAGTGTGACTGTCTGTGCAGTGTCTAGTTGTGTCTGTCTCCACGTTGGGTGAGTGCTGAGTATTTGGTTGTGTATATGGTGGTGGGAATGCACGTTTGTGTCCGCGTGCGCCTGTTCGTCTGTGTCTATGTGTCAGATTGGGTCTTAGACTCCACCTCTCCGAGGTATGGAGGCCTATCTCCCCTCACCACACTCCCTGCCGGTGGCTGATGCCCTCAGATGTTGGTGGTTCTTGGTGTCTGGGGCTGGGTGCTCACTCCTGGTGGCCGATTGGCGGGGCGTGGCGCCTGTGGCCCGGCTGGGCCCCTTCCGGGGGGTGGGGTACCCTCAGGCCTCTGGGCCTGAGGCTCGGTCCTCTCTGGCACAGCTGGCTGCCGGCAGAGCCCGCGGGCACGCCACTGCAACCCCCTCTGGCCTCTGCTCCGTGGCTGCTGGGTGACCTCTCGTTTGGGGCTCTCCTCAGCTCTTCCCAGGAGGGTGGCACAGTTGCCCCCCTGGTGGTCCTCCTCGGGTCCTTGTACTCTGGGGCCTGGATCTCCTCCATACCTGCTTCATGCCCTGGGGGACGGGGCTATGACTCCCCACATACCCTAGCAGATTGTTACATGGAGAAACCTTTGGAATACAAGCATGCTGATCCACACAGGTGTGCACAGATGCGGACTACACCTTTCTTGGCTGCTACCACAAAGCACATTGTGCGCTGTTGATCTTGCGTGCTGCACAATAACATGTAATATTTAGTATCTACTGTTATCTACTGTTAGCTAGTTTATTGTGATGGTGTTGTTTTTATTATGTTGCTCTTTTGTTTGTTTTCTCTTCCGTTTTTTCTTCTCCATACAGGTGATCCAGGTGTTTTGTTTGTTTTTCTTTTTCTTTCTTCCCCCCTTTCTCACCGTCTCCTTCTTTCATTCTTTCTCCCTGTCCTATCCCCCAGTCATGTCTGTCCCGTTTGTATTAACCGAAAATAAATAAATACATAATTATAATAAAGGTCAATCAAATGGACCGAAATGGCAAGGCCATGATGATCCACTTGGATCCGCTTGGCATCTTTCTTGGCCTTCAGACAACAATTCTGATGGCTAAAGATCCAAACTGTAGGGTCTTTATCCTATTATATCAAGCACATTGTTGTGATTTGGTGCTACATAAATAAAATTGAACTGGACTGAATTCAATGTTCTTCCAGTGTCTGTGTGAGTGCTCTTCAGGTACTTTGCTTCATCTCACAATCCAAAGTCATGCAGTTAATGGGATTATGTTAACTGGTTTTATTGAATTGCCAATTGTTGTGCATGTGAGTGTGGATGTTGTGTGTCACTCTGTGTTAGCCCTACAACACAGTGGCGACTTGTGATAGGCTCCAGCAACCCCTTAAATTAGATAAGCGGAAGAAATGATTTAACTTTATATGCTGGCCTTAATTTCTTTTGGTTAACATGCACATATGGTATCATGCTCAGCTTGTCCAATTCCCTGTAGTAATATGAGGAAAAGTAAAAAAAAAACCCCATCACTCTGCCATGATTCATGACTTTATTCTGTGCCCATTAAAAAAGCAGCAAGATTACAGATTATATAGCTGATCATGACTTTATTTATTCACCTTAAAGTGAATTTTCAGTATGACTGGGCTGCAAACACGCTGATACCTAATCTCAAGGTGTGTGTGAAGCAAAAGCGTGATCCAAATATAAACAGCAAGAAAATCCTTTCATCAAACCAGCACTGCTGCAGCAGCTGGAGGATTTGACTTGTTTTATTAACCTCCACTTGATCTTTTTGACTCACATGTTAATCATTCAAACTCTAAGCTAGCAAGAGTTTATGTTCTGTCTATCCTTAGAATATTAAGTATTTATACACAGTGCGTATTATAGGTTACCTGACGTGTATGCATGCCACCATACTGTCATTTATTGTGTCACAAACATACAATAAATGCATCTCATTAGGGTTTGGAGGTCATTTTGCTGCAATAGATTGGATCCAGCTATATTTCTTTCATCTAAATCATGACAGTCTTATTTCAAGTGATCACCTTTACCCTATGATCAAACATTTCTGTCCTTATAGGAGGAGTCATCCATTGCCCATTAGGGGTCACGGAGGTGTTTGCAAGTAACAAAAATGATTTGAATCACACGTTATGTCTTCACAGTCACATTCAGATTCTTGACTTCAGTGCAAATTTTAACTGAAAATAAAAATAAAAATAACTACAGAAGTAATTAAATGACTATTTGAATCCACTACAGTCATGAAAACACGTGGAGCTGGTTTCTTGAGAAACAAAAAACACTTTATGATGCTTTTTTGCCACTTAATAATAATAATGATGGATTGCATTTATATAGCGCTTTACAATACCACTATTCATTCACTCTCACATTCACACACTGGTGGAGGCAGCTACAGTTGTAGCCACAGCTGCCCTGGGGCAGACTGATAGAAGCGAGGCTGCCACTTCACTCACAGTACAATTAAACCAGTTATGAGAATAAGAGGGTAGCAATATGGAAATATGAATTTGGTTTCTTCCATATAGTGCTTTAAAGAAAGTACATTTCAAATAAATCTGATCCCAAAAGAATGGCAGATTAGCTTGGGTAAAAGACTGAAAGTTGAGGCACACAACGATGTGTGCTGCTGGTAAAGTTTCTGGGCTTTACTCATAACAGCCATCCCTCAAGATTCTTTCCATTTATTGGAGATTATGTATTGGAATCTCAGGAGCAGGACCACGCCTCCAAACACGGATGATCTGATATCGTCGTGTTGCTGTTGTTCCCAGATCATCATGAAAATGTTGTTCCAGGTTCAACATTGCAAGTGACCAATCACATTATTGTGACGTTATTCTTTTGCGCACCAACCCATTCGTGCATTTATGAAATTCCAATGTTGCAAGGACAATATCAATTCTGCTTAGCGTTTATTAAAGGGTTAGGGTTAGGGTCAGGGTTAGGGTCCGTTGATCGGCGGACAAAGGCGGTTTCTCGCAGCTTAAGTACAGTCTTTTCTTTTACGTCGGTTTTTCCCGAAGTCGCAAAAGTATGACATCACAACATTCTGATTGGTCACTTGCAATGTTGATCCTGGAACAACCTTTAGTATGATGATCTGGGAACAACACCAACACGAGGATATCAGATCGTGCTCCAAACACGCTTCTTCCAGCTGTCATCTACAGAGGTTCCCCCAGTTCTGCAAGCTGATCATTCTCCTTTACGTGCCCTCCCTCCCTCCTTGGTCTCCATTTTTTAACTTCTTCACTTCTATTTAGTCCATGAGGATCTGCCAGGCCTGGGAGCCGTCGCCAGTCCCCTTTGAGGCCTTCCCAAAACCGCAGCTCAATTCATGTCAAAGCATCACCTTTACCTACTAAAACGCTGTCAAACCTAAATATGAGGACGTGGGCCCAGCTAGTGAAAAGCAATGCAATATCAGGGACTATAACATCTAATCTTTTTACTGAATCTGATTATTTGTCTGTTTGTCTTGTGTTATTTTACACGTATTCAGAAGAGTTTCATACTACTGATTCTGTAGAGGCATTAAATAGAAAGAGCAGTGAAGGACAAGAAATAACAAGGAAAAGAAGCACTTACCCTGTTTTAGCAAAGTTCGTCCAGTAGGTCATAACAACAGCACTTAACATCACGTCATTCTTGGAGAAATTGCAGTTGAAGAGATCCGTTGGGCCGATCATGGGGATCCCAAATACGTATGGGACTTCATCTCCATGAGCTGAGTCGGCCCAGCTGGGCTTCATGTCACTCTGACAGTGGTGATAGAAAGCATAGAAATATGTGGGCGAACCATACTGAGCATGGAGGTCAGCTGTGGCCACAGCTGGTGCCACCCACTGATGGTCAGTAAACAGAGCCACCAGGGTTTTGCGGCGAGTTTCTGGGTTCTCCTTGTCAGCCCAGTCAGTGTACATGAACTTGATGGTCTCACGGAGAGTGTCTTTGCCCTCGGGGTAGCCATACAGATGGTCAACAAAGTCAGAAACAGCAAAGTCAAAATCATTGGCAGACACGCCATCCTCACTGTCCACAATGCCATCAACAAATTTGAACCCCTCACCCTGATTGACCCCCAGCATAATGTCATAGTTCAGGAACTCCCCTTGCTCCATGAGAATCTGGGGGTCATCGGGGATCACATCACCATCGATCACTGGCCCGAAGGCAATGTGGTACTTAGCGGGTGTGATGTACTGCTCAATTAGTTCCTTGTAGTTCTTCTTCTGCAGACACTCCACCAGGTCGATGGTGTCCAGCATGTTGCAGCCCACCTTCTCAGCCAGGGCTCTTGTATATTTGGCAGGCTGGTAGTTGACTGCCCAGCTGGACAGAGCAGTGCCACTCTGGATGATGGCTTTCTGGAACAGATCTGAGATTGGAATTCGTGTTAGTAATATACACACTTCACTGTATTCATGCTTTATGGTTTAAATTGGTATTGCAAAATCGGCAGTACTTTTCTCTTTCAAAATAGATGTGTTATTGCAGCTGTTATCCAACTGCAATAACACATCTGAATGCTACAAAAAAAATGTCCATCACGCCACTCTTGTGTAGGGATGGGTACCGGTATCCGGTGCCATGATGGCACCGGTTCTGACATAAACGGTAGTAACCAGACCGAAAAGCAGCGAACATTTCGGTGCTTAATTTCGGTGCTTTTTTTTCCTGAGCTGTGATACACTTTCTTCTTCCTTACATTTGTATTGGCGGTTGGCAAACAACTGAAAGGTGCATTACCGCCACCAACTGGTATGGAATGATACACTTTAGATTCTAGCCAATCATTTTACGTTTCCGAGGATAGTAGGCGGGTCCAGGTACGTACGTTCTTTTAGAGCAGAGCTACAGATTAAAAATGCCCAAGGCGAAGCGGTCAAAAGTCTGGCTGTACTTCACAGCAAAAGATGCAAACTCAGCATCTGCAACAAGTGCTTTAAGCTGATACTGTGATACTGTCAAAGGAGGTAACACCTCAAATCCGATGAAACACCTGGCGACGCATAGCGTTTTTTTTAAAGCCGAGAAATGCACCGTATTTGATAGCTTCCTGTGAGACCTCACACCGAGCACATCTACTGCAAGTGTGGTGCCTGTTATCGGACCCGGAGTTAGCAACATCCCCCAAAAACCCGAAGAGGAGCGTCCTGGCCCCTAGCCCTGCCAGTGTAGCAGAAATGATGAGGATGATGATGCAGCAGCAGCCGTTCTTCTCTGCGTGAGTAGCTTAATGTTGTTCGTGTGTAATTTACGTTGAGTAGGCTAACCACGTTATTACATTAATGCATGTAAGGTGAACTAGCAAACACCATCATAGCTACATGCTGCTGTCTTCTTGTTTGATGGCAGATACTCCCTTCACCCTGGACAAAAAGGCTAAAATGACCAAAGAAAAAGTGGGAAACAGTTAAACATGAGAAGTTTTTGGACAAAGTTTGTGTTTTTTCCATTGTTTAAGCTGCTTCCAGCCAAGAGTGATACCATATATGCCCCATAGCTGCAGAAAAGGCTAACATTGTTATCTTTTTACAAAAAAACAACTGAACATGAGAGGTTTTTGGACCAATTTTGTGTTCTCCATTCTTTAAGCACCGGTTTGAGCACCGTTTAAGCACCGGCACCATTTCAAAAGTACCGGTTTGGCACCGGTATCGGATAAAACCTAAACGATACCCATCCCTACTCTTGTGTTAATCTATGCACGGTCTGAAGCATGTATGTGGGAATGTATGTGAATGTTTTACTGTTACGTCTTATTAGTATTTTAAGTATTCTATCTATTTTATTTATTGAATTTTATTGTTTTATTTATATTTTGATATTGCTAGGGATGATGCAATGATCGGGGAACATTCTTAATTTCGCTGTACCATTGACAATGACAATAAAGTTTCTGATTCTGATTCTAATGGCACTCCAATCTATTTAACTTTTTGTCTGGTTACAGTGATTGCTGAGTACATGCCCTTTTACCATTTAATTGAATTCAGAATCGCTGAAAAATTCAGTGAAAGTTATTTTCAGATTCATTGTCACACATTGTTAAAAACTAATGCAGCAATTTATTGAACATGGAAATACAACATATGAAACAAAAACTGAGTTTTCAAGTTCAAACAAGCTAGAAAGTCGGTGTTTGGTACGACCCCCTTTAACAAAGCCTCAACTCTCTTAGGCAACCTTTCACCTTGATAAAGCAAATGTTTTGCCACTTGTTTGTTAACACTATACCAAGCAAGACAAGCACAGTTATGATGTTGGAGAACGAATTGTCAAGCAATTTGATTATTCTATTGTAAGACTATAGTAAGTAACCCTCTATGGCTCCTCTTCTTTCTTGGGTTTTGCTGCTTGAGGTATTCATTAAGCAAATGACGAGTTTTGGTCATCTTCCTGATGCACTCATGGGTCTTTGTTGTTTTATCCTGGATAGTAGTTCTGACACTCACTAGTCCTTGGCCACCTTCCGCTTAGCTTACGGTCTCAGGGTGCAGGACTTATGATCCCAGCAGGGTGTATGCATTGATTGCCCAGATCTTGTTATTCCCATTCAGCTCACTCCTCAGGACTTGTCTACTCTCTGAAGGAATTAAGTGTTTATGGCTTTCTTAGTGGGCTCTTCATCATTCCCATTTGCCTGTACCAAGGTACTTGTAGCTGTCTTCAATATCTCCAATGTTGCCTTCAGGTAGTGCAATCCCCCCGAATCTGTGGAACAACCTTCCTATCGCTATCCGTGCGTCAGACTCCGTTTTATCTTTTAAATCCCATTTAAAAACTCATTTATTCCACATAGCTTTTCCATTAAGCTTTTCCATTAGTGTCCCTATTTTATATCTGGTTCAATTTCTTATTTATGTACTTTATCTTTTAGCTAGGGCAGCACGGTGGCACGGTGGTTAGCACTGTTGCCGCACAGCAAGAAGGTCCTGAGTTCAATTCCAACATCAGGCCGGGGTCTTTCTGTGTGGAGTTTGCATGTTCTCCCCGTGTTTGCGTGGGTTCCCTCCGGGTACTCCGGCTTCCTCCCACCGTCCAAAGACATGCAGCTTGTGGGGATAGGTTAATTGGATAATCCAAATTGCCACTAGGTGTGAATGTGCGAGTGAATGTGAGTGCGAATGGTTGTCTGTCCCTGTGTGTTGGCCCTGCGACAGACTGGCGACCTGTCCAGGGTGTACCCCGCCTCTCGCCCTATGACAGCTGGGATAGACTCCAGCGCCCCCCACGACCCTGAAAAGGATAAGCGGAAGTGAATGGATGGATGGATCTTTTAGCTATATCTGTTCTTAGTAACTTTGTTCTTATATTCCCTTTTATTGTTGTATAATTAGTGCCCTTAACCTGATGACATATGTGGTACTTTGTTAATAGTCTTTTATTTATTGTCTTAATTTTCCTGTTTTTATTGTAAAGCACTTTGATGTACCACTGGTCTTTTAAATGTGCTATACAAATAAAGTTGTATTGTATTGTATCTGTAGCCAGTCTTATTAACGATCTGGCTGAGAGTGTTCAGGCCTATGCAGAACAGCAGTGGGGACAGGTTAATACTTGGGAAATCCCACACTTAATGGCGTTTGCATTATATCCAAAAATTTGGGTCTTGTTGAATTTGTACTGTTTTAGGGATTTCTGGATCCATGTCTGATGCAGTGTTGCAGCTTTTCTTATAGTCAATACAGGCGGTGCACAGGTCGGTTAGTCTGGTCTTACAGACTCGAGAGACTGCTCTATCTACTCAGAGTTGGTGTTTTGCCCCTCTGGTGTTTCTGCCAGTTCCTTTCTGGGCCCTGCTGATGTATTGAGCCTGTTCATCGTAGCCGCTATGATGTCTTTCAGGAGCATCCATGTTAAGCTGAGGCAGGGTAATGGCTGGTAGTTGGATGGGACCAGTCTGGGGATTCTTGAGGATCAGGGCTGTCTGGCCTTCAGTTAGCCATTATGGAGGCATCTCCTCCATTAGTAGCTGATTCATTTGTTAGTTAGAGTTAGTTTCTGTTTGGTTAGCCAGTCCTCCAACACTTCAACACTTACAGAAAACATCTCTATCCATCTACCCTACATGTAAAAAATAAAAATAACAAAATGTACTAAGTGGGTACAAAGTGTGACAAAACGTGTTGCCAAAGAGGTCATGACTACACATTAGTACATGATGATGTGATGTGGGTGAGACTTCTCAAATAACACTGGGAATGCAGACCAGTATAACAGAATTCTAAGAAGCCATGTCTCCATTATTTCCAGCGCACATTTCATAGCAAATAATAGAATAATTCATTTAATTTACATCTTTCTGTCTCTAACGAATGAAGGAATGATAAACTATAGAAGATATTTGCTGTTACTGTACTTCAGGCTGGTTCCACATTCTGGAACATTGTTAGCATGACTCCTCGAGCTGCCAGTCAGTAAGTGGGCCACAGCACGGTAGGAATACTGAAGTCATGTATAAAATCCTTTCTTTCCATGGGTTCTATTTATATTCATGCAAACACAGTGGTGACTCAGCCGGAGTTGAAAAGTATGTTATACAGACAGAGCAGATATTTCCCATAAAGCCTGGTTAGTCGTGTACAAGCTTTCACCACTGTCACTGTTAGTTAGATGTTCACTCTAAAACTATACACACTGAAGGAGTGAGAGTGTTATCAGCTTCTGGTATGCTGCTAATGCAAATGTTGAAGCTACATAAATCTTTATGGCAGCTTTACAACAGAGATCCAACTGAGGCAACAAGTGACAATACCTTCCTTTGTGAAGTCTGATAAAATGAAGGTTGCCTACAAGGGTGTGTGGGCACCATGACTGCTGCAGCAGTTGAACACAAGGGATTTTATATGTGTATATCAAGCCATTCATGTTTATTCAAGTACAAGATAAGGAAAATAAAACACCAAGACATAAAGAAATAAAAATCGTCCCTTGCATATTTGGTAAAGCGACCAAGAGACTTTTACCAGCAAGATAAAAATATACATTTTGTGCAGAGTTTTGTTTTTCTAAAGTTTTCATATCACAAAGAGAGGACAGCTGTAGGGGAACTGTGTGTTTTCCAAATCTTCCAAATCCTGATTTTTGCTTGTTTGTTTGTTTTTTTTAATTAAAATTTTCCATATTATTGTCTGTAAACAAAGATGTAAGATGAGTCTTTTTCTCATTCATACCTCATGCTCCAGTGTAAATGACTACAGACTGCATTTCAGTATCAGATATGATAAACAACCCAAGGAACGTGCATGTTTGTCATACGTATGAAGTGTCCTCTGTATTAGAAATAATCTAAGAGACAAAGAGCAAACACTCCATTTTCATACAGGAATATTTCTTGTTTGAAGTTACAAAGTACACACGGTGAACAGGCGGGGGCGATGGATATACAAACTGAAGCGCTTCAGCTGAGCAGAGCTTAGGTTTATATGTTCTCTTTTCTGTGGTTTTGTTTCTTTGTTTACAAAAATTGCCCATCGACCTCTAGCTGCTGTGCACAGTAAAAGTCAATTAAGTGTTTGATTTGCTGGATATAAAAATGCTAACTGAATATAAATGAATCCAGTCTATGTTTGAGAAAAATCTGATTACCCAAGTATACATATATTCACTCGAGGACAAATAAATACTTCAAAACAGTGTTGCCATTGTTAACTATTGCACATGCCCCTTGCCATAGATGTATGTAAATGTAAAGCAAGAGGAAACAGATGCAGGAGCTACTTGTTTGCATCCTTAATATCAAGGGTAAGTGAGGGATAGATCTAAATAACTGCATGAATCTATGTAATACTGTAGGAGTCGTGGTTAGTAGTAAAAAATGCAAATGCCTCAACTCTCATAATGTATTCGGTTTTAACTCCACTATTCATAACATATCCCAGCTATTCTAGCACAATTAGCATCCTACATTCAAGGCCGGATGCTAATCGTCACACCTATGATGAGAATCACCAGTACACCTAACCTAATGGATGCCTATTTTTCCACAGAGAACATGCAAACTGCACACAGAGAAGCCCCAGGCTGGATTGGTTGTGAGGTGCCAGTGCTAACCACTGCACCACTGAGCCACCCTAGCATTATGATGCCCTTTAATTTTAACTAAACAAGAGAAAACAGATGTCTTTTTGCTACATTGTTTCCTCTACTATGAAATGTGTTATCATTTCAGGTCTGCTTTAAAAAAAACTTCCACGCTTCATGATTCACTGTGGGTTTGTTTTTAATGTGAAATCCACTCTGCATCAAAATAACAGCAGGAATTATAAACTGATGACAAGACCCCTGCTTTGACCATATATTACTGTGGTTGATCCGTGAAAAAGAACATGTACCTTCTGAGTAATGTGAGAGGGTTAGCAGGCTGACACACGATGCTCCAGCACCAGAGCCAAAAATGGTCACTCGCTTTGGGTCTCCTTTGAAGGCCTGGATGTTTTCTTTGATCCACCTGAGAGCCTGAATTTGATCCAGCAGCCCATAGTTGCCCTTGGCTGCCTGGTCTCCTGTGCTTAGAAACCCTGTATTGGTGAAAACACACAAGAGAAAAGGCACTGATTTAATGATTTAATTACATTTAATTAAATGAATTAATGATTTAATGGGAGTATTCAAATTACAAGTAATTTTTTAATCTCTGAAATGCCTAGTACACTTTTTTAATCTCAAGGCAAGTTAAACTGGTGAAACAGTGTTGTATTTCTCATCTGAATCAATGTGACCTTGAGTATATTATGAAAACAGAAGATTGTGCTTCTCTGTGTAATTATTTCATGACTGGACCAAAGCTGCACTGAGCTTCTTTTTAAAATCTTCTGAAACCATCTGGAGGTACTAGTGTGTACAATGCTGTAGAATATAGCTTAAACACACTTGAAGAAGTACCTACTATCTATTAAACTTAAAATAGTACCTGTCATCCTCGTTTCTACAAGCACAAAGCAAAAGAACCAAATTTCCTTTAAACGTGCCTCTAAACTGTTATGCAGAGTTTATGTGCACTAAACTGTCTGGTAAATGCTGCCTCCTTCTGGTGACTTTTTTAAAAATAGGAATCTTATATATTAAAGTTTCAAAGGGAACTTGTGCTAAATTCCAGCTCTGTGTTATTATTTTCAGTCTGTGTTGTTTCCTGTTTTATTTTGAAGGTCCAGGTCTGATCTTAATGTATCTGGTTTTACTTCCCCTGTCTCGTTAGGCCTGATTTGCCCCAGCTGTGTTTCCCTCCTGTTACCCATTCCCTGATTGCTCCCTCTGTGTATTTAAGCCCCGTGTTTCTCTGTGTCCGTGTCGTGATCTACCCTCATCTAGCTGTGTGTTTTGTCAGCGTCAGTGTATTTTGTATTCCTAGTTTTGTTGCCCTTTTGAGTTCAGCATTAAAGCTGTTTTGAGTTCACGTTCTGCCTCCGAGTGTCTGCAGACTGGGTCCTCCTACTACCACTCCTGCCTGCACACAGCCGTCACATAAGTCTGAGGTGATTTGAGCTATGCGACAAAGACACAATAACACAATAACAGATCTCCTGCTGGAAACAGGGATTAGAAGATGGGGGCTCTGGTGATAAATGGATGGACATGGTCAACAACGATACTGAGGTAGGTTGTCGTGTTTTGACAACCCTGCTGCTTCTAAAGTGTGTCAAGAAAAGCACAGCGGCCTAGGGGGAGCCGGAGTGCAACACAAGGAAAACAAGAAAAAGAAAGCAAAGAAGTACAACACACGGCCACTATTTGTTTTATTAATTCGACAGGTAGTGAGCGTCAGGGTGGGCCTGGACAAAACAACAAACAAAACACACTAGAAATGAAACAGAACTAACTTACCTATAGTGAGAAAACCCTAAAAGAAAACACAAGCCTCTTACCCGGCTCCCTAACAAAACACCTAAAAGAAGCGGCTTCCCACCCCTACAGCTACCACGTCCAGATAGAGGTCTTTCTAAACTCTTTACACTGCAGCCTAGCTCTTCACATCTCAGAAACTCAGTCACACACAACACAGGGCCAAACGCGCGGCTTGCTACAAACAGGAAGTAGCAGAGGCTGCCGGCCCAGTCAGGTCCCAATTTGTAGCCGGCCTCATTCCATCTTCCACCAATGGTCAGCCTCCACCTGGAAACTTACATAACACAAACATCACAGAGTACAAAGCTTTTTTTTCTTCGTTCGATGCATCATTAAGTCTGCAAGCTAACCCTCGCAAAATGACACAAAGACAAAAAAATCACTGGAGAGTGTCTTTGAAAATGGAGAGAAAGCCAAAGATGGGCAGAAGAATCGGAGAGCGCCAACAAAACGAGAGCTGCATTTAAAAGAAAATTTCAAGAATCATTATGTTTGCATTACATCACCCAAACACACAGTTTGTCCAACGTGAAACTGGTCCATGATAAAAAAGGGTTGGGGACCGCTGCCTTGAATCACCTTTTTTCCCACTGCGATGTCATTGGCTGATTAGATTTCTGATAAAAACACTTAAACAGGTATAAATAAATCAAATGGCCAGTGATACAGCACAATAATGTCATGGAAGGACTTTATGTGATGACCAAATTGATTTGAGGAACCACAAACATGCCCTCAGGAAATGTGCCATTTCTTACATCAAATTTCAATTTTATTCAGTTCATTATCATTCTAAAGTATTATCTGAATAACATCTGAATTCATCTCTATAAATATGTAGAATGATAAAAAAAAATAATTTGTTTACAAGCCACTCACTGTCAAGTATTGAAAGTCCTTTGAATTTGATTTTGCCCATGCCTACACAAACGGTTGGCCAGCAGACATCCATTTCAGTCAAGTGCCAGACCGAGCAGCTTGGCAGAAGCTTCCACATCCAAAACTTGTTGACAAATTAGCAAATGTGCCTAAACCCATTAAGAGGGTTTCTAAATGCTGACACTGGGGGAACTGGTGGAGCGTTCTTGCCAGGCCTGGGAGCTCGGCAGCCAAGCTGGGCAGCAACAGCCAGGCAGCAACAGCCAGTGCCTGTGAGTTAACCAAGAGTGAGGCAGGGTAAATGACAAATGGGATGAGGATGGCTGGGTAAGAAAGGGGAAAGAAAGACAAGAGGTAGCCTTTGGCTTTTTCATAGAGAGCCGATCCTGTTTGTCATGGTGAAGTGGAAAGGATGAGAGAGATGGGATGGAGGGCAGGGTAAGGGGAGATTACAAGGCCTCTGGCAGCCTCGTACCCCCTGTAGGATGACCACGGGTCCTGGCACCGCTCGCCTTCCTTCTCCCTTCAGTCTTTCATTCCTGTTCTTTTCCCCGTTTCTCTCTCCCCTCACATATCTCACCACAAAGAAGCCAAAGAGAGAGGCACGCCTATCAGGCAGTCTTCAGGATGTGTGAAGATTAGTCAGTGCTTCATTTCAAAGCACTATGTCCTCAAAATAGACTGCATGCATAACTAAGCCTACAGCCTAGAGATGCATCGTTGACAACATTTTATAAGCACAGAAAAAAATAAATCTACATGTCAATTTGAAACATTGTTTAGACAAAACTTTTGGGGTAAATTAGCACTTTACATGCAGCACTGATGTAAAAATTGCTGGATTAACGTAAAGTTAAACAAGGTTTGGGTTTGCATTTTTTAAACAGCTGGTGTTTCATTTTAATGATGATGCTAATTTCAAATAGACAAAAGGGAATAAATATCAAAAGCTGAAAAATGTGGTTCATTAACACGTTTTCCTTATATCTGAGTCTCACCCAGTCCTCATTAGTAGTCCTACAACTCATCAGTCTCACCTGTTAAAGGTAGTTCCCCTACTGGTTGTGGGACTGGAATGATTTTAGTAGCCTGGACAGCAGGCTCCAAGGAAATGGACGGGTTTTTATACAGTGCTCTTCTACTCTGAGCACCCGTAGTACACAACTTTCACATCAGCACTTTATTCTATGCTCTTTCTAAGTACGTGCTTCCATCCCACAGACATTCAGACACCGTGGGGTTAGTATCTTGGCCAAAGATCTTTGGCAGACTGGAGCAGACAAGGATCGACCCACCAACCGACTGGTAGGCTCGACCACCTGAACTGCAGCCACCAGGGGAAAAGCTGTAAGAGCTATTTGCAGTAATAAAGAATAATCCTCAGACCTTTACTGCTCCATAAAAGGTTAAAAGTGAATGTCCACAATTTAGAATTTTATTCAAGCAATTTAGCACGAGCAAAGCAAAAGCAAAATGAATGATAAACCAAAAATCAAATCACTTCAACTGTACCTAACTAACCTGCTCTGAGCCAATCTGATTTTGTTCTTATTTTGGCAGAGAGAGGTTTATCCCCTTGTTCTGAGTTGATGATAATCAGCCAACAGGAAAGCAGCATCCCCTGGGCATTCAGTGGAAGTATGACGTAAATCAAAATCCTTCTGAATTAACCATCTAACTTGGCAAAAATGAGCAGACGGGGAACCAAAGGAACCTCAAAACCCATTAGCATGTTCAGAGGTCGGGCGGGGTCGATCCCTCTCGCATCCCTGCTGGAATTTTCTTGTGTGAACCTTTTAGATCTTCTGAACTGCTCGTCTCGCAGAAGACAAAAGGGAAGAACCCTGAATCTCGGTCATACCTTTTATATCTGCTCACCCTTTCTCCCACCTTTCCTACTCGACCTCACATCTTCATATTCTGGTCATCCAATCAAGTTGTTGACATCTAATCATCCAATGACACCTCCTATATCTCTCTCATCTCCCTGGCTTACAAGATTTAACACAAAGTTTGTTCTTTTAAACTTTAAAATCACTTTATTACATTTGCCTTGTTATTCTTAACATGAAGAATTGACATCACATTTAAATATAATTCACTTCATGTTTTATTCAGTTTATTTAATTATCTTCAGCACATTTTACGATAAACATTTATTGTAACATAATTGCTTTTTGATTCAAATGTAAAACTCTGTGTTTGTCAATCACCTTTCATTTATTTTTATTTGCTTTACAAAATAATTTAATACAAGACGTTAGAAAGTCAGACATCAGATTAGTGACTCCAGTGTGTTGTTTCCACCCCGTCCTGCACCACACACACACACACACACTCAGACTTCATGTATATATTGATCAAATGTACAGTATATTTGGATTCACACACATGCACATATTTACCAACATTCGTTTTAATTTGAGTACATTTACAACAGTAACTAACTAAGCTAAATTAAAAAATACACCACATTACAAAGTTACAAAATACAATAAATAGCTCTAATTATAAATATCCCAGTATGATTATTCAAAATTAAATACATGGTTGACACTGAGCTGCCCATATTATTATATTTGTTCTTTTTCTTTGTGCAGATATTAAGGGTGAGCAAGAATTGTTTTAGGTGGAGGCGCTGCACAGAGACATATCCACACTCAGGAATGATTTCTTGTGTCGTTCAGTGGTGCATTATGGGTAATCTCAGTGTCTCGCTGAGCGCGCTCCTGTGGCTGGCCAGCACATCATGGAGTGGTCTGGAGGTATTATCCAGCATTGTCTTCACCTTGGACAGCATCCACCTCTGCAGCTCCACCCCAACAATCATCCTGGCCTGGCTGATCAGTTTATTAGGTCTGTTTGTACCTCCAACACCAACAGGACGAGTACGGCACGTGACACAACAGAACCAGAGAAAATCCCGAGAGTGATCTGACATACATTAAAAGACCTCAGCCGCCTCCAGAAACAGTGACGGCTCTGGCCTTTCATGTACAGTGCAGTAGTGTTTTTAACCCAGTCCAGTCTACCGTCAGTGTGTTCTCCAAGATATTTATAGTCCTCACTGAACCCACAGACTTAAACATGGGTCACTGGTTTTCTGGTCCTCAGTCATTTCCTTGCTCTTTGTCATGTTCAGCTGCAGTGATTCTGCTTTTGCACCACATGACAAAATATTTTCTCAATTTTTGTTACTAAGATTTAATTAACCTTTTATACATTTACCATTATTTGGGTCTCCCCGAATTTCAGTTGGTATTGGAAGTTTGGTTAAGCTGGTGGAAAACATTACTTTAAGTTTCCTGATGTGTAACCTAACAGGTAGGAGAGACAAGTTATACCCAAATTTAATATTGTGATGACAAGATTGTCTTACCTGTGTTTTCTCCTGATCGTGTGCCAGCCAATAGAGTCCCCAGGCATCTTCATTGCCCTTTTAAAGGTTCCCAGTGGCACTAAGCATTTGAAGACGGGATTGAATAGCTATATTAGATTATACTTGGTAGGTCAAGGGGGGAAATATTTTATTTAATAACTGTAATTCTGGTAATTTTGTCTGTTGTAGTGATTTGATGTGAATAAAGGTTATTACATTAGATGTGTGTGTGTATAGGTTATTTTCCTTTCATAGTCTGTTTTTATTCATTTATTTTGAAAAGAAAAAATCATATACCCCTATATCTTGTGACTATTGTTGGGAATAAATAATTTTTCAGTGCCTCAGTAATGCTATGCTTTTTATTAATAAGTGTTATAAAGTTATATAGAATGAGAGAGCTTCTGTAATAAAACTGTCAGGGGCACACCACCACCGCGGCAGCGTGGCGTGCAGGACGCATGTCCCTTCTAGAAGTAATAAAATGTTAAATGGTCTACTGAGCAGTGTTTTGTCTTCCATTGGATGCCTCTGAGGAATCAAAAGAACTTGAAGTGCTGATATTAACAATTGGGGGCTCGTCCGGGATTCCAATAGGAGGCTACGGAAGACAGATTGGGTGATCTGGGGGCTCAACCAGCAAAGCAAACAGAGACCTGGGTCATTTCAAAATAAAGGTAAGCATCACCTGTTAAATCAAAGTGTGCATATTTTAGCATATCTAAATTGTCTGTTCGCCAAGTTGATTGAATTCTCAGTGTCAGTTTGCGGCAGTAGACAAAGAGGTGGTGTGTGATCCGTCCCAGTGGTTAGAGCAACTAAATTGGGGTGTAATAAGCCGAGTATACGAATTGGCTGTTGCGGATGATGACTGAAAGTAAGACAGTAATTATCTTCAGGCATGGCTCACTCCACTCGCTTTGGACGCAAAGCGAGACCCGTGGGACGGGAGATAGGATAGCAACCTTGGGGAGTTGAGGACCCCTGAATAGCTAAATCGAGGTGTGGGATCCTCGTCACGGTTGAAGTTTAAATAGTATAGGCTCCCCCACATACTCCGCTGGACTGCGGGAAGGCACTCCCAGGCTGCGGAAGGGCGTGAGCGAAGTCTCTGCAGCAGCGCTAGATTGAAATCGAGTGGCTAAATTCACCACAGTTTATTACACTGTATGCGTGAGGGCCCAAGTTCTTTCACCGGTTAGATTCTGAGCTGAGAGCTCCCGCTACGGGGGTTTTAGATTGTGAGTGTTTATATTCGTTCGATAGTCTTTATGTTGCAAAGGGGCCGCGGTTGATAATCTAGATCCCGGGCTATGTTCGCAGGTTATAGTGCCTCTAGACTGTCAGGGTTAAATTTGGGGTTGACTTCTTGAATTTGCGTCTAAAACCGTGTGTTTGGGGGTGTGCAGAGTGAGACACGTGCTCTGCAATACTGTGTGAGTACTAGAATAGTGCAGAGCAAGAGACTTTTATTAACAACTGCAGGTTGATGTCTGCTGGCTATAAAGTGTTAAACTGCTATGACAGTGCCTGCAGTGCTCGGAAAAAGAATTAACATAAATTCCTGATTTTGAAATGTGTTTTATTTTGATGCCAAAGGGAAATAGGATCAGAACAACATGACATGAACATTTTTGGTATTTTGTTAGTAAAATAAGTCTATAATTTATTCTGGTGATGAGTCATTTTGGAAACATGCCAAGTTGCTAATTGACATTATCAATATTGGTGTAGGGAAACCAAGATCTTGGAGCAAGTTACACTAATGCACGCTAATGGAATAAGAGCACAGTCACTCCAAACTTACTGTATCCACATAGAAAACCTGAGGTAAAATAAAAAATGAATTTTTACTATATATATTTAGAAAATAGCATCAGATGACATACAGAGTGAGTGACACATATGACAGAAAGTGAAACTGGCACTGCAGCTCTGTGGACAGACGGTGACCCGGCAGAATGCCAAGTGCTGAAGCTTTGGGCACAGACTGTTCACAGGCCACAGAGCGTACGAGTCACTGTGTTTAATTTAATAACATTCACTTACACTCATACTGGAAATGACAAGTATTTCTTTATCTCATTGAAACTTAAATGTATAAGTTACATTTAAGTTAAAAAACAAACTAGAATTACCAACAGAATGTGAATAAACAGCCACAATCTCAGACATATGTCTGGCATAATATATGTTGCAACAACCATGTCAATATGTAAAGCCATTAGCAACATTGCAAATCTTACCTCATTTAAACTTAACCAGTTAATGTATCATGACATATAGCACAGCTGTCTAACACCAAACCAAAGAAAATAATAGCTTTCTTTCTATTAAAACTCTCTGACGACTCTTTCCAACCCATATTTCCTGATGAAATAAAACACTACCTCTTAAGTTACAAAGTTTATTTGTATTGTGTGGCAGAAGGAAGTTTTATTTTAAGCACCGGTTTGCTCGAACCACACAAAGGCAAATGTGTCCAACAGTCACAGGCATAAGAAACTGGAATTCTCTCAGTGATCATCTTAAGTGTTGTGCAAATGTTTCTCAATTTAAAATCTGCTATAAGAATAAAATGATAAATCAATATGAAGAAGTTGAAAAGAAAAATTATCCTTTTAGTTTGAGATTTAGTGGTATTGCTCATTGTTGAGTATATTGTTCTGTTTGCTTTGTTTTGTTATGTGCAGAAAATTGTCAGAGTGTAATTTTGGTTGCCTACTTGTATTATCACAGATAGGGGGCAGGTATCAAGAAGAATTTATTCTTCTTCCTTTTCATGCATGGAAACAGTTACTTTAATTGAAAGGAAGGTTGTGTATAGGAATGAATTACTGCTGTACCATGTGTGAAACAAACAAAAAATAAATAAATAAAAAATAAAAAATGAAGCCTTTTCTGAAATGCAATGGAGAGTTTCTGGTTACACATGACCACAGAAGGCATTTTAAACTGTATTTGAAAAGAGAGTGCCTCAGAGGTCTATGATCATTTTGAGTATATGTATCCAAAGATCACCTCAAACAAGGATAATGTGAATCTAAGAACCATTCTTTCTTAAAACCTGTTGAGGACCATACCTGAGGTTGGCTGAAGTTGGTATATAGATGCATATTTTTAAAAAATGAATTAATAATCTTTATAAAACAAGCTAATGATCTGCACTGGTGTCACCTTTTGTCTTTGGTAGTACAAAGAACAACAGTAAATGTGAGCATCATGCTGTGACCAGTGCCTGCACGAACAGCTGGTTAACATGCAGCCATTATCATATTTCCAACACCCGGCTAAGAAGCAGCTGAAATCCTGTTTAACTTCACCTCCTGACATTTTTCATCATCACAGTTTTCATGACAGTTGAGACAAGACCCCCCCCCCCCCCCCACACACACACACACACACACACACACAGTGAATATTACTATCCTGGATATTGCTATGAATAGGCTCAGATCTGACTCACTTAGGGATGCACTGATACCGATACTGGTATCGGGTATCGGGGCCGATACTGTAAAATGTGTGTGTACTCATACTCGTAAAAGTTAACCGATACCATGAACCGATACCAACTTATTTCATTAATCAGAGGGTGGCTTGTCATTTTTGTTGTAGTTTTTTAGATTGGCCACTAGGGGGACATCCCGCGCTAAACAGGCACAGGGTTAGACGAGTGAGACTGGCGGCTCCAGATAAAAAAGAGAAACTGGAGGCTGCTGTAGCTAGGCTAAACAAAATGTCAGCAGTGTGGAACAGCCAACTTTAACTCGGGTTTTGGAAAAGCGAAGAAAAATGTCAAGAGAAAATCCACGGGCAGTTAAAATAACAGAGGCTCTGACTCATTTTATCACTCTGGATGACCAGCCAATGCCAGTCGTGGAAAACATAGGATTGCACCGTCTTCTCAGCATACTCGAGCTGCGATATGAAATTCCCAACCGCCAATAAATCAGGGAGATAATGGTGCCAAAACTGTCTGAAGAGGTAAAGACAAGCAGTGTGTGCGCGATGTCAGTCCTGGGTTTAACGGCACAGTGGACTGATGATCCACGGGCAGATGGGGAGTTCGTTCGTCAATGCCAAATACTTTCGTTATTTTGTTTGTTTGTTTACAATATGGACACTCTGCACTCTGTGTGTGTGTGTGTGTGTGTGGTAGAAGTATCGGTTTTTGTACTCTGTATCGGCAAGTACTCATAAAGTATCGGTATCGTATCGGTTTGAAAAAATTGGTATGGTTGCATCCCTAGACTCAATATGGGTCAGACTCAGTGCTTTCAGCTTTTATTGACATGGTGTTCTTGTTGTCGATGTGATGTATATGGATCAGTGTTACTCATGGCATTGATGGTGAATGCTCTGTTAGATCGTTGATTCTGTAGAGGCCCAGGCTATTTCTTTTCAATCTGCCATTATTCTGTTTTATCAGCTGTCACTTTCTACTCTGACCTTAAACCACTCGTCCATTAGATTTACTTAAATTGCATTTTGCTCCATCTCTCTTCAGTTTCCCAATCTGGGATAAATATAACATATATCTCACCAAGCTTGTCAACATTTTCAAGCTTCATTCAAACCGAATGCCAACACGCTGCTTCTAAATTACAGCAAAATGAATGTTCATCCTCCCATCTGTTTCCATTTCACTTTGCCCTTTGTTGCATTATGTTGTCATTAGTAAGCCAACTTTCATATCATAAAAAATGTGAGCGTAGCCTGCAGCTGGAGATTCATTTGTAGTGACATTGTGAAATTAGATGCAAGAGTAGCATACCTGAGATTCATGAGAAACAAGCTAACTGGACACTTCCTGCTCTCCACTGCTTCAACAAAAGCTCAAGAAAACAAAGCAACAAAACATCACTTGGTCTTTGATAGAACCTTGGAGCTATTTATTGTATGGACACATTATTTTGGTGCTAATGTGGTACATTTTCTTGGGCATCAAATTCAACGATACGTTCTTTCGGTCCACGTTTACAGTCAGTGGCAAATTAATGGTAAACTGAGCATCCAAACAGCAAATACTCACAACATGAAGGTAATAGCAGTACACTGTGCATGCTGTCCAGAAAGTAATCTCTCCATGAAACATTAATTATCAGAGAGAAGGGAAGGCAGTGATTTAAGATAAGCTTAGCAAGGTCAGCAGCTCTCAGCCACATCCAAACCTTCCTCATGTCACATGCACATTTGCTGAACAGGCTAAATCAACTGAGCACAATCACTGAGGCGAGGGAAGGTGAAAACAAGGCATTTAAAGTGTGTCAATTTCTGGTAATGAGAAAGAAGAAGCATTGAAGCCCACACGGGACATCCCTGGCATTAAACATTAGCTCCTCTGACCGGCAGCACAGCAGTAGAACCAACACACCACAGCTGTCAGGTACGTCAGCCACTGTGGGTGCATTTGAGGGTCACATCATGTGGCACATTTTTGGATTGCAGCAGAGCAATGAGTCACACTCACAATGGCATTATGATAATGACTGAAAAAGATATTCCTCCACTAACTTCTCTTTTTTTCACGTAAGCTGCAGATTAGCTTTGGTTGGCTAGGCATCATCCTGTCTCTGCAGACTACACATATTTGACAGTATTTTGGAGGTTAGCACCAATGTCATTTTTTCCTGTCATCATTGATGGAGGTACAAATACATGTAATGTATGTCAATTCACATGCTAACACAGGATGTTTTACTTCAGGTCCATTAAGGAGTCTCACAGTGTTGCCTTGAATGATGTCATCCATCATGTTCAACAACACGTGCTCCACGGTTTCGTTATGCTGTGACTTTATTATGCAGCCAGTTACCAGTTTGATGATACTCTGTTAAGATTATCCATTACAGCGCCCTGCTGGTGGCAATGGGGGCACAAAACAAAGGTAAAGACCAGAAAATGCCCTCTGATCTATCAATGACATAATCAGTAGAAAGTAAGTGCTGATATAATCTCACTGCGTAAGGTGACGCTGGAGTTTTAGAAGGACCTTCTTGTAAAGGCTATTTATAGTCCAAATGTGGTCATTGTGGACATCTTTACACACTGTTTTTATAATGTTTCTACATGTATAGGCTCTGCAGTCCCATGTTTTCAGTGGAGGGCAAGTTTTCTGTGTGAACAAATGCAGAGGGAAGAGCATCTCCGAGATGGCGCGAGCTCCTGAGCTAAAACAAAAGCTAACAGCTGCACGGTGCAGAAATGTCCTCAGCTTCTCACAAGCAGTTTGCAAAATGTGAGCATGAACTTGTACAAACTTCTCCTACTTTAGTCGCACCTTCTCCCAGTCCTTCTACCGAACACAAACACAATTACTTCCTGTTACAAAGCTCTTCGTGATAAAACCCGATACCAACCTCACTAAAATAAAACGCAAATGCTCTTTTAAACTCATTAAACACATTCACTCCTTTTAAAAGGAATTAACACGTTTTTCTAAATACTTGAACCATTATTGTTTTACATTTTAACATCGATCATTTTAATAAATGACAGTTTTAACCTGGTTACAAACAAATAGGTTGATTACAATAAATAAACCAATTAAAGAAAAGCAGGAAAACCTACATGCACTGCATGAATCAGCAGGCTAAGACACAATAAATCGTGTTTGTTTATAGATAATCAGTATTCCTATGTATCATTGCTGATAACAACAATGTTAAGATTTGTAAATAAAAATAACTACTTTTATTAATCCTGTAAATTCTCTGCATCTGTCATAGACGTCCATATGACGTCCAAAGAAATGAACCAGTCCAATGTTCAAATGTTGATGTTGATGTCCAGGTTGGGTCATGGTTGGACCTCCAAACTGTGGCTCAAGTTTGGACGTCATACAGAATTAGTCACGGACCAACGGACCGAATACAGGCGTGATCCGCACGTCTATCCAACATCCAGTGCTTAGTGGGGGGTTTGTTCAGTCTTTTATTAGGTTACTTTAGCAATTCTTAGTAAAATTCTTTGTGTAGCACATCCTTCTGAGACCCAGCCTATTCATTACTCTCCTCTGTAGTGGGCACATAAATAAAAAAGTTCAACTGAAAGATATTTTCCTCAGTCCTCACGCGGTTTTGGTCCTGACCATTCAATAGAAATTCTTGGAAACTTCATCTACAGACTCAATGTGGTGCAGCTACCCAAACCTTGGGCCCAGTGAGGTGGATTATTTTGGTAATTGTGTTGTAACCATGTTGGGTATAACCTTGGATACTGAAAGTAACAAATCAAAAAGAAAGAAATCAATTCACCGTAAAAAACAAGACTAAAAGCAGAGTGATTCAGCCTGGCCTAGAAAATCGTAGAATCTTGTATAAAAAGCTCTTTGGAAAGCTAGGACAGACACTCACTATTTGTTATTGGAAAACAAATATTTATTAAGGCTGCTTCTCTTGTGTTCTCTCCTATTTAATCCAATTCATCAATGTGACAATTAGAGCCCTACAACACTGTTTCCATTAATCAATGCTACGATTTTAAATATCAGTTTATCTCTAAAACGCTGTGCTCCACAGGCCTGCAATCAACCCACCTCTTATGAAGCCCTTACCTGATCTAGCTAAATTCACACTAAGATTCAGACCACAGCTCAGGAAAATGCACAGGCTCGTGAATTTGATCAGTGGAGGAAATGGAGATGGATGAATGGCACAAACCAATTACTTAAAATACAGGCATGTCTTTTTTGGCCCTCTAAATCTTAGAAACATTTAGTTATCTTGGGATTACCTTGGTCTCCAATAACTATGAGCAACCTAGGACTCATTTTTGATGCATTTTTCACATAAAACAAATATGCACTACTGACTTCTTCAGATCCCTCAGGTCATCTGGATCCGGTCTTTTATCAGTTCCCAGAGTCAGAACCAGACACGGAGAAGCTGCATTCAGCTTTTATGCTCCTTATATCTGGAACAAACTCCCAGAAAGCCTCAGATCAGCTGAAACACTCAGTTTATTTAAATCCAGGTTGAAGGACTCACCTGTTCTCAGCTGCATTTGAATAAAACACCAAATCCACACTTAAGCTTAAATTTCAAAACTTACATTTTAACTACTGATTTTATCTACTGTTCTGATTTTATCTGTTTTGATTTTTGATTTTATATACTGTTTTGTTTGTCTGTTTGTCTGTTTGTTAGTTAGTTAGTTAGTTAGCTTGTTTTAATCAATTTTAAATCATTGTTTGTGTTTCTAATGTCTCTGTAAAGCACTTTGAATCACCTTGTTCTTGAATTGTGCTATACAAATAAACTTGCCTTGCCTTCTTTCTTCTGTGCTATATTGATAAAATTAGAAGCATCATGTCTCAGAGTAATGCTGAAAAACTAGTTGTCACTTCTATGTTGAACTATTGTGATTCCTTAATACCAGCTTTCATTGATCCGGTTGCACTTTACTGTTAGACTATAGGCCTACTTGTGTTTCTTTGTATTTTTAGGAATAGAATCCATTTGTTATCAGGCACCTCTCCTAGTTTGGATTCAGGAGACAGACATCCTGTTCTATTTTTAAGATCAGGTTTAAAACTTTCCTTTTTATTAAATTGTATAGTTAGGGCTGCATCACGTCACCCTGAATCATCCCTTTGTTACTTTTTGTAAGTTCAGGCTGCTGGGATACGTTAAATGATGCACTGAGCATTTCTTCTGTATTCCACTCTTTTCACTTGAGTTTGACTTTTGTGTTCTCTCTCCTATAGTGTGTGTGTGTGTGTGTGTGTGTGTGTGTGTGTGTGTGTGTGTGTGTGTGTCCCTTCCTTCCTGTGTTTCCTTCCTGTTCCTGTTGCTTATAGGGCATTTCTGATTGTTTGAATTCTTCCCTAATATCCTTATTTTAAGATTCAGCCTGTAACTTGCCTCTTGCGTTTCAGTAACTGGGCGCCAACTAAGACTGAAAGTGTCCATAACCTGCACTGTATTAGGACATTGCAAGAAGAGTGATAATTAAAAATAATTACTGATCATTCAAAGTGAAAGAAATGGAAAAGAGCACGAGGGAGACAGTGAGAGAGAGAGAGGCGTCATACTGAACATGTTAGTCAAGATGTGTAAAAATACAATCATTCAGGGTACAGAATTTTCACATACTACAATGTAACAAAAAAAGTAACTATTCTATTATTAAATAATATAAATGTAAAGTATCCTTCCTGTGCTCCTTTCTTGTTTGCTAGATGTTGGTAAAGTCAGAGCCAGCTGTAGCGTCCGCTAATCTGTGCTCTGCACACACACAAAAGAGATTATGTGCCTATAAATAGATCAAGTTTTAATGAACAGGCATTCATCCATACACTTTTGTGGTGTTTGGAAAAGAAGACTTTGATGGCAACTTGAACCTGAACACAACTTCTAAATTCTGGGAATTCTTCTCAGTAGTTCGTGTACTGCCAGACAAACCCAGATGTTCCCTGTTTGAATTATTTGAGGACATTTCAAAGTGTGTAAACAATGTGCATCTGTTCTCTGAGGCTGTTTTCTCACTTTGAGTGAGAAAGTCTTTGATGAGATGCAACTTTTATCACAATAGCAAAGTCAGAGTCTTCTCCTTTTTGTTTACTTTGACATGAAAGAGTCTGTTTCACAGTATCAAAGGGAACAATGCAGACCTCATTTGTGGATTTGGTTCAGCTTTGGGCTCAAATAAACCCTTCTACACATTTATTCACTGCCTGCTTAAATACTAATGACAGGTTTTATGTGATCAGATGAACACTCGTGATTAGATTAGATCTACACCAGTGCTGGAGCACCCCCAGAACTCCCCACAGCCTTGCTCCTATTATGTGTGATGTAATGATATCAGCGGTACGTGTGTCGTACTGTTTGTCGCTGTCATTTTTGTTTGTTAGCCTGTTGTTTGTGACTCGTGTCATTCAAGCAATCATGTTCATGCCGGTGTCTGATCGACAAACACTTGCCTCTGTAGATACGCTGGTTAGCTCATGAAGCTGAGATCTGTCAGCTGCATTTTTCTACTGTTTTCCAGACAAAGCAGGAATTACCACCTCGCTTCTTTGTGTCCTGGTGCTTCCTGGATCCCACTGACACTTGCCTGGAACCTGTGGTTAGTCTAGATGAGTTAGCCTCTGTTCCCCCAGGCCTGCCTGCACAGGGTTAATCTCAGGTCCTTACCTAGAGGTCCTGCCAGGTTCGGTCTGGTAAATACCAAATCACCGGCAAACAAACTTTTAACCTTAGGAATGTGTCGGTCACACAGAGAAAAGTTTAGGGGAGCTGAAAACATCCCCTAGTGCAGCAGTCCGCAACCTTTTTCGCTCCATGGACAGTTTAATGTCAGACAATATTTTCACAGACCGATCTTTAAGCTGTCGGGGTTAATACAACAAAATAAAACGATACAACCAAGACAAAAACTGTGGTATTTTATATAATAATAAACATGAATTCACTGTGTAACTATTAGCAGCGTCCTCCTGAAATGCACCGACAACATTGAGAGTAACATCCTCCTCTCTGCCCCTTAATGCACTCTGGTCACTATGGTAACGCGTAAACATTTCTTTCAAAATAAGACGCACGACTACAACACGGGAAACCGAGTTAACGATGAAAGCCCTGGAAACCATACATTTCACAATTTCACAGCGATTTTAAACTCAACAGTTAAATCGGTGCAGTAGTGAAGTCTGAAAGATGAAACCTGTCCTCTTCAGCATTTGGAGACAGTAAAACATGCCTTCATCACGCCGCGGCTAGTTTAGTGTAATGCACTTTATGCTGGAATTAGCCAGTCTTTCCTCTCACAGTTGATTCAAAATGAAGCGCCTCTTCTCTTAACTGGAACCTGCACATTACATGTTCTAACTTCCCTCCACTGGCTGCCTGTCAACTTTAGTGTTTCCTTCCCTCTGTCACCAAGTGCTGGCTGAGTCGTCTGATTGTTGGGGTTACTGTAGGGTGTTTACCTTACCAACCAGAGATGGGCAGTAACGCGTTACTTGTAACGATTACGATTACTTTTTTCAAGTAACGAGTAAAGTAAGGGATTACTGTTGCAAAAACGGTAATTAGATTATCGTTACTTTCCCGTAGGAACGCTGCGTTACTAAAACCGTGATTTTTTTGCGAGAATGCCTCACGACAGTGACGTAAGCGAGTGCGACGTTCGTGACAACAGCTGTGTGCAGATCAACAATGGATCATATATCGAGTGCAGAGAGAGTATGAGCGTGCAGCGTTTAAAGCGTGGAAGTACTGACCTTACTTTGAGTTTGATTCCATAAAAAGTGACAAAAACATTAGTGTCCGTTGTGCGTGGGAAGAAAACTTCTTTTTACAGCGAAAAAACCCCTAAACTTCCAAACAAGCACCGAGTAGCTACGACGTAATGGGAAACTCACAGAGAAACTCGCGGATTCTTCCACTGACCGCGGCACACCTGCACCAGGGTAACCCTCCGCCTACCCCACTCCTGCTTTACAGGTGAAAATAGAGCAACAGGACCGCTAGTCTTTGACTTTATTTATTTTTTACTTGCATCTATTTGAAAGACTGAGTGTAAACACAAAAAATATTTTATTTTATGAGCTCGAATGTGCAGAAAATAGGTTTAAATGTTAAACTAATTTCTTCAAGTCAGAGAATGTTGCAGATAATTTAATTTTTACTTGATGCATAAAGTTAAAAGATTAAAACTAATAAAACAAGTTTTAAAAAGAGACTTTTCCATTTGATTACATTTTGTATGATGAATTATGCAGAAAAAGTAGAATTGGGCTGAAAGATCTATCGCTTTATCACCTATTCAGGGTGTAAATCGTGTTTTTAAAAAGGAACTAAGTAACTAAGTAATTAATTACACTCTCAGATCACATGAGAGTTTACTTGCTGCGTGCTTGTCTGCCCACATTAGCTTCACCTCACAAAGACTTTCAGTAACAGCAGTGAACCGGAGCTAACAGCATCTAACAGAGACAAACCCTACTGATGGGAAATATCTTCAACAGCTCACCTCAGTATCAATGTCTACCTCAAATGAGATGCATTAACTTGTTGACAATGTCAGAGATAATAAGCAGAGACATGGAAATTTAAAAATGTAATAAAAATCAGGTGAATATGTGAGCATTGACCAGCGACTCTAATTCCAGGCAAAATCAAGTGACTTTAGTTTGTGACCCCTCTTGACAGAAAACACTGATAACCATTCAAACTTTTGTAAGCCTTCAGATCTCATCCAGTATCGTCTGAGGGGTCAATATAAATTATGTGAAGTCAGCGATAGTGACAGGATTTCACTTCACAACATCAGTAAGCACACTGAAACTTCCATCTTCAGCCCAAAATCTTTACATAAAGAGCAAAATGCTCACCATGAAAGTGTTGTACTTCCTCTGAGAGAGTATATACCAGGGGTGTCCAACTCCAGGCCTCGAGGGCCGGTGTCCTGCAGGTTTTAGATCTCACCCTGCTTCAAAACACCTGAATCAAAAGATTAGTTCATTCCCAGGCCTCTGGAGAACTTCAGGACATGTTGAGGAGGTCATTTAAATCAGCTGTGATGGATCAAGGACACATGTAAAACCTGCAGGACACCAGCCCTCGAGGCCTGGGGTTCCCCACCCCTGGTATATACTCTTGTTTGTTTACCCTTTAACTACCACACCAAGTAAAATGCAATGGAAAAAGCCTAATGTGCTCGACCATGTGGTTAAGCAGGTTCTTAAAGGGTTAACTCGTCTACTTAATGTTTAGGAGGTTTCTACTCACTTAACGTGCCAGGATTGTCCAACATGTGTTCTTATCTAAATCTGGGTAAGATGCTAAATAAGTGTCCCAACTGAAGCTTTACAAGCAAAGAAAAAGCTGATTTTTCTGTGTACTGCAGCAGTATTTAAATATCAGCTTTAAATATATTTCACAGCACAGCAGTGATTCTTTTTGTTTTTAATGTGATCAAAATTCTCAGCACCCTGAGAGGTGGTTCAATGGGATCGTAATGCATATTCAGGAACATGCACCGTTTGCATTTGATGCATTTTTATGTGATTGCAATTTGAACACTGGGGACATTATGTAAAATCCCTTTGAAGTGATATCTATGTCCAAGATTCTGTGACATTTGACCATCTTCAAAAGCTCGAAATGGGTTTGATTGAGGTAGACCAATGCAACACTCCAGAACAGAAATCAAACATTTAAACTGTCTTCTAAAAAAGATTTCAGCAACCTTTAGTGCAGAGAGGAACTCGTCGCCATTCAAGGGAAAAAGAGGGAGAGACAGATATTGTGCTACAGCGAGCCCTTCTCAACTGTGGAAAAGCGTGATTGGTTTCACATCCGTTCATCCAGGGCGCTACCCCAGTCATCCACTGGCGTATGTTCATTAAGTTCTGTAGAGCTAATTAGAATCTACTTGACATCCATGGGGAGACATTTGCACAGCTTGCAGACTGCACAAACAATTCACAGGCACAACTAGTCGTGCACACTGTAAGCATGTTACATCAAGATGCTATCATAGCATGCAAGGTATTATAAAGCAAGTGAATAAGCTTGAAATGTTTCATTAGCAGTGCGTATAATGAAACCAGTTTTGACTATTGCGCCTCCTTAAATAAATAGGTGGGCCTGACAGCTGACGTCATTGTTCTGTTATATTATTGGCTCTTTGCTCTCTGAAACAGATCTCGTCCCTTATTTGAACAATAAAGCAGATTTAATTACATCCAGTTACTGGCTGTGCAAAAAAGGGAACAAGTCTCCCTATACCCCCATCAGAGTTCATGCTGACAATAAAAGTCATTTGAGCGACAAATGGGGAGACAAATTTAGCAAAATAAAGTTCGAATTAATCAAATTACTGCAAAGCAACTGTGATGAATGTGGAACGCTCAGGGCTCCCGTGGGTTAGTGGCCTAAGGGCCAGCAGCCCAGTACCTGGTTGCTGGTGAAGCACTAATAATAGAAACTTTCCCAAAGAATCCTTCTTTAAATTATTTGTTTATTTCTTCAAATTGACACAGATGTTTAACGACATCATTAGTGAGCGGGGAGAACATGTTTGACGAGTTCTGCTGCAGGAAAAAAGAAAAAATGCAGATGTTGCTCTGATCAGGATCAATCCTGAGCATTCTTTCTCATAACAGCAGAAACATAATTTTAGGACTTAATTCACAATGAAAAGATCAGAGGCCATACGTACAAACATTTATCTCAGAAAAAAACTAAGATGAGAAAAGCCAAAATTACCAGAACGCTAATCCACCATCATCTTGATTTTCTTCTTTGTCTCTGGTTGCTCCCTTCAGGTGGCTGCATTGGATCACCTGCCATCGCTACCACCCTGCACCTGGCTTTCACCCACCTGAGCCTGCTGGGCCTGAACACCTCCCTCTGCAGCTGGATCCTGGACTTTCGGAGAGACCTCAGACAGTCTGGATCGGCAACAGCACCTCCAACACCACCACACTGAGCACTGGAGCCCCACAGGGCTGTGTGCTCAGCCCACTGCTGTTCACCACATCATCAAGTTCGCTCATGACACGACTGTGGTTTGTCTCATCAGCCCAAGGGATGAGTCACCATACAAAAAGGAGGTGCAACAGCTGGTGTAGAGTCAACAATCATCTCTCTTGAGTCAACAAAAGAGATGATTGTTGACTTCAGGAGAGCACAGAGAAATCACTGTCCAATAAACATCAATGGATCCTCTGTGGAGGTCGTCAAGAGCACCAAATTCCTTGGTGGAGAACCTCTCCTAGTCCCTCAACACCAGCTCCATAACCAAGGAGGCTCAGCAGCATCTGTACTTCCTGCGGAAGCTGAGGAAAGCCCATCTCCATCCGTTCTCACCACCTTCTACAGAGAGACTATCGAGAGCGTCCTGAGCAGCTGCATCACTGTCTGGTGTGGTAACTGCATTGTATCGGAGTGCAATACCCTACAAAGGATAGTGAGTGCAGCTGAGAAGATAATTGGAGCTCCTCTCCATCACCAACTCTTACAGCACCCGCTCCATCCACAAAGCCACCAGCATCGTGGAAGACGCCACACACGCCACACACCCTTCACCCTGCTGCCTTCTGGCACTCGGGCCCTCACTGCCAGACTGCGATCAAGTAATTTTTTGCACACCCACTGTCGTTGTTGCACTTTTCTAATGCACTGTTGTGTCTGTATCGCTCTGCTCTGTGTTTGTTTTGTTTGTTTTTGCAGTCCTGTGTTGATTGCCTGTCATATGTAGCACCGTGGTCTTGGAGCAGCGTTGCCTCGCTTCACTGTAGCACTGCACAGGGTTGAACTAACAATAAAGCTACTTGACTTGGCTAGTGTGCAGTAAGTAGCAGTAGTAATGATCAATCTTCACATTTTTTGAAGCTACAAATAGGGTGATAACAAGCACATCAATAAACAAAGCACTGTTTTTCTTTAAAATGTGTCTTGCTGTGCAGTACCTAATGTATGTGCCGCGCACAGTGGGCACCTCTGTAATGACTGTAGCATTATGCAGCATTTTTATGTTTATGTTCAGTAAGTAAGTAAGTGACAGAAACAGATGGGAGGTGGTCTCCACAGTGACCTGCAATAAAACATGTTTATTTATATTTTTGTGGCTCACTATTGTTCTTTTGGAGATTAAAGCACAGATAAAAACCTGGATGTGAAACCACTTTTTTATTCACTGTGTGCTTTGTGTACTCACCGTTCAGTCTAAACGCTTTCCAGTTTTGTGCACGTCTCTAAAACATTTATTGCTTGCATCTATCTACCATGCATAAAATCTGGCTGCTGTGCATATGAGTGAGTTATGATTAATGTATGAAGACACCTGCATGGACACTATTCTTAGTGTCACTATCAAAACACTTATATTTATATTATATGCGGAATCACACTTTCCACTCCTCTGTGGTACTGAAATAGTTTGATATCCTCATAATTTATGTTCTAGGTAATGAGAAGAATTATAAAGCAAAACTAAATCCAGCACAGTTTGTAGCCATGCATTGGCTAAATTTTGCATTAGAGTTTTATGCTAATGTAATTAGACAGTTTAACTACTGCTCCTTATAGTTGCTTGGAAAAGTTCAGTGATGGGCAAATGTCAAGCTTTGCCAGAAAGACCAGAACTTGAAAAAAAAAATGATCCGACCATTTTTTCATGTGCACCCCACAAAAATAATACCGTATTTTTCGGACCATAAGGTGCACTGGATTATAAGCAATGTTCCCTCTAAGATGCGCCGTGCACAATTGCACTCTGCTGGCACGTCTCTGCACACAGAAAATCTGCGTTGTGCACAAAAAAAATCGAACCTGAATTGAGATTAAAATGAAAACTTCAACAATTCTGTTTTGCAGTGTGAGTCAGTGACTGGCTGCTCCCGTATGGGATCAGAACGATGCCACATTATCCCAAAGTCCAGCCAATGATGTGATTCACATTCGTATAAACGCAGCTAATCAACGTGGTTGACTGACAGCGTCCTTATGTGCCGACACCGGTGTTTTAGCAAAGCGGCTGATGTGGAGTGAAGCCACGTTAATGACAACGTGTACAACCATTGGAGATGTGAGCAGGACAGACGGAACAACTGACGGACAAAGTGTGGACTTTATACCAGTTTTTAAATTGTGTTGATCGTAAAACCAGAGTTATAATAAAATATCTGCAATGTTTGTTTTTCTTCCTGAATACTGTCGTTGTTTATATTTACTGCAGGAAGAAACAGTAAAAACGGCGTTTTACAAGGAAAACGCTCGAAAGCCTGTGAGCTAAAACAAACCCAAAACACCCCGACCCTTTCCTATTGGTCGAAAAAAGTACCATGTCGACCAATCAAAAAATGATATGGCAACATCCAGTAGCGGTTTTTGATACGGGCGACACGGGCGGTTGCCCGGGGCGGCATGCTGTAATTTGATTATTTTAATAAACATGTAACTTGGATGATTGGATGCTGGCGTGACCACAGTGCACACGTCTGCTGTTGCTCACAGTGGTCCAAGGGACGCTCAGAGAGTTTGTGTGTTCAGACACATGAAACATTAGAGGGAACGTTGATTATAAGGCGCATTAAGTGAAACAAAACAGTCAGGTAAGTCAAACTTTACTCAACTCATTGTTCTTTCTTCCTCCACTTCCGTAGCTCCTGTAGCTGCTCTATATCCCTGTTGTTGCAGTATATTAATGACTAACCTCGTATTGTGGATGGATTATCTCAGTTGTTCTCCTGACTGAAGTTTGGTCCGTTTACAGCATCCTGCCATGTGATTGCATTTGTCTCTAACCATCAGGAACCCTCACGTTAACTTTTATCAAGTGGAAAAAAGTTAGCGTTCATCCTCCAGCTTCACTGTGTTTATGCTAACATAGCTACGTCGCTAGCGATCATATCATGTAGCACATCATTAAATACCAGCTAGCCAAACGTCAGTAACCCTACAAATGTCACTGCTGTTTAGTTTTCTGTCTTCATTTATGTTGGAAGTGATAACAGAGCTGTACGTTTTATTTTTTCAGAAATCTCTGTCAGAACATGCTATATCATGTTTAGGTGGAAGCTAGCGAGCTAACTTCCTGTTAACTTCTAACTCTGTTAAATATAATAAATTTTGTTTTCATGGATGCCTGGATGTTAAACTCAATTGTTACACCTGGTAAAGCAGCAACGCTGATCATTTTATTGAAGATAAAAGAGTTTAGACAGTTTGTAACTCTCAGTGATGCTGCAGCGTTCGTTTAACTTTGGGACCTGAAGAACACGGAGTTTAGGACCCAGATTACTGGGACGGCAGCCGTAATGCTCCGACAATCCATCCAGCAGTTTCGTAGCTTAGCAAAGTCGTACTAAAACATTTTTGACAGATTTCTGAGTGCCGTGTAGCACAGCAGTCCCCAACCTTTTTTGCCCAACATTATTTTCACGGACCGGCCTTTAAGTTGCGGATAAATACAACAAAATAAAACTAGTACCGGTACAGAAAAAAAGAAGATTTATTCATAACACACGTGAAAAGACCCAGGAAAACTGAGTTAATGATAAAAACAATAACAAAATAACGCTGAAAACCGATAAAAACCCTGAAAACTTTACATTTCACACCTGAGCCTCAACTCTCGTGGCCCGGTACCAAACGACTCACGGACCGGTACCGGTCCGAGGCCCGGGGGTTGGGGACCGCTGGCGTAGCACATAAAATCGGTTTGAGGTCAGTAAGCACAACCAGAATTCATACATAAGGCGCACTGTCGATTTTTGAGAAAATTAAAGGATTTTAAGTTATAGTGCAGAAAATACGTTATATGTTATTGATAATTAATATGAATTACTGTCATATACTACTGGATACATGTGTCAGTTGTAATCTTTATAACTTTTAAAAATCAAACCAAGTCAGTTATATCTTAACCAACCATAATAATAATAATACAAATTAGTTTATTAGTTACTTTATTACTTATCTTATCTTATCTTAATACATTATATACCTATATAATATTATTAACATAATAATGGTAAATGATCTGTATTTGTACAGCGCTTTACTTGGTCCTAAGGACCCCAAAGCACTATACACTATACATAATCATCCACACATTCACACACTGGTGATGGCAGCTACATTGTAGCCACAGCCACCCTGGGGCGCACTGACAGAGGTGAGGCTGCCAGACACTGGCGCCACTGGGCCCTCTGACCACCACCAGTAGGCAACGGGTGAAGTGTCTTGCCCAAGGACACAACGACCGAGACTATCGGAGCCGGGGCTCGAACCGGCAACCTTCCAATTACAAGACGAACGCCCAACTCTTGAGCCACTAATAATATATATTACCATATGTAACATGGGTATAACTAAAATTGACAGTTGACTGTCACACAGTGCACCTTAGTGGCCACTGTTCAAACCCTAGGAATGGTGTTCAGTTCAGTATCACTTTAGAAAAGCACACACTCGGCTGAATCACCTTGAAAAACTATAATGCAAACATGTTTTATCACATTAGAGCACAAACTGTGATGATGAGATCCTGAGGCATCCTGTGTCACTGCTTCATAAACGGCAGCAGAGTAGCCAGACTCTGACCATGTGTCACTGCAAGTCAGAGCTACCTCCTTACTTCCCCTTCCTCTTCTTAGCTTCCATCTGTGCCTGCGAGCCCCAGGCAGACACCCACATCTTCAAAGACTCATCTCTGAGTGGCCATCCACATGATTTTACACACTCACACTCCGTGAGTGTGACAGGAGTGATGCAAAATCTATGAGAAAGCGCCCGCTCCTCCACCGGGCAAGCAGATAGACACTCCCATGCTTGCCTGGTAGAGGGGAAAAAACAAAAAACAACCACAGGCTGAAAGGATGCATCCCAATCCAAAATATTTTTCTCTACCTTTGAGTTTCATGACATTTACCCTCTCGTCATCATACAGCTCGGTTAAGTGGGGGTGTCAGCCCCCTCTTAGTTTCCTACAGTGGTCCTGAAACCCAGCCAACCATGGCATCGCTGCAGTTGGCCGAGAAACGAATGAGGCCACACGGAGAGTAATGTGCTTTCAAAATGAAACATGTTTCTGAGCACGATGGCCCCTGGGAAACTGACTTGATAACAGGGTGAAGGAGTCACTTAGTCAGATAAAGCCAACCTTCAGGATATTCATGTGAGGACATTACTGCACAAATGCATGTGGGTATGTTATGTGTGAGATGCTTGCCTGACCATATCATCCATATCATCATATTAAATAGTCACAATAATGTGAATTTCATTCAAAATCAGAACTGTAGGTATTGCATTGGAGCATTTACTCAAGTACTGCATGGAAGGAGTTTCTCCTTTTAGTTTCCAAACACAATCATGTACAGTATGAGCCCGTTCTCACTCCCGAGGCGTAACATGCCGACGTTTTGTCACGTCCCGGGGCGTTCCTGAGGAACGCAAAAGGAGACCGTCGGCGTTCTTATGGTACGCGGCGGGTTATGGCCAAAATCCAGTGCAATGACGCTCCCGCGGTAATAGATGTTCCAGCCCTGTATTCCAGCCCTAAACCTAACCTTATCCCTAGCCCCAACCATAACCTTTTTCCTGAGCTTAACCAAGACTTTAATGATGTTAAATAGCGTGTTTCTAAGCGATTTGAAGAAAAAGAGCGAACATGTGTAGATTGAGTCCATACGGTTCTCATATTTCCTAATTATTCTGAGGTTGTCATTTAGGAATGTGGTGGGTAGCCGAAAACGTAATATGTTAAAGATTTGTCACCTAGCGTAAAATGTTACTCTTTGGGAGTGAGAACGTGTTGACAGTATATGACATACACACTCAGCATGGATCATCTTTTTTCCTCCCGTGTTTATTTTAACATATCAAACTTGCTTCCTTCCTCTCTAACCTTCCTTTTTCCTGCCCTTGCCCATTTTATTCCTTCCAGTCCCGTCTCCAGTCTTTCTTTGGCCCCTCCCTGTTCTGTTTGTTTCCCTTTTTCCCTTCATTTTTTATCCTGCTCCACTGTTTAATCTGTGCTTGCATCTTTTCTTTCTATTGTTTTATTCTAAAACTTCTTGCTTATAATATTACTTTTAGTAGTTTTAGTAGTGTTGGTTGTTTAACTTTAATAAAGCATCACAGTATTCCTTGCATGCAGCACTAGAAGAATGGAAGTGCACTGGTGTCATCAGAACACTTTACACTTGTCATGTGGGGAAATGGGAGACAGCGAAGAAGAAAATCAGTGGAAATGTGAGGTTGTGGATCTGGCAGTGAGGCTTAACGAGCTTTCCACTCCCACCTCAGCTGTGCTCGTCCCTCCTCGGAGGCTACTGCCAGCTACGGCGTACATATTTCGGGGTTGTATGATGTGTGACAGAGCTGTCACAGGTATCGAGGCTGCGTGCAGCAAATCCAATGACTGTGGCGAGGAGTGCGGGGAGGACAGGCCAGGCAGCGGGAAGTAATGGTGGGATGGAGGGGGAGAGGAGGAGGAGGAGAGCTCAAATAGAGTGACAGCTTGTCCAGGTGGGGGACAGCTTGGTGACAGTGATGGAGGGGGAGTAGCTCCGTCGCACATTGTCATCATGTTCCTATGGTCACTGCTATCCTTTGCAGCATTGCAGACTTTCTTTACTACTGAAAACCCGGCAGCGTTTTCAGATTTGTGCAGTGAAAGCAGATAATTCAGTGTGGACACACTGCAGCAGAGCAGGCTATGCACACTCTGCTACAGCACTGAACCCTGGACACAGCTCTGGCTAGATCTGGGTCATGGCATTAAATCCCCCTGTTCATCAGCTGCCCTTACACACACACACATTCATGCACGCACACACATTCATGCACGCACACACACACACACACACACACACACACACACATTCATGCACGCACACACACACACACACACACACACATGCACGCACACACATTCATGCACACACACACATGCACACACATTCATGCACACACACACACACACACACATTCATGCACGCACACACACACACACACACGCACACACATTCATGCACACACATTCATGCACACACATTCATGCACACACACACACACACACACACATTCATGCACACACATTCATGCACACACACACACACACACACACACATTCATGCACACACATTCATGCACACACACACACAACTGGGCCCAAATATGCAGCCTACTACCGTCACTTCACTGCATCCCATCTGTCCCCTAAAAGCCCGGCTATCAAATCCACCAGGGTCTGATAGGTCAACTTCCATGGAGCTGCCAGACGCACGTGAACCAGCCAGCTGACAATGCTCACATCCACAACAACAACACAGCCAGCAGAGAACAGAGGCTGTTGCTCCAGGACTGCAATGTGCAAAACAGCATCTGGAAACATTTACAGCTCACTCAAATATATAAAATATGACATATTTTTCTTAATAATTATGAATTATGAATAAAAGATTTAATATTGTAGCCCCACCATTCTCAGGCAGATATCTGCAAGCTGCAAGTGACCATAAAAAGGAATATAAACAGGTCAGAAAGCCAGAGAAGGAAGATATCCAGCAATTCAAATTAAAGGCTGTCTGGTGCAAAAGGAAGACCAACAGAGCTGAGGAGATAACCACATTGCACAGTTGAGGAGGCCTCAGCACAGTTGGTGTTTTTCCAGCTACTGTCAGACTTCACCATGAAATTCTTGAGCTGATCCGATGTTCGTTTTCACTTCTGAAAATCAATCCAGGGAGATGAGAAAGCTGACTTCCACCACAAAACAGGGGAAAGGGTGCAAGCAGACATTCTCTTCAACACAGTCTTAAGTTCAGCTGCAATGCTCTGTTAACAACACCTGCTGTAAATAACCCAAATCAAATTTCAGCAATGCTATGTTCAAGCTCTTACAGCTCCTTTATGTTGAGGATGAGGCGAGAAATCCAATTTAATAGATAATCAATATCTGTGATTACATGTCTCAGACGGTTGATTCTATGATGTAACTTGTACCTATTTTTGGCTACATTTCATCACCTCAACCATTGTGTCGAGTCAATAGACGTAGGTGGAAAAACACATCAGGAATCACCACTAAGCAACATGCAGGCATGTCAAAGCAGCTCTTTGTAGGAGGTGCTGCTTTCAAGAGCCACAAGGCTGATAAAGATGCTCTGCCACCCCAACGCCTGAACAAAATAAAGAGACAAACATCCATCCCCTGTTTGGGTCACAGGGCAGACCTCACTCTTCCTGACCACCACCTCCAGGTTGGCCAGGGGAAAGCAAGGCATTCCCAAGCCTGCCAAGAGACACGTGTCTTGGGTATGCCCTAGGGCCCTGTCCTAGTAGGACACACTTGAAACAACTCACTTAGGAGGTATCCTGGAGGCCTCCTACTCAGATGCCCACACCACATCTAAGTAGCGTCCTACTCTGAGCCCCTGCACCATGTGATCAAGCTGCTCATCCCACCTTTAAGGGAGTGCAAACTCCCATATGAATTCCCAGAAGAGCAGATTATCTTCTCTGGACGATCTTTCTTTTCTTTTTTTTAAACCACACTTGCTCTTCATGTTCTAGAGCAGCGGTCTCCAACCTTTTTTGCGCCACGGACCGGTTTATGCCAGACAATATTTTCACGGACCGGCCTTTAAGGTGTCGCGGATAAATACAACAAAATAAAACTAGTACCGGTACCGAAAAAAAGAAGATTTATTCATAACACACAGGAAAAGACCCAGGAAAACTGAGTTAACGATAAAAACGATAACAAAATAATGCTGAAAACCGATAAAAACCCTGAAAACTATACATTTCACACCTGAGCCTCAACTCTCGCGGCCCGGTACCAAACGACTCACGGACCGGTACCGGTCCGAGGCCCGGGGGTTGGGGACCGCTGTTCTAGAATACAAGAGATAAAGGACAACAATGTACAGCTCATAGCGCTAATGTGCTACATTTTTGCACATCTTTGTTACATCATTCTTTGATACCTTTCTCTTAAACATCCATCTTCACCAGTTTTCAGCATCCAGTCTGTATCTGGAGGTATCATTTGGAGAATCACTTGTCAGGTTGCAATGGGCTTGATCAATGCATTCTAGTAAGATCTCATGCATGAATAGCAACCTATTTTGTTGGGGTTGTGCATATGTGCACATCCTTTGTGATACAAAATTATGTGCAAAAAGCAAAAAAGTGGATTTTTTTTTCACAGTTGTTATCACTTCATGTGTTATGAGTAGTTTTCATACCTGCTTAGATATCCTGAGATTTCTCAGTTACACCTGAGTGAAACATTATCCCTGTCTTGATTACACGTAGAGACAATGTGAGGACTACATGTATGAATTGCATGAGCTGGCATAGGCTAGACACACAAAACCAACAACTTCATTACTTATATTAATTTCTCAAAAGAGCCACAGTTTATGTTTTTAGGAGAGCATTCACACTCTGAAGCAGATTATCCACCTTTTGCATCCTGAACAGATAAAATCAGATTCAGGTGTTCTGCTGGGGAGTGCAGACGAAAGCCCAGGGTGCAGGAAGCATCAGACAGCAGAGACACTGTTCATGGTTCCACTGGATTATGTTCACTTGTGTTCTTCTCAGATCAACTGTGGTGCTCTCAATACTCCCACATACCGTAAACACAGCTGGCACGCAGAAAAGGCAGCAGGATAAAGTCCAAACACTTACATTTTTCATCTAAATGCTAAAGGATGAGAGCTGGCACAGACCTGTGTTAAAGGTCTAGAACTAGAAAGAGAGAGCAGATTTCTCCTGTTTTGGCTTCCTGTTAAATCCAGAATTCAAAATCCTGCTCCTCACATACAAGGTCTTAAATAATCAGGCCCCATCTTATCTTAATGACCTTGTAGTACCATATCACCCTATTAGAGCACTTCGCTCTCGCTCTGCAGGCCTACTTGTTGTTCCTAGAGTATTTAAAAGTAGAATGGGAGGGAGAGCCTTCAGTTTTCAGGCCCCTCTTCTGTGGAACCAGCTTCCAGTTTGGATTCAGGAGACAGACACTATCTCTACTTTCAAGATTAGGCTTCAAACTTTCCTTTTTGCTAAAGCATATAGTTAGGGCTGGACCAGGTGACCCTGAATCCTCCCTTAGTTATGCTGCAATAGACGTAGGCTGCCGGGGATTCCCATGATGCATTGAGTTTTTCCTTTCCAGTCACCTTTCTCACTCACTATGTATTAACAGACCTCTCTGCATTGAATCATATCTGTTATTAACCTCTGTCTCTCTTCCACAGCATGTCTTTATCCTGTCTTCCTTCTCTCACCCCAACCAATCACAGCAGATGGCCCCGCCCCTCCCTGAGCCTGGTTCTGCCGGAGGTTTCTTCCTGTTAAAAGGGAGTTTTTCCTTCCCACTGTCGCCAAAGTGCTTGCTCATAGGGGGTCATATGATTGTTGGGTTTTTCTCTGTATCTATGAAGCGCCTTGAGGCGACTTTTGTTGTGATTTGGCGCTATATAAATAAAATTGAATTGAATTGAATTGAATTAAAAATACATAGTGAGACATAAAGTCAGATCTTGCTCACTTCTGTTGTAAATGAGGTTTTGATAATGTACAAGATATTAAACTTACTAATGCATGCTCACCACATGTGAAACATCCTGGAAATCATAAATGACCCATAGCAGCAAATGCTGCTCTGTAGGTAAGAGCTGTGCATTAACGTGAATATCTGGTGGCCCAGCATAGTTCAGACTCAGCTTAAGCTTGGTTGGTTCAGCTAACATGAAGTCAGAACCTATTGAGAACTCAACTGGAAATGTTATTTGAAAATAGATCTGTTAATCTCCACATAACATTGTTTAGGTAACCTGAATAATTTCATGTCTTGCTGACAGTTTTCTCTGGTAAGAAGACAAAACTGCCATGTTTTTAGAATGAACACAAATTCGCCCATATGCTGATCCATAAAGGTTACCATGCATGTAGGAAGAACATGACTAATAGTGACGTTAAACCATGTGATATGTGTGGAGGAGCTCGCACTCGTCAAGATTAATTTGAACTGCAATAGGTTAATTAAGGAAATAAGCACCAGCCGCTGCCTCCATGCTTGTGTTCAGCACATCAAAGCAGCGTTGGCCCCGCGTGATGGTCGGTCATCTCGCTCTTCTCTATCTTTGCCCTCAAGTTGTTGAGCGACAACACTCTTTAATCAGCTTTGCATCTGGGGAATGCTCTCCCTCGCAGATATCATGCAAATGAGGCGACTGCTCTTTGGTGGGGCCTGATGCATATTGCTGGTTGGCTGCTACGCAATCAGCCCTGAAATTCGTCTTCTGACAGTCTCTCAGGAACAAACACAATTGACCTCTTACGTTTTGTGTGGGCTTCCAGATGGATGGAAAAGTGATCTTTGGTTTTGCTAACAGTGACTAAGACTTTATTGAAAAAGCTGTGGTGAATGTACCGAGAAAAAACCCATTCAATGACCGGTGTGCACATCTGCAGATCCTTCAAGGGCCAAAAGAAACTTTGATTTTGTTCATCTCTGTTAAATCACATAATCCAAGAGCATTTCCATACCTCACACCCTGATCCAGGATACGTCAGCCTGCAGGTAAGAAAACATTCAGTCTGATGGCTGTTTTTGCCTTTCTGCAAGTCTGAGGAAGAGCTGTCTCTGATGTCCTAAGTGTCTGAAGCTGAATAAAGGTACACTGAGTCTTTGTGCAGACAACCTGCCTTTCAACCACAATGGGCTGAGTGTGATATGAAAGCTCATATCGATGGTTGTATAGTCACATCTCTGAGTAATCTGGAACGAAGCTGACATACCAGACATTTCTTTTCAGTGCTGTTTACTATTCCATGCTTTGGCTTTTATGATAAGCATCAATCAGATTCTCTGGGCTCTGTAACGTCTTAAACACGCTTTAAAAAGATGACAGCTGTGATGCAAGAGCAATGGCTGAGTGATGACACAATGAAAGCTAACTACTAAGGATAAAGGTTGAACAAAGGTGGGAAAAAGAAGACTTTACTAAGGCTACGTTCACACTGCAGGCGAAAGCGCATCTAATCCGATTTTTCTGACCCTCTGCGACCATCTATCCGATCATGGTGTAACAGTGTGAACGGCACAAATCCGATATTTTCAAATCTGATCTGGGTCACTTTCGTATGTGGTGCTGAATCCGATACATATCCGATGTTTCAGAAAGCTGCTGTTTGATGGTCAAGTCGCATTAAATCCGTCTTTTACGTCACCGACACAAGACAGACGCCAATTATCAGCGCCGGAGAAGACATCGTAGATGTCAGTGAAACTGTTGGGAAGACAACGTTGGAGAAACGTGAACATTTTATTTGTACTGTATAATCTGCAGATTCTGACAGAAATCTGCAACTACCCTTCGAAGCACCGCTCCTCTAAAACAGCAATAAGGATCATTATTAGGCCAAATGACCCCTCCCATCCCAACAATGGACTCTTCTCACTGTTGAGGTCTGGGAAGCGCTTCCGCTCCCTTAAGGCCAAAACAGAGAGAATGAGGAGGAGCTTCTTCCCCCAGGCTATTCAGGCCCTGAACCAGGTGTAGGACTGGACTCTCCCACACATCACATCACCACACATTTCCTATAATCCTATAATTCCTATAATTTATAATCTTGATAATCTTTATAATCTTTTTCTGCTATTTCTTACTGTAAATTTCTAAGTTAATTTGTAAATTTTATAGTAACCTGTAAATTGTATATACTGTAAAACTTTTTTTCTGTCATTTAACGGTCGGGCATTGCACAGCTACAAGCATTTCCCCCCTATGTCATACTGTGTATGCTTGTGTGTGTGTGACAAATAAAATTTGAATTTGAAATGTAAATAACAAAATAACTTTATAACTTAAAGCAAAATTGGGAAACGTAAAGTCCGAAGTCTTTACATTAAGGTCATCAGTCAAACAATACTGTTGGTCTGGGTCTAAACAGAGCGCGTTGTGTGTGACGTCTTCTTTTGCGCATGCGGCCGGTTTGAGCGTTCACACTAGAGCGCGTTTGCTGTCACATTTTATTTGTAGTGTGAACGAGCAGAGAAAAAAATCGGATTTGATCAAAAAATCGGAATTGAGCATTAATACCTGCAGAGTGAACGTAGCCTCACATTCTTATGAAATGAGTGATTTTGAGCATTTAGTCTGCATCACTCGCTGGGCCCACGTCCTCATTTTAGGTTTGACAGCGTTTTTCACTAGATAAAGGCGAATGGCTTAAAGATGAACTGAGCCGCCGTTTGGGGAAGGCTTCGGAGGGGGCTGGGCATTTCTTTTTTCTTTGCTATGAGCCAAGAGTGATGTACAATGCTGCATATTGCAAATACAGTACAGATGGAGTCCATTATGTCAACAAATGAGTGCCAGTGTGAGGAAAGTGTGAGGTAGTCACAGGACATGACGGGGGGAAGTTAACCGATGCCCACTGAGTGATACCAGCTCTTTAAGCTCTAAAATCTTTGCTGTTATTCACTTTGATTTACATGTGTTGGGGATATTTTTGCTTTGTTTTCTCAGTGTTCATGTGGACGAGGTAATTTTCTGGTCCCTTTTATTATCCTCCAAACCTGTTGTGCTGCTTTTCATTCAGAGAAAAACAAGCATGCCATCTTGTCTATATGCAATTACTAAAAAATCATTTGTAGCGTGCAATTATCTTAACTATTCTTCTGTTGTGGTAGCATTTACTCAGCGAACTATAGCGTACTCGTCTAGCACAGATCTCTGAGAAAACAGGACAGGTTCCCACCCTGTGCAGCCTTTGTTGTTGCTGCTGCAGCCATCTTCTGTCGTCAGAGGAAAACAGTATTGGATCACAGAGGTTTCAGGAGCAATAGACAATTAAAATGAAAAGAAAAAGAAGAGAACAACCGTGCTTTCCTTTGGCCGTTGTATCTGCTGTTATTGGCTGCAGCACAGCTATGTTTATGTGCAGGCTGATGCTGCGACAGGCATCCATCTCCATTCTGCCTTCTGTGTATGGAGAGTAGCAACGAAAGCTAATAAAATTTCAAATGTAAGGCAAGTTTATTTATATAGCACAATTCAACAACAAGGTGATTCATAGTGCTTTACAGAGACATTAAAAAACAAAAACAAATAAAAAGATTTAAACTTGATTAAAAAAACAGATAAAATCAGTAATGCTAAAGAAAGTAATGTTTTCTTACCAAAAATTACTCAAACAATTCAAAAACTCAAATGACAAAAACTTTCCAACAAGTAGTAAAAACCAACAGAGTGTAGTCCCAAAAAGACAAAAGCTGCTAATCCATTAATACTCGCCACGGCTCGCCACAACTCGGTTTGCCATTACAGTTGAGAACCTCTAGGCTCTCCGAGGTACGGAGGCCTATCTCCCCTCACCACACTCCCTGCCGTTGGCTGATGCCCTCAGACGTTGGTGCGTTGGTGGTTCTTGGTGTCTGGGGCTGGGCGCTCATGCATGTCCCGACTCACTCCTGGTGGCCAATTGGCGGGGCCTGGCGCCTGTGGCTGGGCTGGGCTCTTCCGGGGGGTGGGGTACCCTCTGGCCTCTGGGCCTGAAGCCCGGTCCTCTCTGGCACAGCTGGCTGCCGGCAGAGCTTGCGGGCACGTCACTGCAACCCCCTCTGGCCTCTGCTCCGTAGCTGCTGGGTGACCTCTCGTTTGGGGCTCTCCTCAGCTCTTCCCAGGAGGGTGGCACAGTTGCCCCCCCCCCCCCCCCCCCCCCCGGTGGTCCTCCTCGGGTCCTCGTATTCTGGGGCCTCTGAATGTCTGGGGCCTGGATCTCCTCCATGCCTGCTTCATGCCCTGGGGCACGGGGCTATGACTCCCCACATACCCTAGCAGATCGTTGCATGGAGAAACCTTTTGAATACAAGCGCGCTGATCCACACAGGTGTACACACAGGTGTACACACGAGTGTTCACAGACACAATGTCAGGAGTTGTGTGGAGGCGAGGAAGAAGGAACCCAAACAGGACTCGCAGGTAGGTAAAGCCTGGTGATTTATTATGATGAGCAGATGAAACAGGACATTGTAACAACCGAAAATCAAATCAAATAAATACATAATTATAATAAAGGTCAATCAAACGGACCAATATGGCCATGATGATCCACTTGGATCCGCTTGGCATCTTTCTTGGCCTTCAGACAACAATTCTGATGGCTAAAGATCCAAACGGGACAGGCAAAAAAAAACCAAAACAACTGAGTAGCTCTGAATGTGCATGCTTGTTGTCATAGCAATGTGTCCAAGCTTCCTGTGACGTAACTGGTATGCGACACAAACGCTACAACAAAGGTGGACGTCGATACCTGCTGCTCAGTCTGGGGCTTCTGGGGGACCACGGCCTGTTTTCTGTAGCCATTTTCCTCATTGGCGGGTTTCAAATGAATGAGATGATCTCATGACTCATCGGATGTTGATACTGACCAGCCAATCGGTGGCATGTAGTCTGACGACGTCACATTTTACTACCGGTTGAGCAGGTACTGTTTTAGTACGTGGTACCAGGTACTATGACCTACTGGAAAACCCCAGGAACCGTGGTGAACCAAGTGGATCTGAGTAGGTCCTTATGGAAAAGCAGCTTCCTTCCAAGCTGTGACGATCGTTGGCCTTACAGATCTGATAACAAATAGTTCAGTTTTTTAAGTTTGATATGTAGAGCTACTATTAAAAACATGTTCACACATAGTCTAGTGGGAGGATATAAATATAAGCAACACAGCAAAATCAAAAACTAGAAGCAAACTGCTAGCCTGGTTTTACCAAGATTTAAAAACACATCTTTAAACAACTTTAAAACTCACATGTAATATTATATTTGCAGTAAGCTGGCTATAAATACCTCATTCACAGCCTCAAACTGAGCTAAATTATGTGCATGCAGGTTTTAAGAATTTCAATATGTGTATTATAATATATTGAATCTGTTTTGCTTCTTTAATACTCTGAATTGAAGAATGTTAACACTAGATTTACTAACCCTGGGCAAATTTGCGTAAATCCCCTGGTGTGTGTGTGTGTGTGTGTGTGTGTGTGTGTGTGTGTGTAGGTGTGTGTGTGTGTGTGTGTTGGCTTAAACAGGTGGAGATTGCTGATTTACTAAAGTTTCACCTCCCTGTTCTGAGTGGTGAGTTTTGTCTCATGTTGTGTCGAGGTTAACCCAAGCCCAGGGACGAAACATGAATTTGGGTTTGTCCATCCTTTCTTGTGTTCATTGTCCTTGTTAGTGCGTTGGGTAAGTTGCTCTTTGTTATTATTTTTTCTTGTGTTGGGTGGCACTATGGAGTTTAAGTTAGAGGATTTTAACTGTAACTGAAGAAAAGTCGAACAGGTGTAAGAAAGATGACCTCATACCTTTCTTTGCTTAAGATTTAGGTTTTGCTGGTGTTCCTGGCTGACTGCAAAGTCCCTCTGTGCAAGTTGGTGCTTCGATGGAGGAACTGCAAGTAATGCATGTCATAAAGGAGCTAGAGCTGCTCATTTAGGAACTGCTCATAAAGTTAGAGGTCATGCATTAAAGGAGAGAGCTCAGGAAATGGAGGAGCTGCATCTGCCAGGCCTTCCACTCTTTAGTCAGCCCCTCAGTCATCATCCCCTAAGCCAGAAGACAGCTTTGATGTGAGCAGTCACAAATTTGTCCCACCTTTCAGAGACTCTGGAGAAGATCCACATTTCACAGCATTTGAGCGCACTGCAGGTACATTACAATGCCCACAGAGTGTGTAGTCTCTTTTTTTGCATGACACTGGTTCAAAACATCCCCGTATTCATGGCGGTGTCCTACTGTTTCCAGCTCAGTCCTACAGAGATGGGTTAGCGTGTGGAGTTCTGCATAGTGTGTGCATCATTGCATTTCATTCAGTAGTTGTCCCCGACTGTGTCAGACAAATTTAAAATCGCTGTGCAACCTCAGTTGCAGTTGCGGGTATTGACATTATTCTCTGAAATGATTTGGCAGGCAGTGAAGTCTTTCCATTCCCTGAGGTCATCGAAACACCACTGACAGAGTGTCATGAAACTCTGTTCCTCTATTAAACTTATAGTCGTGTCTCAAGTCCAATGTTGTGAAAGTCTGTCTCTCATTCCATCCATGTCAAATTACAGATAAACCGGATCATGTGAGTCCTGACACGCCATTAAAACTGATCGCAGGTATTGGAGAGCCATTCGAGCTCGTGATTGTTGACTGTGCCAGTTCTTTTCCAAACACAAAATCAGGAATCCATCACATTCGTGTCATTGTGCTTTAAGCCTTTAAAGCCGGTCAGAGCGGGCACGCTCTGTTTTGCGTAACTATTTTTAAATCCCGGTAGCTCTGCAACCACGTCAGCTAGCACAATAATTTTTTTTGCATATGAAACCGGAGGAGTTGTACTTACATCTTATGCCATCAGCTTGTCCTCGGTCACAGTTTCCTTCCACATATAGCTTTGCAAAAACTGCATAAAAAGCACTTGCAGCAACAAAAACATAATATTCCAGAAACAGGCTTTGCCGATCTGATCAGTTGTTTGTAACACTTCCTACGTTGGAATAGATGTCAGCGCGAACTTTCGCATGTCTGCCATGACCTGCCCGAAACAGGAAGTGACGTCATTTTGAGGAAATGTAGTTTTTTACCATCAGGGCCTCATGAGCCTATACTGGTGTTTTTAAAAGTTATGTTTGACTTTATGACTTTCTGTGTGTTTCTGGGATGCTTAGGACTCATATTGCACTGCTGGAAATAGTTTATTTTGATGCATATGCTGCTTTTTTGCAAATTTGCAGTATAATATTTATTTTTGTTTTTCCTGCAGTGTATAAAAATTGGTGTATTTCAAAAATAAAACTATGAAGACACTCAAAATAAATTTCCTGTGGTGGGAAACTATTTTGTGCAACTTTTTTGTATTTACAGTTTTGAGGGATAAGCCTCTTAAATTTCTCTAACTAGAAATATATGTTAAAAAAACAAAAACATTTTCAATTTTTTTGTAGTTTATTGCACTTTTTTGCGGTTTATGTAATTACTATGCACTTAATGCAGACATATTATTAAAATCTGGGCTATAACAGTTGTATTGATGTATATCAACTTGAAATGCTCCCAAAAATGGCTCCACAGCATGTAAAAATATAATAGAAGCTCTGGCGGACTTGGTTCTATGGTAGGTCTTAAAGGGTAAAACCTGCGCCACTGTGAAAGTGCTTATTAGGTTTATTCAACCGTTGGGTTTTCAAAAGACATCTAAACAATCAAGCCACAAACTTCCTGTACAAAATGTTTACCCAAGATGTGACAGAACTTTACGGCCAGCACTTATTACACAGAGAGCCAGAGTGCATGAGAAATGTTCTACCAAACCCAAAACATTGATTTGCATGAGTGCCATGAGAGGTCATCGCTTCTGCTGTTTGCTACCAGAGATGTGTCAGGAATCTTTGGGGTTCAGTCTTACTGTCCAATCCAGAAAGAAGCATTTTGGACTACTTTACTTTGTTTGTGACTATAAATTCTTGTGAAGCTGACTCAACAGAGAAAACAAACTTTGGCAAAAAGTGATTGGTGAGTTCCTGAGTCCTTGAACCTCCGGTTGACACCCAGAAAACCAACCAGGTGAGTATGAGAAGAACAAAAGTTGTTGGGGAACATATTCTGATATCTTCTAATATGTTTGTTGTTTTGGAGCATTTTGTAAATAGTTTGTTGAAATGAGTCAAAGTTTGTCTTTAGTTTGCCTTTTACTCTCAGTTAGGGAAAACTAGGCAGCATTAGAAATTAGTTTGGTTTTGAACTGCTCATATACAGCAAATATACTGCTGTCTCATATTTTCAGTGGTTCTGTGTTGCTGGTCTTTTCTTGGGGGGTGGTTGGAGTGGGGAGGGGCACCTTCTGTTATGTGGAGGTTACCCTTTGTCTGGGGATGTAACACTAGGCTACTAGGCTAACATATCTACATTCCTCTGCAGAGATGGGCAGTAACGCGTTACTGTAAACCAATTACTTTTTTCAAGTAACGAGTAAAGTAAGGGATTACTATTGCAAAAACGGTAATTAGATTACCGTTACTTTCCTGTAGGAACGCTGCGTTACTGCGTTACTAAAACTGTGATTTTTTTGCAAGAATGTCTCATGACAGTGACGTAAGCGAGTGCGACGTTGGTGACAACAGCTGTGTGCAGATCAACAATGGATCATATATCGAGTGCAGAGAGAGTATGAGCGTGCAGCGTTTAAAGCGTGGAAGTACTGACCTTACTTTGAGTTTGATTCCATAAAAAGTGACAAAAACATTAGTGTCCGTTGTGCGTGGGAAGAAAACTTCTTTTTACAGCAAAAAAACCCCTAAACTTCCAAACAAGCACCGAGTAGCTACGACGTAATGGGAAACTCACAGAGAAACTCTCGGATTCTTCCACTGACCGCTGCACACCTGCACCAGGGTAACCCTCCGCCTACCCCACTCCTGCTTTACAGGTGAAAATAGAGCAACAGGACCGCTAGTCTTTGACTTTATTTATTTTCTGCTGTGTTTTACTTGCATCTATTTGAAAGACTGAGTGTAAACACACACAAAAAAATATTTTATGTGCAGAAAATAGGTTTAAATGTTAAACAAATTTCTTCCAGTCAGAGAATGTTGCAGATAATTAAATGTTTGCTTGATGCATAAAGTTAAAAGATTAAAACTAATAAAACAAGTTTTAAAAAGAGACTTTTCCATTTGATTACATTTTGTATGATGATTATGCAGAAAAAGTAGAATTGGGCTGAAAGATCTATCACTTTATCACCTATTCAGGTTGTAAATCATGTTTTTAAAAAGGAACTAAGTAACTAAGTAATTAATTACTTCTGAAAATAAGTAATAAGTAAAGTAACAGGATTACTTTTTTGGGGAAGTAATCAGTAAATAGTTACTGATTACTTTTTCAAGTAACTTGACCAACACTGTTCCTCTGTGCTTTAAACATGATAGTAACTGTTTCATGACATTATTATACATTAAAAAATCAGAGTATTTCTCAAAAACTGTATCGAACCCAGTATCCTGAATCAGTGGCACGTGGGGGGAAAGGAAAGGGCAGATGTAATGAGAAGATACTGCTGATTAGTTGGGACTGGCACAATCTGTCAAAGGCACACAGAGCAACATCTGTAAGTGACAGATGACTCCACTCACCATCATCCACTCTTCATGTGTACAAGATCAAAGCATGTTTTTCAGGGTTTTTCTGCCCTTTTTTTTCTTGTAGCAGAATGTGAACTGCAGCTCCAGCCATCGGCCTTTCTGTGTCATGTCAGAAGACATTACCTCAGACCCTGACTCACAAGCAAAGTGGATAGCTGCTGCTCACCACTGTCGTGAGGCGACAACAGTGACAGCATATTCCTCTCTCTCCTCACATGCTGACATCACTGCACAACCAGGGGGAAGACTTCTGGAGTGGTAATGACCTCCTCCCAGCAATAGCTGTCCTTGCAGAAACTGAGGAGTTATAGAGAAGCAGGAAGAAGAGGCTGAGCACTTTGCCTCTGACTACAAGAGAGGCTGGTGAAGGATTAGAACAGAAGGATTTAGAATGAAATACTAGAATAAAGAGGAATCACACAGAATACACAAGACAGCTATGTGACTAAAAAAGAGTTTTAAAATAACAAACTATCAGCTTTCTATTATTCTTAACTTCTCTGCAATAAGCTACAAAAATCTAACTTTGTTGAAACTGTTATATGTTTAATTGTGAGCAGGTACTATGCAGTGGTTGATTAGAGTTCTCCCTCAAAGCAGTTGTCCGCTGAAGGAAAAAAATTAACGAGAGCAGTGAGACTGAAACTCAAACAGATGTACGGAAACTAGTCTTAAAAAAACACACATACAAAATTGTGCAACACTATTACATAAGGATTCTTCCTCTTGGATAGATCAAATTAAAACAATGCAGAGGAAATCCTTTTTGATGCCAGGAAACGTTTGCAGAAGTAAATTCTGGAAGATTTAACAACCAAAAGCTCGGTGCAGAGCATGGATGGTTACATATGATACGATTTGAAGGGGTTTTGAACCCTGATTAGGAAGGATGGGGTCTATGTCTGCATTCATTGGGGATATATGGTGCTGGACCGCGGTGCAGATGTATCAGGATCCAGGTGACAAAACAATAATTATGTGAGAAGAACAATAAGGTCACACAAGAGACTTTATGTTGGACCAAGATCTGAGGTGAGGCTGTGAGGAAAGCAGAAGAGGCATTTTGTATAAATCTGAGTGTAAACTGTGCATATGAGCATTTTACATACAAATATATGCATCATTGGTATTTTCTTACCTTTCTTTGTTCTCTATGAACAGTACTTGTATCTTTGTTCAGGGTAGGAACAACTTTACACATATTAGTGACTGTTAACTGTTCTGTGTTTGTTTTTAATTAACTGTTATCACTTGTGTTGGGTAAGGAAAGCTGTGAGATGTGACATGAAAGGTGTGTTTTCGAGTGATGCTCTTTTCTTTGTTGCAGCTTCTTCGCCACAGATTTAGCAAACAGTCACTGTGGTACACAGTAACTGGAAAGCTTTTAGCTAATTAATGATATTACTGAGATCAAAACTAGTTGAATTACTGCAGTAGCTGCAGTAGTGTTAGCTTTTGTACACAAACCATCTGCATGCCCCCCTTCCCTGTATCCATGAGCTCTGTGGTCTTCCTCATTTGCTCCTGCCTTTGTTAAATATATCCCTCCCCTGCACAAACCATCTCAGCCTTGCCTCTCCAACTTTGTCTCCAAAGCGTTGAGGTGTCCCTCTGTTGAGAATAATGTCAAAATCCTTAACATATTGAACTCTGCCACCTGCAGCTCTGCCTCCTGTCTTTTTGTCAGTGCCACGTTTCCAAACCATACATCAAAGCATGTCTTTCTGCCATCGTGTAAACCTCCCCTTTCTCTCTTGTTGCTATCCTTCTGCAATAAATCACCCCTGATACTCACCTCCACCCTCCCTGTACTCTCCCCTTCACCTCTTTTGTGCACCGCCTGTTGTTTTGGGGTGACTGACCCCAGTAATTAAGCCTTCTCTTTGCAGCTTCACTGTTACAACCCAAAAATGAAAATGAGGAGCTGAAAACGAATGCTAAACGCTTCACAGTGCCAAGCTCCATAGTTCACACTAATTAGTGCAGCACACAAAAACATTTGTCACAATACTGTTGCTGCAGCGCACTGGGATATCTGCTAGAAAAGACCAATCACTAAGGGTAATTGGAATCAGCTGTGCAGTTACAAGTCAATATGGTGGAAAGCATAAAGCAACAGAAGATGTAGAAATAATAATTTCACACTCAGTGCAACCAGATCCAGAGATATACGACACAAACTGAAACTTTATTTTATGTCCAATCAATTAAGGGTCTTTTCCTCCTTTAATGCTCATATAGTGAGAGATGCACCACAACACTGACATGTATGATCCACACAAGCATCGTTCCTGCTCCCCCGCATTGGGCAGCCGATATCGGCCTGACCCAATATTGACATGTGCTACTTTTTGACACATTATAGCAGGTTAATTTTAGCAACAGGGTGGATTGAGTTGTACACTTGTGCTGTGGAAACAACAAGACCAGAGCAGAGCAATGTGAGATGTGGAAAAAGGTGTAAACGATACAGCCACTGACGGCCGTCCAGTGGTGCGAGCTGATGAGTGTTTGATGACTTCTCACACCCGTCTCCAATCAGCCTGCCGGCACAGACACTATCGAGCTGCTCGGCCTGCAGAGGTTTCTGTCCCTTCACACCAGGCATCTGCTTCAGCCCAGTGTCACACATTTACTCACTGAGTCAGGCACCAATGCATGTTAGCACCTTCTCAACAGCTGCTGGAAATATCTGTGTGAATCCTTTGAACTGCAACACTCAGGCAATAGTGAGGTGACAACACTGTTTACAGATGTTTCACAGACGATTCTCATTCTACCTGTTTTTGTTCTTCCTTTGGTAGAGATCCACACTGGAGGATGAGCGTGAGAGCAGCGTTATCAGAGAAACAACAATTTATATAGTTACAGTTCACAGGCGCTTTATAGAATACGCTACAGACCATCCTGTGTTAAATAAATAATAACAAATAAGTTAACAATTCATAAAGGTAAAACAGACAACATAAAACAGACAAAAATGAACCAAAAGCGGTTTTAAAAAGGTGAGTTTTGAATTGTTTTTTAAAAACAGTTCTGAGTCCACAGTCTCAGGGCTCAGGGGCAAAAGCTCTGTTCTCATGTTAGTCTGTTTCATAGCAAGTAAGCCTGATCAGATGACCTCAGGGACCTGCTGGGGACATCGGTCTGTAGCAGATCAGAGATGTAGGGAGGTGCCAGTCAAAACCAGGATCTTAAAATGGACTCTGAGTTCAATAAGACGCCAGTGTAGCTCAGATAGCAGCGGTGTCATGTGTGAATACTTGCATATTATGCTGCAGTGTTTTGCACAACCTGCAGAAGCTCCAGGGAACCTTTGACACATAAGCAGTGAGTTACAATAGTCGAAGCATGAAGAAGTAAATGCACGTGTAGCTATCTCGGGTTCAGAGCGAGATAAAATAGTGCTTAACTCAGCCACATTTCTTAAATGATTAAAACAAGACCGAACCAGAGAGTTCACATGACCATCCAACGTGAGAGTCGAGTCAAAGGTGACACCTAAATTCCTGATGGAGGATTGAACATAGACCGAGAGAGGACCGAGGACTTTCACTATCTGGGATAAAATCTGTCCGGAGCGCAGACGAGGACTTCAGTTTTCCCCTCATTGAGTTGGAGGAAATTTGCAGCCAACGTTTGATAGAAGCTAAGCAGCCATTCAGAAGCTGAAGCTTCAGTAAATCCTGGGGCTTAAAAGACACATACAACTGAATGTCATCAGCATAACAGTGATAAGAAATGTTCTTGAAGGAGCCCATTATGTGCTGGAGGCGAGAAGATATATTAAAAACAATAAAGGCTCCAAAACCGAGCCCCGAGGGACAGCACAAGTTAGGGAGGTAGAGGATGACCTAAAATCAGAACCACCACAGAAAAACATCGGTGATGTAGATATGAGAACCACTCCAAGGCAGCTCCAGATACACCAACCCAATGTTTAAGCCTTTCAAGCAGGATGTGGTGGTCAACTGTGTTGAACACCGACGCGAGGTCCAACATAAGCAGAACATCATTTTCCTGCATCAGGGCTGTTTCCATGGAGTGAGCTCTGCGAACGCCGGACTGAAACTTAGCGCAATGCTGTGTTTTTCCAGAGCTGCTATAAGCTGCTTAGCCACAACATTTTCTAGAAGCTTAGCAATTAATGGTAATTTGGAGATTGGTCTGTAGCTGCTCCAAAGAGAAGGGTCTAGCTGAGGTTGTTTTAAAAGTGGGAGAATAGCAGCATTTTTAAAATAAACCAGAACTATACCAGACGCCAGTGAAGAGTGGATTAGAGTGAGCACACATGGACCAATAGACTGGAAGACATTTTTGAATAATTATGCAGGTACAATGTCAACTGAACAGAGGATGCTTTCACTGAATTCCCTAGTTAGAGAGAGATAGTTGATGGTTGGGCACAAAGGCTCTTTAACAGTCTCTCATAATTGACTGGGAGAGGAAGGGAAAGAAAAGTTGGAAAAAAGTGCACAGAAAGAATACAAAACAACAAAATAAAAAAACTGCAAACACGAGTTAATGGCATAGAATAGCAGCACTGGAGAATCAAAAACAGTGCATTAGAGGTTCTCCAGTGGGCTGAGCCTAAGGTCTAGACCAGTGGTTCTTAACCTTGTTGGAGGTACCGAACCCCACCAGTTTCATATGCGCATTCACTGAACCCCTCTTTAGTGAAAAATAAAATGTGATTTTTTTCAAATTCAAGACATAGATATGTTTTTTATTGGTGCACAAAATGAGCTGTGCATGTCACGGTGGAGGCTCTGCCGAACCCCTGAGACCGATTCACCGAACCCCTAGGGTTCGATCGAACCCAGGTTAAGAACCACTGGTCTAGAATATGATTCAGGGTCACCCTAATCATTGCTGAGTGTAAGCTTTTTTCTTTTATACTCAAAAAGTGAAATTTTAAGCCCACTGTTAAAAGCAAATGGGACATTCTGAATCCAAACTGGGAGCTGGCTCCACAGAAGACCTGATAGCTGAAGCGCTCCCATTCTACTTTTGGAAACTCAGGAATCACAAGTAAGGCTGTGCTCTCAGCGGGCTCCTTTTGTTTGATGCAGTATGTAGGGGTCTTTGGAAGATATATCGGATCAAAACTTGATAAAACCTGCAGTTAGGGGTGATCCAGTGACCCTGAACGAGTCCTCACTTGTGTCTGTGGGTTTTTTGGCTCAGACTGCTGTAGGATTTCATTTGCACTGTGGACTCCACCCACAGCACTTTCTTACTCACCCACATTCATACAAGTACCTAACACTTTAAGTAAACGTTCACACACTCACATGCTGATGTAGGTATTGGGGGCAGTTTGGGGTTCAGCAAGGACAAATGCAAAATGCAGTAGTCGGGGATCAAACCACCAACTTTCCAAATAGACAATCCGCTGTACCTCTTGAGCCACAGAAACGCCCCAAAGCTTGCAGTATTTGGTGTTTCCAGATGGCTTCCCATCCAAGTACTAACGAGGCCCCGTACTGCTTAGCTTCTGAGATCAGGCGTACTCATGGTGGCGAGGCCATAAGCCTTCCTATGCTTTCTTTTTTGAACTTGAGATGATTATTGTTGTGATTTAGCAACATATAAAAAAACCTTTTTGAATTGAAAACTAGATGGGGTTTGTTTCAAGTGAAGGATTTTAAACTGGAATGAACAGTCAGTCAGTTTGGGATTAACTCTGTCTGTAGTTCTTGGTAGTAAGCTTGCTGAGGCATTTTAAATCAGATGGTTTTCATGGAACTGAATCTTTTGCATCACTTTGCTTTCTCCTAAATGTAACAGAATAATTTAGCTGTATTGGGAAACACTTTTTAATAGAGCAGGATGATGATAGAAATCAAACCCTAAAACGTTCCATTCTCTGTAGGAAAAGAAACAAAGTAACAAACTCAGCTCTGTCACCAGTTTGTTCATAACGCCACTCTACGATGCTTAAGTCACCAGATTGATGCTCATGAGTGATTTTTCCCCTTTTTTTTCTTTGTTACATACAGATTTGAGTATTTGAATGTCTGGATGCTTGGTTAATCCAGAAAGGTGATTCTGCTGAAAGCTGAACAGAATCAACTTCCTGGCTACGCTGCCTTTCTGACTGTCTTTTTGTTATTTGTCCTAATGTTCTCCTTCATCTGTTGTCTTTATCTGCTTTTTCATCTGTATTCTCTCCCTCTTTTTCTCATTCTCTGTCTCTCTCCTCTTCTCTTTTTTCCTCTCTGCAGTGCACACTTTTCCAGAACACCTTTTCCCCCCGGCTCCCGGGAAACTAAATATAGAGACTGGTGCAGACAGCTCGGCCTTATAACAAATGGTAAGCAGAGCAAAGCACGGCACAGTGCAGCAGAGCAGCGGCAGCGTTCATAAGGATATACTGTGGCTTCACTTCACTAAACAACAAACCTCATGCAAACAGCAAACAAACCATATGCAGCGCACTTTCAATTCAAACCCGGAAACAACAACCATGAAGGAAATGTGATATTTAACACCGAGATAAGTGTTTTATATTTGTGTGTATCTGTATAACAAGGTGGTTGTTGAAAACAGCTTCATCAGAAGTGAACAACAACTGGTGTCAAGACAAGTTTCACTCATCCATATGTACAGATGAGTGACACATTTAAGAACAGTATGCAAATAATTGAAATCCCATGTTATAGCCTTTGTAACAATAAGATCTCAGCTCCGTTGAACACCTATGGAAGCTTTTCTAACGACAGGGTTCTTGTTGGGCTCCGCCTGAAAATTTCAAGCACAGGAATAAACACGACAACATGAGACACTGAAAAGAGCAAAGGTCATATGTGGCTCCCTGATCTGCAAACATTCGATAGTCTATTTCTGCTGCCTGTAGCTTTTCTACATGCAAGCCATGATCACCATGTGACTTCAAGTTATATACCCATAGCTGAAGCACAGATGGTTGTGAGGAACTAAAGGCCAAAGGTTGCAGCAACAGGTTTACATCGATAATTCATCTGTTACATGTCAGATATTTTTGTACACATTTTGTGTACGAATTATGCAAAATTATCTTAACAGCTTGGCAGGTGTATAGCTAACTACTCTAGCTACTTTCCTCCTTGGTTTCAGACTGGCTCCCAGGCTGGTGCTTGTTTTTACTATTTCTCTTTTTTTTACTTCACTGATCTGATAAGCAGATGCTAGCCTGTAGGAGATCATCATATATGGTTTGTCCAATGCACTTGTAGCTGCTCTTATCCTAACAATTTCCAGGGACGTCCAGGCTTCTACTACCAGCAGGATTTTGGCTTGTCCAGGTAACCTCAGGGGTAACCCTGAGTTTTCAGTACTATGAAAGCATTACACTTCTTACTAGGGTAAATCGCCATGGCAACATGGTAACAAGTTCAACATACTCACACTCAATCCGGTCGTTCAGTCTGACGTCACTAGCCGTGTCTGGGCCTAAACTCCGCTGCAGCTCCATATATCAAACGATCACTGTGGCATTACTGAGAGTTGAAAACTGTCTAAAGTCTTTCATCTTTAATAAAATGATCAGTGTTCTGCTCTACCAGGTGTAACAATTGAGTTTAACATCCAGGCATCCATGAAATTTAGCGGACTTAGAAGTTAGCAGGAAGTTAGCTCACTAGCTTCTATCTAAATACAATATAGCATGTGCTGACTGCGGGGTTTTGGAAACAAATTCAAACGTACAGCTCTGTTATCACTTCCAACATAAATGAAGACAGAAAACTAAACAGCAGTGACGTTTGTAGGGTTACTGAAGTTTAGCTAGCTGGTAGATAATGATGTGCTACGTGACCGCTAGCGACACAGCTATGTTAGCATAATATAAACAAGCTAACTTTTTTCCACTCGATAAAAGTTAACGTGAGTGTTCTCGGTGGTCAGGAACAAATGTAATCGCATGGCAGGATGCTGTAAAAGGACCAAACTTCAGACAGGAGAACAACTGAGATAATCCATCCACAATACGAGGTTAGTCATTCATATACTGCTGCATGGGCTGGGCTGTAGCTACATCCTAAGGTTTTAAAAACGGAGCTTAAATAAATGATTAGCGGTAATAAAAGCCGAGGGAGGTTAACAGTAATCACTGACTGTTTTAGGAGCTTTTTGAGATTAAATAGAAGAAAATACAAAACATTAAACATGTTAACAACACAAAAGTCATATTAAATGCAGGATTCGTCACGTCATCACTTAACGACCGGATATACTTTCTGTTATATGGATTCACTTAACATAACATTAGCGATTAGGTGAAGCAGCCACATAAAGCTGGTTATCAAGTTGTGAAATGAACAACTTGAGCTGTTTCATGTCAGGGGTGGTGTTCGTAGCATCTATGCTGGAAATTGTGTGACACATTTTCACAGGAATGTTGTTCGGTTTAAATTGTTGTTCGGAGCATTTAGCTCCAAGAGCCTGGTTCCGACCAGCCTCCCTTGCTAGCAAGTAAAATCGATCAATCGCTGATTGTCTTGCTTCCTTGTCGTTAATGGGAATACGTTTCTAAACCAGTGGGGCCTGTGGAAGCGCAGACCCAACAAATGTATGTATGTAATCTGTTGATTTAGAACATGGTGTGCTACTCGATGCTAATCTGCTGCTACTCGAACACAGAATACCTGGAATAGTCAGTCAAACAAATGTCAATTTATCTGCCAAGAAATAAAAAGATCTCCACACCGTCTTCATTAGGCAGTACCCTTAATCATTTAATCCAGTTCAGCGTTTGAGAGCTGTGATGTGCAGCCGTCACTTGAGAAATAAACAACAGCATTGACAGCACACACTAGATTATATTTTGTTTTCAAAACTTAATTTGATGTGTTTCAGCAGGTTTAACAGATCCTTTAGGTTTATTTTTATAGTCACTAAATTGGTGCAACAGATCATTAAGGGGAGAGTCTGGCTGGTAAACAAATCTGACTTGTGGGACTACTCAGTTAAATGCTATACATGCTGGGTAGGCACTGCAGGCAGGTAGAGCTAGCTGTGTCTACCCAGCACCACTTTAAAAAGGGCGACGGTCTTTAGAAGCAGAGACTCTGACCCTTTAGACAGACAGACAGATTTCCTGTATGTAACAATGTACCAGTCAATTCATCAAACTTGATGTAAAGGAAAATCAAAGTTGTATGATGCTTCTACAAAGCAGTTTGAACACAGACACAATATCTTCCTCTTATCTTAACTAACTGAACAATTACAATCATGCTGAGTGGAAACAGGTTATTTGTATCTAATCTAAGACATGGATGCCAAAATATGAGGGACTTATAAATATTATGCATGCTATAAAGACACTATAGAGGAAATATGGACTACTTATTCAAACTGGTAACTGTAAGTTAGTACAACTGGCTTCAGTGCTTTTATCCATCTCTGTTTTAGAATTACAGCGCTCCCTCGTTTATCGCAGGACTTACGTTCTAAAAATAACCCACGATAGCTGAAATCCCCGAAGTAGCCAGCTTTATTTTTTACAATTATTATCAATGTTTTAAGGCTGTAAAACCCCTCACTACACACTTTACACACTTATCTCAGACAGGCATGAACATTTTCACACGTCTCTCTTGTTTAAACTCTCAAAGTTCAAACCTTCGTAGAAGAATAAGTCCAGTATTATAGAATGAAACCAAAGGCGCCCGCAGGTGACGACGTTTCGTCGACATTGTTGTGTCTGTTTGGCCAATCAGGACTCAGAACAGAATGCGCTGCACGAAAAAATAAAATAAAATAAAAAAATATCAAAAAAATTGCACAAAAAAATCAGCCAAACAGCGAAAGGTGAACTGCGTTATAGCGAGGGACCACTGTACATCTGCAGAATGGTTGCACGCTGCCATCAGGAACAAATGAAGCAAGTAATGAAGTTTATCAGAGAAACCAATGATTTTAGACTCACAAATTCAACATACATCTTAATATACATGCATCGTTGTTTTCTAAAGGAAAAATCATAGTGCCTTCATGCCTACCTCATCATTAGCAAGATTATCAAGTCAGCAAGCTGTTTTGATGTTGACACAGTTGGTCCACCAAACACAAGCCGTAGCACCCAAATCTGTGTCCATTTGCATCATGACTTAAATAATCACTATAATGACAAAAAGTGCAGCTTTGACTCTAAATCTGGAAAAGTGTATCTGTCTTCATTTGTACATTTTCTTCTGACAACCTGGGATAGCTAGGTTAAAGGTTTTTTTCATGTCAAATTAAAGAATGTTGTTACAATTTGATAAAATACTTTCAGAGAAACACGTCTCTTCATAGTTCATCTCAGAAAGAAAAGGCTAATTGTCCTAATAAGAAATGTGGGCTGCACTGATATAAAGGTATTTTAAACAGAGATGAATACAGACAAAAATGCAAACCACATCCTAACCTGGCAACATGGGGGAGAACAGGAAAAAGAAACTGCAGCTTGAAAACGCCACGATGATGAGTGGGAACAGTGTATCAAGTATATCTGTGTACGTATGAATTTCAGCTGCAAATCAATTTTAAGGAAAAGCTTCAAAATAAATATGTGGTCAAAGAAGAACATCTCTAATGTCCCTGAATGTAAGAGCAAGCCAGTTAATGACAGAGGGGAAGCCAAACAGTCAAATCAATCAATAAATCAATGAACCACTTATGCCACAATCAGCACTTCTCCAAACCAGTTAAAACAGCACAATTAAAGCGGCGGACTCACCGAGAACTCCGAGCCGGTAATTGATCGTGATGACGATGACATTTCCATAGCTGGCCAGGATGCTGCCGTCAATCATGTTGCCAGTTCCCTCCATGTAGGATCCTCCGTGGATGTAAACCATGACTGGCTTTAACCCGTTCTCATCGTGGATATCTGCACACAAGAAAATACAACAAAAATGTCTTTTTTAATTGAACCCAATGATCTTTTTAAAATCAGGAACTCGTGTTCATGCAGAATGTGATTACATTTTATTTTATTTACAACTTTTAAACAAATACACTAAAAGTGTTTTCATTGGCACCTGAATCTACAAAAATCAGGAAGAGCACAATAATTATATAATTATATTATATATATTTATATATAATTATATATATAAATTATATAAATTATATATATATATATATATATATATATATATATATATATATATATATATATAATTATATTATAATAAAATATTTACTGAGGTTACTAAAACAACTAAACAGACTAGATAAAAAATAATCTGAGCTAGTATTCAGTGTTTCACTTTTGTTTTATGAACTGTTCTAAAGACAGTATGATAACATATAACATATACTATTTTAATGTGTTTTAGGAGAACATGAAGCACAAATCAAATGTATGCAAAGATGACAATGTTTCTCTAACTTCCCAGACCATGAAGGGCTCCAGGCCAACTGTGTGGCACTTCAGTGAAGTGCACATTTGTTTGTCATTAGTGGAAAGAGATGCATCAGATGCTTTAAAGACCTTAAGGCAACCACTATGTTTTAATTGCCCCATATTGACAGAGTCATGATCTACTGTTGGGCTCTTATATTTCACTTAATGTGAAACTTTCAAACTGAAAGTGGTTTACATCGTTTGAATCACAAGGCTCTGCTTTTTGAAATAGAAATTTAAAAAACTCAAACTTCCCTGTTTCAGGGGCTGAAAGATTATGAGGGTAATGACTATAGTATTACCATACGATACGATACACAGATTGTTGTGTGTATGGTTAGCAGAATGATGTAAAGTGTAAAAGGGCATTCCTCAAAATAAGACCCGTGGCTCCTCCAGTTCATGTTATCATTCATTTACCCAGTAGGCACAGATACATGCATGGTATGAATTTGGTGTAATAGACAGACGGACTCTTGCAGTAGCACTACTGCTCACGTTTTGTAGCATGGCACCTTTCCGTTCACTAAACTGGATATTCAATGTTATTTTTTTACATTTCAGTAGAAAATATGACAACAAATTGTGCATTTGACTGGAAATTCATTTGGTAGCTTTTATATCAACTAGGGCTGCCACGATTAGTCGACTAGTCACGATTACGTCGACTATTAAAATCATCGACGACTGATTTAATAGTCGACGCGTCGTTTGAAGCTTTGTAAGATCACAAAAGACGCAGGAATAAGTAGTAGGATTTAAGAGTGTAATAACGGACCGCAACAGAAGATGGCAGCACTGCATGTACAAGGATGCCAGCTGCCGTTAAACTCCGAAGAAGAAGAAACTGTGTCCCAGAATTCATAGCGCAGCCCAGCTCAGTTGTCAACAATGGCGGCAGCTAGTTAGTTTTAATATTACTCTTATTATTCTTTCTGGGTCACAAAATAAACGTTGAACATATTTTCAGGCGAGAATGTAGCTGTGTAAACCTCAAATATCTGCTCAGTTTATCAAGACACCACATATTTTCAAAAGCGCTCCGACGTTTTCGGAGACGTCTGTTAGCCACGATTAGCTAGCTCGATAGCTAGCCGGGGGCTAGGCTAACTAGAGCCGTGAGAACACCGGACTCCCGCAAATCGTTTTCAAACCCACCGCCGTCTTTCGCTACTCAGGTTAAACATGATATATAAGTCACTTAGATAACTTAAAATGTTATTGTTTGGCTTTTTTAGTATTTTATTTGTTCCTGAGTAAATCGGTTTGGCTGAGATTAAAGTTATAGTTTTTACACAGCTGAATAAACGTCAAGCAGACAGCTGATTATCAGAAGTGTGAGATGCTCGAGAATTTACTCCGGTGTCCTGTTATATTTTAGATAGCAAGGAGTTTATTAAACTTCACCGAAACAATCTGCAAATTTCATTAAAATTTAATAAACTATCATCTTGTCTTTATTGTTAGTTAGCACATACCTTAAACACTTAGAGCTGTAAGCTAATGATAGTTATATAAGAGCAGATGCTGCTGGTGCAATAAGCTGTACGTTGTACGTCCAATGGATGATGATCTGATTAGTCGACTATCAAAATAATCGTTTGTGGCAGCTCTAATATCAAAAAGCAAATACATCAATATAGTGTGACTGCTCTATAACGACACACACAGTTATGTCGATAACTTTTATGGTTACAACATAATTCACTTTCGTTTCATTGAACCGCTGTCTGAGAGTCTTTTCTCTGTGGTAAGAATTACTGCTTACTGTTGACATGTACAGTTGTGTTAGTTTTCACGTGGCTCTGTGCAGTTCTGTTCCAAACTGATTCAGCAGGTCCTGCCACAGTATTGAGTTGAGGACTTTAACAACTGCAAGTGTCTCAGTGTTTATTTTGTACCTAATTCCATTTGTCAAAATAACCACATGTGTGGATAAATGCCACTGGAAGTGTTGAACTGATGACAGATTGGCTGAGGTGGGTTTTAATGCACAGCATCGTATATGATTAGTGTGCATTAACATCTGTGCATCCACTGTAATGAACATATGACCACAGTAAATTATTTAACTATTGATAAGAAGAGTTTTAGTGCAGTGTTGTCATTTTAAAGTGATAAACTAGCTCTATAACATGTCTGTGAAGGTTCTCAGTCATGCAGGTCATCGTTTGTCCCTCTGTGGGGGGAAACTCCCACTAGGTTTAAATCTGGGACTCTCCACCATTTGACCTTAGAACTGAAGAAGCTTCACAGATGAAGGTGAAACGTTTTCAAGCAACTTAAAGAAGTCCAGACGCTTTTCTTTGCAAGCTCCTTTGACTAGCTCTATAACAGCATTGTACACTGGCTAGGCTAGCTAGCCTCCCTTGCAGATTTGTTGTTGTGCTTGGGCTCATTCTGCTGTTTCATGACCCAATTTTAGCCAAGCTGTAGCTGTGGGCCAGATGTCCTTTTCTCTAGAATACTGTGTGATGGACAATCGTGCATTGTAGCCAAACATCCCCCCTCCTCGCGTGTCCAGAAGCAGTTCATTACTGCAAACCTGTTTTTGCAATTACTCCGACCTTTGACCTCTGGCTGGGGCTGAATTTCCTGGGCCAACACACACCCGAATGCTCCTGACCAGCAAACCTTTGTGTTTATAGACGTGTTCACACTTAACTGCTACTTTGCTTCATTCCTGCAGACGCAGTAACAGTGTACAGGTATGCACAGAGTCCTGTGAAAACCTTTTGCAGTTGTGTAATATTCAGCTTAGATCATACAATCAATATGCAAGTTCTAAAACTATTATGGCGTGTACAGCGGGGAAATTAGTTTGACCTTTCTCTTCTTTAGTAGCACCCTTCCATTTAAGTACCAGCCCGTTTTAAACACCTGATGGCTTTTACCCAGTAATCTCTATTTCTGTCTGCTCTCCCACCTCCTCCTTTTGTTCTTTATATAACGCACAGGCAGCATGGCAATCAGGCCAGATGAATACCGTGTTTATGAAGCTCCCCAGTTGTGATTAAGCAGCATGATTAGTACATGTGTAGGTGGTCATTATAAATTAAGAGCGAGTCCTTTGCATAAAAGAAGATGGAAGGAGATGTAATCAGTCAGAAAAAGCAAGGTGTGCAATAAATCACTCAGCAGCAGCTTCTTCATCTGGACCTCAGCATATTTTAACAAGAACATATCTGAGAGCACTCTGCTGCCACTGACACAGGAAAGCGTTAGTGGACACATCACTTCTATTAACCCAAGGGCAAAAACTCTAGAATGGAGTTATCAGTGCTGTGCTCACACTGCCCAGCATCTGCTGCACTATAACAGTTCTCAGTGTCCTGCAACCAACAGCCGAACAAACACATTATCAACGGCCCTGCTGACTGGACTGCTGCAAACTCTCCCAAATGTCATCTGGATGAAAGCAGCTACTGAGGAAAATACTGAACTGGGAGTGACCAACTAAACATCTGAAAGTAATGATTCTGCATATACTATAAACTGACAGATAGAAGCCGTTATATACGTCCATACATCTTAGTAAAAGCTTCTGTTTGAGAGAGCATATTACTGTCAATCTAATGTTCAACAGTATCATATGTTTTTATATTATTTTAACTCATAGAAAGTTAGCCTGCTTCGTTTTTATTCTTGATGATAATTAAATGATGATTAATTAACACAATATTGTGTTATGTGTTACATGCTGAAGAACCTAAACAACACAACCACCCCTGGACAATTTACTGTTTTATGTCCTGTCAAATCACCTTAGGTTCACTGAGGCTTCCCAGTGCAGAGCCTGTGATCAGCTGTGATCAACCCTACTCATCATTTAAGCCACGATGAATAAGGTTATTCTAGCACAAGACATATTTTATGGAGATTATCAGCTCATAACTTTTTGGCTCTTTCAAATTGGCCTCAGGTTTTAGTTACAATGTATAGACTAAAAAGGGTAAACATTTATAGAACTATTAATAGGGGTGGGGGAAAAATGGATACTGTGTAGTATCGTGATACTTTGTTTGCTAATAATGTATCGATACAGGGACAGCAGAAATCGATATTTTGTTACAAAAAGGTTTTTGTGCTCTGACTTCAGAGCATGTTGATCCTTTTTCTGAGCAAGAATCCTGACATTCCTTCACTGTCCAAATGTGTTTAATAAACATGACAGTTTACTTATTTTAATTTAAGACATGTTTTATTTTAATTAAGTTTAAAACTTTTTTATTTAATGTAAAATTATATTTTGTTTTAATTTACTTTCAAATTCTTCAGTTGCTGAAGGGGCTGCATAGTTTTCATAAACTGCATAGTTCAGAATAGCTATAATTGTACCAGATGGTTGATTCAGTTAAGTTGGACTAGACTGTGATACAAACCGTTCAGTTTGTCAACAATCAAACTGAAATGAGAGAAAGACTGAGTGTGAGACTTTGATATTAGAGAAAATGAATATTGATAAAGTTTACCTTTATGTACAGAATCTGAATATCGCAAAATATTTTTAAAAATTTCAATAATATCGTATCGTGCGTTAAGTATTGTGATGATATCGTATCGTGGGATGTATGGTGATTCCCACCTCTAACTATTAACCACTCTGTGTCATCTGAATGAGTGAAATGTTTTAAATCATAATGTTTCACATCTCAGTCTTAATTTTCTTTCCATTGTCATCACAACCATCTAAACAGACCAGTTAGTGTGGATGAGTCTATCCGATTTGGCTAAAAACAAAGATGTCAGCGGCAGCTAAAACTGGTCACTTACTGGTCTGTTCTTCAATCCCTGTAAGCTAAAAGCACACTGATGTGTAAAAGCTGGCTGTATGTATGAGTAGGGATGCACCGATACCGATACTGGTATCGGGGCCGATACTGTAAAATGTGTGTGTACTCATACTCGTAAAAGTTAACCGATACCATGAACCGATACCAACTTATTTCATTAATCAGAGGGTGGCTTGTCATTGCTGTTGTAGTTTTTTAGATTGGCCACTAGGGGGCCAATTATTATTTTATTTATTATTTATTTAATAATAATTATTTTGTTTGTTTGTTTACAATATGGACACTCTGCAATAATTTAAAAGTTTAATTTATTCGCAAACCTAATTTGTATTTATTTTAGTCCAAACAGAAGTGTTTATTTATTATTCTGAAAGCTCGAGACAGTGCCAATAGTTCAGTGATATTTTGTTAAATTACAATGTGGAGACTCTGCAATAATTTAACAGAAGTGCTTATTTTTCACTTTTTTTGTGGTCATTTTTATTAAGATTTTATTTTTTATCGGCAGGGAATATGATAAAACCTGTCTTCCAATTCATTGCATTTGTGTGTGTGTGTGTGTGTGTGTGTGTGTGTGGTCGAAGTATCGTTTTTTGTACTCTGTATCGGCAAGTACTCAGATCCAAGTATCGGTATCGTATCGGTTTGAAAAAATTGGTATCGTTGCATCCCTATGTATGAGGCATGTCAGTAAGCTTGCTACAAATTTAGGCAGGCGGGCACAGAGCAGGAGGAGTGCATCACTCCACTCCTCTGCATAGAAAACAATGAAGTGAAGCAGTGGAGAGCAGCCCACGGAGAGAGGTTATTAATCTCTGCTGTGCACTGAATTTGTACCTTAGATTTGCTGATGTCTCTGCATCAAAGCTCTCAGAAGGAGCTGGCGCTGACACCCCAAACCAACCTTGGACTTACTATGCATAAAAGCAGGCCTGTTAATTACAGGGCCGTGATGGCTGCATGGTGTTAGTGTGCTCCTGTTTATCACTCAGTTCCACATTAGCGGAGACCCAGTGGAACAGTGTGGGTGGTGGAAACAACCTTGAAGAGGCAGCTGCAGAAAGAACAACAGCCGTTGCCACTGTCATAGTCTCTAACTGATAGGCATCTGATGGTCGCTTCAGGCCTCTGTGGGCTCAGGCAAAACTATTTGTTGGCTCTCCATCAAACTAACAGACAAACCGGTACTACCCATCTCTTCTGGTGTATTGCACCAGTGGAGTCAGACGTCAGGAGGGAAGGAGGAGGTGAGTGAATGCACTCAGGGCACTTTTATCCAACAGAGAGAAGCCCATAGATTTAGAGCTGTGTTTTATGACTGGAGAAGGAGAGGTGGTCTTGGGGCACCATGTCCCCATCCTGTCAGCTTGGAATGCACTTAGATTTAAAGAAATCAAAGTGCTTCAAGTACTCCTCTCTCTGCCCTGTTCTTACTATCTCTGTGTATCTGGCTCTCTGTACTCTCTTGGGCATGTGGAGCTGCCTGGGTGACTGTGCAGCAACTCTATCCCACACATTCATCACTGCCATCCAGGCTGGGGAGAGAATATATTCTTCTACTGGCTGCGCGTGTTGCACACATTACTCATTTTATATGTGGAGGCTGAAGAGAGTGAGGAGAGTGGGGTAATGTTTGGGGTAGTGTAGTGGGGTGGAGGGGCCTTTTTCTGCTGTTGGCAGTGGAAGATGGTTAATGGAAACTCGGTAAAGTGCGTCTCCATCGCACCACTATCACTGCAATCACAGGGATATAACCTCCTCTCTCAGGAGTGATAGTTGCTTTTTGGCCCAGGGCATGAGGAACAAACCTGCACTGCAGACCACCTACTCTGTTTGTTTAAACCCATCAGAGACACATTACACAAGAATGGGGTGACAAGTCTGATGTAGCCATGTATCTCGATTTGAAAGTTTTGAGTATTGACAACGTTTTCTTCAAGGTGCTTTATATTGTATTAGGGATGCACCGATACCGATACTGGTATCGGGTATCGGGGCCGATACTGTAAAATGTGTGTGTACTCATACTCGTAAAAGTTAACCGATACCATGAACCGATACTAACTTATTTCATTAATCAGAGGGTGGCTTGTCATTTTTGTTGTAGTTTTTTAGATTGGCCACCAGGGGGACATCCCGCGCTAAACAGGCACAGGGTTAGGCGAGTGAGACTGGCGGCTCCAGATAAAAAAGAGAAACTGGAGGCTGCTGTAGCTAGGCTAAACAAAATGTCAGCAGTGTGGAACAGCCAACTTTAACTCAGGTTTTGGAAAAGCGAAGAAAAATGTCAAGAGAAAATCCACGGGCAGTTAAAATAACAGAGGCTCGACTCATTTTATCGCTCTGGATGATCAGCCGAAGCCAGTCGTGGAAAACATAGGATTCTTCTCAGCATACTCGAGCTGCGATATGAAATTCCCATTTATTATCGGCAGTGAATAAAATAAAACCTGTCTTCCAATTCATTGCATTTGTGTGTGTGGTAGAAGTATCGGTTTTTGTACTCTGTATCGGCAAGTACTCAGATCCAAGTATCGGTATCGTATCGGTTTGAAAAAATTGGTATCGTTGCATCCCTATATTGTATATTACTGTTTATAGCCATCTGTAAAACATGGTGGAGGCTCTATCACGGTTTGGTGCTTCATTCCAGCAAGTGGTGTTTGGGATTGTGTCAAAACTGAACCTGGAAAAACACCATCGGATTTTCATCTACGAGTCACTAACCAGTGTTGGGGAGTAACGGAGTACATGTACCGCTGTTACGTATTTAAAATACAAAATATGAGTAACTGTATAGTTACTGTTACAGTTACCATTTAAAAGGGTGGTATTCAGAATACAGTTGCTTTGTTGAAATAAATGGATTACACGACGGTATTTTCCTGTTTCACATGTTAGACTGTCCCCTCTCTATGTTTGGTAATTCCACGCCGGTGTAAAACAAACACAACACGCATTAAGAGGCTCTAGTGCCTGTGTCTCATTCTCGCCGCTCATCTCATCCCTAGTAAATGGTAAATGGTCTGTATTTGTAAAGCACTTTACTTGGTCCTAAGGACCCCAAAGCGCTTTACACTATACACAATCATCCACACACTGGTGATGGCAGCTACATTGTAGCCACAGCCACCCTGGGGCGCACTGACAGAGGCGAGGCTGCCGGACACTGGCGCCACCGGGCCCTCTGACCACCACCAGTAGGCAACGGGTGAAGTGTCTTGCCCAAGGACACAACGACCGAGACTGTCAGAGCCGGGGCTCGAACCGGCAACCTTCCGATTACAAGACGAATGCCCAACTCTTGAGCCACGATCGCCCCTAGTTCAAGAAATATTTTTAAAAATTATTTTAAAAATTATTTAATAAGAAGGCAATAGGCAGAGTGTTACCTAAAGATGCACACTGTTGCAGCAGCGTCTCCGTCTCAGTACTCCTTTCTACACCCGCCAGGGCCTTGCTGAGGCTAAAAAACCAACCACATAAGCCACCTCTGCCAAGCCTCCATCTCTCCAATGCCAGATCCCTCATCCCGACGGTGTTCACATAATTGCAGGTGACTTTAATAAGGCCGACATAAAGACTGTGCTCCCAAAGTTATCAGCATGTCAAATGTCCCACCAGGGGAGAGAAAACTCTAGATCATCTTTACTCCAACATCAAGCAGGCATATAGAGCCATACCCCTCCCCCACCTCGCCCAGCCTACACCCCCCTCAGACGCAGTGCCAAGCCCTATATCAAGTTCTGTATTGGAAATGTGACTGTTAAAAGGGAGTTTTTCCTTCCCACTGTCGCCAAAGTGCTGCTCATAGGGGGTCATATGATTGTTGGGTTTTTCCTTGTACGTCTTATTGTAGGATCTACCTAAAACACCTTGAGGCGACTGTTGTTGTAACTTGGCACTGTATAGATATAATTGAAATGAAATTGATTTGAATAAGTTGTTACTGTGTACGACTTTGTTGAACGCGGCCTCTTGGAAGAGTCCTTTGGTTTCTTACTTTAGGACATTGGTAGCTAAACCTGGATGTAGTAAATGTCTGGATACTCGACTGGATGGCAGTTTGAAGCCTTGGCCAATGAACTGGTGTCTGTGAAGCCACTATACTCTAGACTCATCACAATGCTTTCCTAATCATGCAACACAATAAAAAAGTGTGAAACTGTCTTTATACGTCATTTGCAGTTGTTAGAAAAGTTCAGCTAATGCTCAAAAGCAAACTTCAAGAGTGATCGTGGCAGATGAAGTCTAAAAGGTTCTCTGCAGTGCTGCCTGTTGCATCAGCCACGGAGGTATAGGTGGAACCACAGGGGAGCTACAGCAGTAATAAATTGCCACTGCAGATGTTCAAACAGTCAGTGTGCATCGATCCTGAGTGCTTCCCTTAAAAAACAAGCCAAAGAAGTGCCTGAAGATGCTTTTTCGAGACCTCTCAGCATAAATCAATCTTTTCTCCTGGTGCATCAGGCTATATTAAAATCTGATGTTTCAACTTAGCTGGTATATTACTCTTTAACAGTGAATTTGAGCTAGCAGTGTCTCAGTAGGAAAACGACTGAGTGCATAGTCACAGGCAGTTAAAAAGGTGGATATGCAATATGGCTCTTTTGTCTCTTTTCTCAACACCTGCTGTCAGCAAATAGTGTTTTCAGATCTGTTTTAACATCAAAATATCATCTCCCAGTGGACTGGTCCATCTAATGTCATGTAAAATGTGCTAACCCTCTTTGGGGTAAATGTAATGAAACCTCTGAGGAAATGCAAGGTTTTTGCAAGATCCTAATATAAAACAGTAAATAAATAAATCACAGTTACCTACAAAACATTCTGAGTATTTCAAATGTATCACTTCATGATATTTTTTCAGCATTTTATTCAACCAAAATTCATAGAAAGCAAGTTGACCACACAATAAAAAGCTTTACTCCTGAAATTGGTTCATCTGTCACAGTTTTCATGATGTAATCAGTGGCTCAAACTGAGATAGACTGAGTTAGAAATGAGGATGTTAAACTGATGATGTTGCACATATGCTTGCAACATTTTTACATAAGTAAATACATAATGATTTGATTGTAACTTTTTGTCAATCACTGTTTTTGCATCAGAAATAATTAATGTAACAAGTATAGCTAATACATACATTTTAGTTCAGTTATTTCAGTTAATTTACTAATATATTACCAATCCAGAATTTGGGATGGGATACTGAGCTGGGGAGGAGAAGGGGAATGTGATGGGAGGGAAGGGAACCTTTGATTCTGCTGAGTCGAGCAGAGAATTACTGCTGTGGCAAAATAATCTAAGCAAGTAAAGACTAAAATAAAAAGCAGGGTTGGACGAGGCGATGAGACCATACTGGGACAGAGTAAAGTGGGTCGTTGATAACCAGAGAAACTGGTGGCAGATCTGGTGGAAGAGAAAGATGATATACATTTTTACTGTTCCTTATTTTATTCTCACTTTCTGGTCAAAAACAGATTAGAAATTATATGAATGAAGATATTTAGGTTTCATTTAGTCATAGCCAATTTTCTGTGGAATTACCAACTCTATGACTAACTAAGAGAGAAGGTGGGCAAAGACACTAAAGTGAAATGTCTTTAGTTCAATGTACCCTTTAACTAAGGATGGGTACCGGCACCGGTTCTGACATAAACGGTAGTAACCAGACCGAAAAGCAGCGCACATTTCGGTGCTTTTTTTTCCTGAGCTGTGATACATTTTAGATTCTAGCCAATCATTTTACGTTTCCGAGGATAGTAGGCGGGTCCAGGTACGTACGTTCTTTTAGAGCAGAGCTACAGATTAAAAATGCCCAAGGTGAAGCGGTCAAATTCTGGCTGTACTTCACAGCAAAAGATGCAAACTCAGCAGTTGCAACAAGTGCTTTAAGCTGTTACTGTGATACTGTCAAAGGAGGTAACACCTCAAATCTGATGAAACACCTGGGATGCATAGCGTTTTTTTAAAAGCCGAGAAATGCGCCGTATTTGATAGCTTGCTGCGAGACCTCACACCGAGCACATCTACTGCGGGTGTGGTGCCTGTTATCGACCCGGAGTTAGCAACATCCCCCAAAAACCCGAAGAGGAGAGTCCTGGCCCCTAGCCCTGCCAGTGTAGCAGAAATGATGAGGATGATGATGCAGCAGCAGCCGTTCTTCTCTGCATGAGTAGCTTAATGTTGTTCGTGTGTAATTTACGTTGAGTAGGCTAACCACGTTATTACATTAATGCATGTAAGGTGAACTAGCAAACACCATCATAGCTACATGCGGCTGTCTTCTTGTTTGATGGCAGATACTCCCTTCACCCTGGCCAAAAAGGCTAAAATGACCAAAGAAAAAGTGGAAAACAGTTAAACATGAGAGGTTTTTGGACAAAGTTTGTGTTTTTTCCATTGTTTAAGCTGCTTCCAGCCAAGAGTGATACCATATATGCCCCATAGCTGCAGAAAAGGCTAACATTGTTATCTTTTTACAAAAAAACAGCTGAACATGAGAGGTTTTTGGACAACATTTGTGTTCTTGATTCTTTAAGCACCAAACCGGTTTGAGCACCGGTTTGAGCACCGTTTAAGCACCGGCACCGTTTCAGTACCAGTACCAGTACCGGTTTGGTACTGGTATCGGATAAAACCTAAATGATACCCATCCCTAACTTTAACTGAAACATGCACTTTGGCTTTTTAATCTCCATTTGATCTATAATTGTGTACACAGCACAGAGAACAAAAAAAAGAAAAATCGATACTGTGCGGTTTGGTTATTATCATGCACAGCAAGGTTTTAATAGAAGACAGGAACAAAGAAACACACACGTGGCAAACGTTTTCCAGAGCTACAAATTTCTCTTTCTAAACAACAAGTTAGCGCTCATGCTGCACCAAGCAATGAAGGACAAAATGTACAAAAGGACATTTTAGATGATTAATTATAGGGACCTCCTTCCTGCTTAAAGCTTCCCCTTTGCCTGAGAAACCTCTGATTTAAAAGGTTAATCCCAAAGATCAAGCCTGGATTTGAGTTTGCTCATGGATACTGCAAGGAGAGCAAAAACTAGGAGACTCTTGAAAAACAGCTACGACCTTCAAGAACTCGGTCACATGATAAACTGGCACATTTTAGCAGCATTTGAAAATCTCTGTTTATGTTTTCTACTCATGAACAAATATACACAGCCTATAAAAAGAAGGCATGTGTAACATATTAGTTTTGCTGCCAAAATTAATTAATTCATTGTAAAGTGTTTGTTTGTGTTAGCTATTATGCAAAACACATGTTCCCTGCATTGGAAACTGATCAAGATTTGATGTTTTACAAAAAGGTAAAAAAACAATGACTCTGATGATATTATTTCTGCACAATACTTACAGCCCAAATTAAGCCCAAGTGTATATCTTTGTTCTTGTTTAAAAAGTCTTAACAACACCAACTTAGTCAAACTAATAGAACAGCCCAATTTTTCAAGTTATTTATTGCAGTTCGAGTCATTCAAGTCCAACGAACAGCTTAAGGTACAAAGGTAAGTGCTGAACTGCCAGAGGCTAAAAAAGGTAAGGTTAGCCAAAACTGAAGAATAATGTGCATTTCAGAATTATACAAAAAGCCTTTTTCAGGGACAACATGAGTTAACAGTTTAAAGCTGTTGTGCAGCAATGAGGTTGATCAAGCCTTGAAAGCTGCTGCTACTAATTCCTACAGCTGTTCCAACTTTTCTGGATTACTTCCCCCTCTGTCTGCATGAAAGCAGTGCTGAACACACTGATGTACCCTCGTGAGCATCAGCTGAACAGTATTGTACTGCAGAAAGTAATGTGTTGCTACAAACATGGTGAGAAAAAGGCCATTAACAGTGGAACAGACACCATCATAACACTTATAAATGTCGGTCTGTCCTACAGAGAAACTGCAAAGAAAGTCAAGGTGTCAGTGAGTCCAGTTTCCTTCAGCATCAAAGGCTCAGAAACTGTGACAGGAGGAGGTCTGCAGACCCAAAGACAGACTGACTCAGAGGACAAGTTTCTGAGAGTTAACAGCTGTGTGATGGCGGCTCACAGGACAACAGCTTCAAGCAGCTTCATAGTGGTCGTAGTGAGAAAGTCTCAGTTTCAGCTGAGAAAACTTCAAGCTGCAGGTTTGACAGGACGAGTTGCAGCAAGAAAGCCAGAATAAGACAAAGAGGCTCGTCTGGGCCATGAAACACCGACACTGGACTACTGAAGACTGCAAGAAGGTTTTATGGACTGATGGATCAAAGTTTGAAACCTTCAGTTCATCACGCAGGATCTTTGTACACCGTCGAGTGGGTGAAAGGACGGTTCCACAGTGTGTGGCATCAACGTTCAAACATGGAGGAGGAAGTGTGATGGTCTGGGGCTGTTTTGCTGGATCCAGGGTCGGTGACTTGTACAGAGTGAGAGGCTCCCTGAACCAAAACAGCTCCACAGCATTCATGCAGCACCATGCAGGACCCTCTGGTATGAGGCTAGTTGGTCAGGGGTTCATCCTACAGCACGATGACCCCAAACAGTCCAAGCTATGTCAGAACTACCTCAGGAAAAAGAACAAGATGGTGAGCTTGAAAACATGGAGTCCAGACTTAAACCCCATTGAGCTGGTTTGAACTGGACAGAAAAGTGAAAGCAAAGCAACCTACAAGGTCCACGTTTATGGGAACTTCTGCAACAGATATGGGAGAATATTTGATTTCTATTGTAGAAAGAAGCCACAGCTGTGTTCAGCTGTTATATCTGGCAAAGGGGGCTCCTGATGAGTCAAAGTTTTGGTTCATTTTGGTCCATAAATTGATTCCATGATTTGCTTATTTGCACAATGCTTTCATTTCAGAGTGCAGTGAGACATTAAACGGAATAATTTTCAATGAAAAGGGATTAAAAAAATGTGGTTGTTCTAAACATTTTGACCATTAGTGTATATAACCATGTAATTTTCCATTTCTAAAGCTAAACTCTGTAGATGCTAGAGTGTTTATTTTTGTGGATTCTGCATGAACTGTACTTCTGAGAACTGGTCAAGGTTATAAATATTTTTCTGGCTATTCTATTTCTGTTCACATTATGCCTACGTTCCCTGGGCAGTACTATTGGAAGACATAACATAAAATCAGCTACACAGATGATGCCCAGCTTTTCTGTTTTGTTTTTATATATTTATTTTTTTGCTTTGAGAAATGGATTTGATGCAATTTGATGCCAGAGTGAGGTCACTGAAGCAGTTAAAGAACTCCTTGGTGGCAGAGCCGCTGGGTGGAGGAGGTTCGCCCGGAGAATAATACTGTAATCTTGCTTGAGATGCCTCTACGATGTTGTGTGTTGACCAGGGTGTTACCCTGGAAATGCCTACATCAGGGTGCTGGAAAATCTTTGGAAAGTCCTTGTCTTTTCATAATTTTTATGGACAGAATTTCAAGACGTAGCGAAGAGCCAGTAGGCTTCTGCTTGGGTGGTCTCAGAATCTCCTCTCTGCTTTTTGCAGATGATGTGGTTTTGTCGGCTTCATCAGGTGGTGACCTCCAGCTCGCACTGGAGTGGTTCACTGCAGAGTGTGAACCGTCAGCAATGAGAATCAGCATCTCCGAGTCTGAGGCCATGGTCCTCAGCTGGGAAACAGTGGATTGCCCACGTCGGATCATGGATGAGTTGCTGCCCCAATTGGAGGAGTTTAAGTATTTCAGACTCTTGTTCATGAGTGAGAGGAGAATGGACATTGACAGACGGATTGGTGCTGTGGCTTTAATGATGCAGACGTTGTACCGGTCCATCACAGTGAAGAGAGAGCTGAGCATAAAGCGATGCCCTTGATTCACCAGTTGATCTGCCCTCATTTTGGTCACAAAGGTAAAAAAGGTAAAAGTGCCGGAAATGAGCTTCCTCCCAAGAGGGGCTTAGAATAGAACTGCTGTGACTCCACATGAAAAGGAGGTGGTGAAGGCATTTGATAAGGATGCCACCTGGGTGCCTCCTGGGTGAGGTGTTTTGGGCATGTCCAACCAGGAGGAGGCCCAAAGGCAGCCTCAGGACACGCTGGAGAGATTATATCTCTTGGCTGGCCTGGGAACGCCTCGGTGTTCCCCCGGACAAGCTGGAGGAGCTGGCAGGTGAGAGGGAGGTCTGGCCTTCTGTGCTTAGGCTGCTGCCCCTGCGACCCGGCCCCGGATAAGCAGAAGAACATGACTGGATGGTTGGATGAGTCTTCATATTATTTCCAAATGCACGTTGAGTTTTAATGACTTGCAAGTCATGCATTTTGTTTTTATTTTGTTTTTACATAACATCTCAGTTCTTTTGTAAGCTGTGTTGCATATCTCTGAGATACCAGTAACTTTGGCAAAATGGCAGTAAAACTAAAAAAAAAAAAAAAAAAAATACACTATCAAAACCTGATTTGGGAATCTACACGAATAGATAAATAAATAAATCGATGGGTTAATTGGGTTGATTGAAAGTTGGAAAACAGCGTGGAAACTGATCTAACTAATCTAAGCTTATGGTATCACTCATATGCCACCGTGTATTTTTCAAGGGCTGTTTAAAGATGATGACAGCCAAGTGCAAGATCACACTCTTAAAATCCTGACTGCTGTCATATCGCTGTCACCTCTGACGAGCAGAAGAGGAGTTTGCAAGACAGACACCACTTCTGTCTTTCTGCTACGTCTTGACCAGAGATGGGCAGTAATGCGATACTGTAATCCGATTACTTTTTTGAGTAAAGTGAGGGATTACTATTGCAAAAAAGGTAATTAGATTACTGTTACTTTCCTGTAAGCACGCTGCGTTACTGTGTTACTAAAACCATGATTTTTTTTGTGTCTCATGACAATGACGTAAGCGAGTGCGACATTCGTGACAACAGCTGTGTGCAGATCAACAATGGATCATATATCGAGTGCAGAGAGAGTATGAGCGTGCAGCGTTTAAAGCGTGGAAGTACTGACCTTACTTTGAGTTTGATTCCATAAAAACATTAGCGTACAGCGAAAAAAACCCTAAACGTCCGAGCAAGCATCGAGTGTACGCTGCCATGGGAATGTGAAACTCACAGAGAAACTCGCGGATTCTTCCACTGACCGCTGCACACCTGCACCAGGGTAAACCTCCGCCTACCCCACTCCTGCTTTACAGGTGAAAATAGAGCAACAGGACCGCTAGTCTGTGACTTTATTTATTTTCTGCTGTGTTTTACTTGTATTTATTGAGTGAGTGTAAACACAAAAAACTGTTTTATTTTATGTGCTGGAATGTGCAGAAAATAGGTTTAAATGTTAAACTAATTTCTTCCAGTCAGAGAATGTTGCAGATAATTAAATGTTTGCTTGATGCATAAAGTTAAAAGATTAAAACTAATAAAACAAGTTTTAAAAAGAGACTTTTCCATTTGATTACATTTTGTATGATGATGATGCAGAAAAAGTAGAATTGGGCTGAAAGATCTATCACTTTATCACCTATTCAGGGTGTAAATCGTGTTTTTAAAAAGTAACTAAGTAACTAATTACTTTTGAAAATAAGTAATCAGTAAAGTAATGGGATTACTTTTTTCAGGAAGTAATCAGTAATTAGTTACTGATTACTTTTTCCAAGTAACTTGACCAACACTGGTCCTTTTGTCTTCTTCATGTGAATGAATGTGTGTCGTAACCTTCCCTGCCTTCATGACACTTTCAACTCTAGAAGGCTTAGTGCTGAAAAGATCACAGCTGTGGTATTAGTGAAAATGCAGCCTTGAACAGTAACAACTAGGATCAGTACAGCAACAAAAGGTGGGAGCATGAAAGGCCTCACACATGCTGCATTTTCATAAATCTTGGATGTGAACACGAGTCACTCAATACTTAAAGAAAATTTCCCGTTGCTGTTTGGTGGAATATATAGAGAGAAAAATAAATACAATAATACATTTAAAGATGTATTACTTCCTTTTCCTCATCTTTTTAGATGAGAAGGTATAAAACATAGATTATTGTGATAAGAGTATGGTAGATATTCATCAAGCTAAAACAGGCAAAAAGGGTTAGCAGATTAGCAACATTAATGCAGCATTATTTTGTGTTTGTGCTTCATGGTTCAGACAGTTCACTTTGCATTAGCATACTTTTTTCTTGATGCACTTGTTTGACTTGTGGTCACTAATTTTAGAAAAGCTCTATAAAAATATGACATTTTAATTACATACACTGAAAAGACATGAAACAATGTGTAGTGTGTTTCAATTTGTGTTGGGTTTGGCTGTATGAGGCACTAGAGTCCATCCCCCTGAGCTTGGGCACCGCAGTGAATTGTAGGTGCTGGATCAGTCCAATCATCTAACTGTGCGAGCACAGAAGAAAGGAGGCTGAATAATACTGTAATTTTATAATTGTAAAACCTATAAAAATGACTGAAAATATTAATTGATTGATTTTATTTCCCAAAAGGAGACACTTTGATCCTTAGGGAGGTAAAAAGCTGGACTGCACTGGCTTGGAAAAGTCAGTCTTTTTGTCTTTGCTGCAGCACAAAAACCTGAAAAATGTCTTCTGGTTTTACAGTTTGGAGTAAATCATGACCACTGAAAGATTAATCTGCTGGTAATGCCAATAGAAGGGTATATGAAGGAAATGTTAAGACTGTTTTGGGCCTAATGTTAAGCAGTAAAACAGAAGCAATGATGTTGGAAATGTAAAAACGGGAGTGAGTCAGCCACAGCATTGTCTTACTCTGTGAGAAAGCCCCCTGAGGAAACACCTTCACTCTGATTAATACACCACAGCTGCATACCACCTCCCCAGTCTACTGCAGAGGCTGATAAAGGAACGTACACACTCCCCTTCTTCTGCTTCCCATTTCGTGTATCCACATCTCCATATCCACATCCTGTCTTTATGCAAACAAATGAAAAGAAGGGCTGGGCATTGCTGTTGCAGACAGCGCCTCGTTTGCTCGCCCAGTGAATTCAGTGAGAAATCTAAAAGGCTATGAAAATACAGTCATTGAACGTGCTCAGCTCCGGCTGTAGTGGATTTTACTCTTTCAACTTTGGGTGACAAAGAATAGGTGTCTTAATCTCTCACTCACTTGAGGTGCAGAAAAACTATAAATCCAGTCTGATCCTCAGCTGGCAGGATATTTTGACATTACACTGGATTTCTGAAAAGGCCAACTCAAGGGATATAAATGTGATGGACAGTGAGGGGAGCTCTAACTGGGATACACATGTCACTCCCTGCTGAGCTCAGCCTGTAGTGGTAATTTATTATAACTCTTTTAGCCACTGTGCCTCACACGTTTGGTTCTATATGTGCAATAATAAGACCTAATGTGATGCTGACATAGGATGCAATGAAATATTTGGCCCATTTACCAAACCATAGATGTTGCACAAGCTTGTCAAAGTAAAAATGTCCATTGTAGGTGGCCTGCTGTAGTCTAAAGCCTCTATGTTGTGCTTTCATACAGATTCACCTCCAAACACAGGGCCTCCTACAGCTTTCAAAATTGCATTAAAATAACTCAGAGACATAATGCTGCCTGGACTAATGTTTCCATGTTTCACCATGTCTGGTCTGACGAAAACCTTTGAAGACCCCGTTGGATAAATGTCATCGCAGTGTTGAAAAGGGCTGAACAGCATCTGTTCTGGAGGATTTCAACAAAAACAGTAAAACATGAGGGTCGGTACGTTTCTTTGCCTGTACCAAGAATTGCATGTGGCTGAATCTTTTATAGGTCAACTCCTACCAAACACAAATCACAATGCACAGTAACTATAGCAACACTTGCATAGGTATGGCGATATGGCAGCCTCGCTTCTGTCAGTCTGCAGGGCAGCTGTGGCTACAACTGTAGCTGCCTCCACCAGTGTGTGGATGTGAGAGTGAATGAATAGTGGCATTATTATTATTATTATTATTATTATTATTATTATTGCTCTTCTGGCCTGGTTATTGCTTCAAACACGGAAGGAAAGATGAGACATCATCACTGCTTCTATTTGTTGTCTTTGCTGCAGCATTTTTGATTGACCACAAACTGAAACGACCTCAGAGAGCTTTGGAGAAAAGTCACAGCAGTCTTCTCATGACACTTTACATTCAGAGGTTTCATTTCATTGTAATAAAAATAAAAGGTACATTTCTGTCTGTCACCTGCAGGACTGTTATGTTTTTTCAGTAACACTATGAATCATTGAGTCTGGGCCTTTGTCATGTATGTATCCTGATAAAGAGCATAAAAAAAGAACAGTTTAGGAAAGAACCAACGTGAACAGAGTGACTCAATCTAGCCCAACTGAACTGAGGCCTTTTGTACAGTTAAATCATTTGTACAGCACATTGAAGAGGAAATCTTCTATTTAAAAAACACTCCCACTGTGGAAGACAAATTCTGTTACTGACATTACAGATCTGCACCAAATGTGTCTCTGGGATAAGAGATATCAATAATATTGCTTTATTTGACTGCAAAACACAGTCATCTGCTGGTTTAGCGGTAAGGGAAAGGGAAGTGACTAAAAGGAGATGTGACAACAGACACACATGGGAGACAGCCGGAGTTTAAAATGAATTACTAATTATTAAAAGTATATAAACACAGAGAGTGACAATTTTATAAAAACTTGGATAAATAAAAACTGGTTCTGAAAAAAGTTTTGATATGTAAAATAAAAGAATAATACTGCAGTTTGAACTTTCATAGACTCATATTCTACTCACAGAAGACAATATGTTTCCTAGTTTAAATATATCAAATGTTTAAAGAGAAATATCACATCATTCTGAATCTGATGGCTGGATGCAGGCAACACAATGCTGGGACAGTCAGTCTGACTAAAACAGCTGGAAACAGCTGTGGGTGTACATGAGTATAAGAAGAAGAGTTTCTCAGAAATAAAAATGGGTTTGGGGAGTGTGATTGTGTGTACATGTCCATTTACGTTTATTCCTACGTTGGGTGAGTGCTGAGTGTTTGTATATGTGTGCATGAGGGTGGGAATGCATGTCTGTGTCTGTGTGTGCCTGTTTGTCTGTGTCTATATGTCAGGTCGGGTCTTAGACTCCACCTCTCTGGGAATTTCCAGGCCCTCCAAAGTGTGGAGGCCTATCTCCCCTCACCACACTCCCTGCCTGTGACTGATGCCCTCAGGAGTCGGTGCATTGTTGGTTCTTGGTGTCCGGGGCTGGGCGCTCAGGTATGTACCAGCTCACTCCCGGTGGCTACTTGGCGGGGCCTGGCGCCTGCTGCTCAGTCAGGCCTCTTCCGGGGCGCGGAGGGCCCTCGGGCCTCCGGCCTCTGGGCCTGCGGCTCGGTTCACTCTGGCACAGCTGGCTGCCGGCGGAGCCGGCGGGCACGCCGGTGCAGCCCCCTCTAGTTTCTGCCCGGTGGCTACTGGGTGACCCCTCGCCTGGGTATCCTCAGCCCTTCCCATGAAGGTGGCACGGATGCCCCTCCGGTGGTCCTCCTTGGGCTCTTGCACTCTGGGGCCTCTGGATGTCTGGGGCCTGGATCTCCTCCATGCCTGCTTCATGCCCTGGGGGACGGGGCTATGGCTCTCTACATCCTCTTGCAGACCATTACATGGGGAAACCATTTGAATACAAGCGCGCCGATCCACACAGGTGTGCACACAGGTGTTCACTGTTTGTAGACTTAAATCACACCTTTCTTGGCTGCTACTTCAAAGCACATTGTGCGCTGTCTGTCCTGCGTGCTGCACAACAACATTCAATATTTAGTATTTACTGCTGTTTACACTTAGCTAGATTAATGCGATGGTGTTGTGTATAGTATGTTGCTTTGGTTTGTTTTGTTTTTTTGCTTGTTTTCTCTTTTTCTCTCAACAGGTGATCCCGGAGATATTTTTTTCCCCCCTTTCTCACTGTCCCTCTCCCCTTCTGTTTTTCTTTTCCTTCCTCTTTCTTTCTCCCTTTCCTATCCCTCACTCATGTCTGTCCCGTCTGTAACAACTGAAAATAAAATAAAATAAATAATAAAAACAAAGGTCGATCAAATGGACCAATACGGCAATGCCATGATGATCCATTTGGCAAAATAAATCCATTGGGTATCCTTGTTGGTCTTCAGACAACAATTCTGACGGTTAAAGAACCAAATGGGACAGGCAAAAAAAAAAAAAAAAAAAAAAAAAAAACAGTCTGAGGAAACAGTCTGTAAGAAGACTACACTGCATTTAACTTCAACAAAACATTTATGGATACATTTAGGGATTTATGCGAATTACTATAACATTCTTTCCGGCACTCAGGGGACGTAGCAAGGATAGCGAGTCTTTACTCCAAAAAGTCCAGTACAGTCTGACTATGCAGCAAAAGCCAGTTAGCTATAGTAAGGTAACTTTACCAAACATTAAATGATGCTGCGGCTTATCACGCGTTTAAAACTTGCCTTTTTGTCCTTCAGGAGGGAAAATGGTGACAGTGCAATCGCTGTAATGCTCTGTATCCTACACAGACCATCACCAGTCTGAGAGCTGGGAACTCTGGACATGAAACACTACACTATGGAGCCCGACTCTTAAAAACTGACAGACTTGTGAAGGTGGAATTAAGAAATAAGTCCTTAAAGTTATCAGAGCATGTTTAGTGCCAGCACACAACATCACGTCATTGGTTAGCTGGTTGTTGGTTGCGGCTAACTGACTCACATTAGTTTAAGTTCGGTGACAGAACTGATAACTCAGATGAAAATAATGAGAACAAAACTAAAAGTCAGTCTGTCTGTGTGTGTGTGTGTGTGTGTGTGTGTGTGTGTGTGTGTGTGTGGGTGTGTGTGTGTGTGTGTGTGTGTGGGGGGGGGGGGGGGGTCACTTTTGTAGCCTCTGGCTGCAACATTGAGTTTTATGTTAACAAACCAAGGACGTGCTATCCAGCTTCACTCTCTATCTCTGAAGCCATAAGTGGTTTGTCACTGTTTGGCCAGCTGCCCTGAAACAGGTGAATCCACCTGTAAGCTGTAATGTGTTTGTAAATGAGGACGATGTGCAGGAGCTCCTGTTTGAATCACCGGACTGACAATCTGGAGTCCGACACTCTGATTTTCCCTCGTCCGCCCGGGTGTGATGAACACAAACCAGATGTGATCAGACTATTTTATCCAAGAACACTCAAACAGTTTATAACATAGTATCAGACTATTATATACATATTGTATGTATATATTATTCTACACTAATTCATATCTTTATATGTGTGTGTGTGTTTGTGTGTGTGTGTGTTTTGCATGGAAGTGCTTAATAGTCCTTAATAATTTGAGATTAGCTCCAACTGTGCACCAAAGTAGGATTGTGAGATTATCCCTCTCTTCAGCACTTTTTAATCTACAGCGTACTCAAGGGCTCAGACTAAATTTAGCATGGAACTGTCAAAGATATGAGCCAGACACACAACTTGATGTGTTTCAGAGTCTACAACAGAGCTACAACCCCTGATCTTCACTGACTCCCAGTCACACACTGTGCTTTCAGAATCCCGTCCACAGACGATGCTGCAGAGCCTGAATTGTTGAAGTGCTCGGCTGGTACCATTAGCACACCTACTCCAAATCACAAGTACTCCTTCAAACACAAGAGTGTGGAAAATCAGCTAATATAGAAGTCTTCCACTCAAACCTCATGCTTTTTAAAAAATATTTAATCACACAGTGCTCTTGGTTAACAAAGCAGCGTGGACTCGTTTGACAAGAATATCTGCATTTCCTCTTTCTTTGGAAAAGAAAAAGGAAAGAAGAAAGGAAACATGTGTGGTTATCTAATCCACTGTGTGCTGACTGTCAGGAGAGCTCACTGGCTGAGCCCTCGAAATCAAATTTGCCAAAGAAATCAAGTAAGTAAATCAATAGGTAAAAGGTAATCTGGAAAAGAAAATCAGGCAACGTGACCAGGACCTCCCCAGGCTCGCACTCTTGCACCTGCAGTGCATCCTCTCATTATGACTGTGCATTTATGAATCCACCGTGGTGCTAATTTGGCTCACTCATTAGTGCTTATTGCTGAGTTATTTGTCCCATAACCTTAACATAACCTTGTGCTTCTGTTTTTTCTCCCAGTTCCCCATCGGCAGCTCAATTCCTGTCCCAGTAAGGGGTCACCTGAACGTCACACAGTAAATGACTTCAGTATTTTAATGCTCTGTAATACTGAACAGGATGTATTTATTTATCATCACATCTTTTCTTGAAATGAAATATGAATGATAACATATGAAACTGGGTTAGCCAAAAAAAGATCAATAAATGGATTCGATGGTTAAAGATCAGTGTTATTAGCTACAATTAACAGGTAGCAACTTTTTATGTCCCAGTTCATTAAATCATGTCATAATAACCATTGTGCTACTCACTCTGCTTTAAAGAGGTTTTAAAATGTGCTTTTATTAGCAACTGCAGAATTATAATCAGTGTTGGGAAGGTTACTTTTAAAATGTATTCCATTACAGATTACAGATTACATGCCCCAAAATGTATTCTGTAACGTATTCCGTTACGTTACTCAATGAGAGTAACGTATTCTGAATACTTTGGATTACTTAATATATTATCATGCTGTTTACAACTACATGAATGTACTATTGCTGTGATTTATTACTGTTACTGAAGGTCCGCGGCTCCGAACCGTAGTAAAGGGACCTCTGGCTAATACGGTGGGTTCTGTGTCGGCTCGTAGCTGAAAACTAGCTTTACTTTGTTGTCTGGGTCAACTTTGCTAGCAGAGACAGAGAGAGGCGTTGAAAGGCTGCTCCAACAGAACTTATTGTTTTAGAGGAAAACACGAACACGGTGTACAGTCGAGTCTTAATAGCTTACTTACAGCTGGGCTCGTCAGGCTCTCTTCTTGGCTGCAGTGGTTATTATTATATTTACATGCTTCCAGCTCCCGTTTCTGCTCGATGACAGCTCGTACTTTTCCTTTTTCTCCCTCCCTCGCTCACAGACACATAACGTGTATGGCAGTCCATTCTCCCTGCAGCACGGACTACACTGCCCATGATGCTACATTCTTTAGAGCTATACCTGTAGCATTCTGCCTGTTAGCTTAGCACAACAACAACAACAAAAAGGCCTCTCTCACCCAGGAACCACGCAGAGAGAGCGTCACCCTGTAACCATGGCAACCGTAACGCTGCCTGGAACAACAGAACGTAGCTGTCAAACAAAACCCAAACAGTCCTGACCCGCCACAATATGAAACAGGGAAGTACCGCCGTGTAATCCATTTATTTCAACAAAGTAACTGTATTCTAAATACCACCTTTTTAAACGGTAACTGTAACGGAATACAGTTACTCATATTTTGTATTTTAAATACGTAACGGCGGTACATGTATTCCGTTACTCCCCAACACTGATTATAATTCCTGTATATACCATGTTTTTGTTATATCAGCACAAAAAACAATTAAATGTTTTGTAGTTATAGTTAACTAGAAAATCACAATTGTGATTCTTTTTAAAAATATTGTTATGTAAATTATTTAACATTATTACCCTGTGGATTCATGGAGCTTTGAAGGAAATGTGGCGCTTTAACAATGCATATTTGAAAAGTTGGGTCATTGGCCCAGCGCAGCACCTGTAGGTGATGCAGACCTGTCTACATCTAATCCAAGCTCATGTCTTCTATTAGTGGATGAATAATTCACTTAGTAAATGTCTTTCAGGGAACGGTGAAAGCAGTCTGTCAATGAAAGAGCTGTGCTTTAGTCGTAACACAATACAAAACTGCAGAATCATTACAAAATGGAAGTGGCAGATTGATGTGAGACTGAGCAGGTGTTGGGAGATGAGTGTAAGTCTGCCAGAGGAATACTAAAGCTCCAATAAAGTGAAATATAAGCTGCAAAAACACAAACACATGACAGCGAGCAGAAAAACGGGGTTTTCCTACCGTCCTCTGTGGGGACGTAGATGTTCAGATAAAGGCAGTCCTCGCTCTGCTCCTGCACGTAGGTCACCACTGTATCCAAGTTAGCCGTGAACCACACGGGGAGCATATCATTGAGTAAAAAGCGGTCCTCTAAGAACTGAGGACAAACTGAAGGAAACTGAGTCGCATTCCTGATACCGGGCCACGACATGGGGGGCTCTGGTGGTTGGAACCTCCGCTCCCCCGTTGGGGCCATTGCGTATGGAATCCCCAAATACTGCTCCACTGGTCCCAGTATCTCATTGGGCAATGTAAGTTTCACTCCCCGCAACTTCCCATAATTGGTGGTGACTACGGGGTGCTGCTGGGCTTGAACAATAGCTGACGAGATCAACACCAGCCCCATCCATAGAACGCTGACCTTAGCCATGCAGTAACACACCCATGAAAGGCCTCCAGATGCTGTCATGCTCCTGTTGTGCTGAGCCCGAGCCTGGCAGGTTGTGGTTGTGGTCCACGCTTGGGTCCTTGGCACCCCACCAAGAAGCTGCCTGCTTCTCCTCAGGATGCAAGTTGAGCACATGAGTCCCGGCCAGTCAAAGCAGCTTTCTCAGAGCTCCCCATCCCAAGACTCTGTGGAGGTTGATGGCTGCTGGGTACCTCTCACTCCCAGAAGAAAGCACTCTGAAGAACACTTTGGTTATCTCAAGTCCAGCTCGACGAGATAGATGGTCCTAAAAGAACAACAGAAAGAATGTTGAGTGTTTCCACTATGGCATATTTACAGTGTTATTTCCATTTACCAGATGAGTCTGAGCAGATTAATCATCTTCAAATTACTAGAGAAAAGATTACTTGGATATATGATGTGTATGCACATGTATGTTCTTGAGAGGGTGATCTTAACCTTGGTTATCTCCTAAATGGTTTTGTTGGTTAGGACGAAGGACAAAGTTTTGACTTTAATTTAAAAAGTGTTCAAACTTTTATTTGAAATGATTTTCTGTGCTCTCAGAATATATTAATATATTTCTTTAAACTTACCTAGACCTCACCCCCAACTGTGATGTTTCTATGTGTCGTTTTGCATCGTAAATTGAAACATTAATGGTTTCAAAATGTTACTTTTTAACAAGAAAAACCAAGATTCTTGTCTTATATTAAACAACCAGTTTGGGTGCATGTACCTAACCACATTGTGAGTGAAAGTAGCAGCAAATAGTGTAAATAAATATACTATAAAGTGAATACGAGTCCAAACAATTCTTCCTGTTTTCCATCCTACATCCTGTTTTGTGTTGGTGGCCAGGAATGAAGTCAAAGTTTGATCTGACCTCTGCGACACTCGTAACTCTAATTGTGTTAACATTAATTAGTTAATTAATTAGTTATTACTGCCCAATAACTAAAAATGAGAATACTTTGTTGGCTCACAGAGGACTGTGGAGGATTGCGACTGGTGGAAATGAGTCAATAACAGCACATTTTCTTTGGTGAGGGAGTTCTGGAAAGTTCCTGGGATTATAAATCTATCCTGTAGGCTCTGAAGCATCTCACTGATATTAATTCAAGGTCCTGTTATAGCACCTTCTTCATTTTAAACTATATAGTTTTCATATTTTATTGGTTGAGGAAAATCAGCTCCAATCAAAATGCGTTGATTAATTATCCTCCCATTAAGTGCAACTGAAAGCAGCCAAATCAGTGATTTATCTCCTGCTGACCAGCACTGAGTCCCATCTCAAAATGAAAAAACAAAACTGCATGATAGATGAGCAGGATCTTAGTAAGAGAGTCAAAGTGCATGCCGATCTGCCCGATTCCAACAGCTTTACAACAATGATTAGTAAAACAGAGCAGAAACTGTTGACTACATAGTTAAGACAAAGGGAAATGGCTGTACAGGCAGCCTAACACTAACTGAGTGAATTTCCGAAACATTAACATCACAAAGTCAATCAGCCCTATAATGAGTTTGGATGTAGTGAAAAGAGAGTATGTCCCTGATCAGCGACACTGCAGTGCAGCAAGTATAATTAGTTAAAGTCATATCACAAAAAATTATAAAGAATTTTATAGTTTTCAACCAATGTTTTCATGTTTCAGGAACACTGTATATGCCTGTAACACTGTAACATGTGACTGTAGTCGTGCACTGGGTGTCTGCTGCTGGGCTCCGTATATATCGAGGATCATTAGTTTCATCAGATTCACATTTAGTTTGTGGGATTCACATAAATACAGAAAAACAAGACACAAGTATACACATTTGTGTTTCCCTTCCAAATAACTTCCATTCGCTGAACTAACACAGCCAGTCCCTCAACATTTAATGCTTTGACCTCATATTTCTTTAATGCTACCTTTTAAATCTTGAAATACTAACTCAGCGGTCCCCAACCTTTTTTGCTCCACAGACCGGTTTAATGTCAGACAACATTTTCACGGCCTTTAAGGAGTCGCGGATAAATAAGACAAAAAAAATAAAAGGATGCAGCCAAGACAAAAACTGCTATTTTGTAAATATAATACTAAACATCAATTCACTGTGTAATTGTGTAACTTGCACCAACAACATCGAGAGTAACATCCTCCTCTCTGCCCCTTAATGCTCTCTGGACGCCATGGTAACGTGGAACTATTTCTTTCAAAATAAGACGCACAACCACAACATGAGAAAAGGCCCGGGGAAACCGAGTTAACGATAAAAACCCTGAAAACCATCAATTTCACACCCGAGCCTCGACTGTTGCAGCCGCTGGCCCAACAAATAAAACACGTTTACAGCAGACACATGATAGCTGTGGAGGACCAGAAGAGCCATGTGCATCAAATCCATTTTTTAATCACTGTATTTATTTAAACATTAATATATTATTTAATCATTTCATTTAAATAAAAATTATATTTATATTTCAAAATGAATTTCATTAATAAATACTTCAGATTGAAAATGGATTTCACAAAAAAGAAATCTCAATAAATCCTAATTTCAAGAAACATTTTTGAATTCCGAAAAACAAAAAATACAATTTAGAAAAAGTAAAATAAGTTAATGGATTTAAAAAGATTTATTTCTTACATTTAAAATTTCACTCCTGATTTTAAAAACCATTTCCACGCTGCATTTTCCTTTGCTGTTAGCTCCTGGATCAGATTAGCTATTGCAGTTCTCATTTTGGTGATGCTTCTGCTTGGAAAGATGATGCAAATTACATCTAATTCAAGCTCATTGTCATCTGCTCATTACTGTTACATTTATACACACCGTTAGAGCAATGGCTGCAACCTACAGCCTTTAAACTCCTGATTAAAATGCTGACAGTAAACACATCAGTCCAGATGTTACCACATAGCTTTTGATACTTTTGAGTAAAAAGAATTAAAAAAGGGTGATTACAACTGTCACTTTTGTCATTCCTTATACTGCTGCCCTTGGCCAAGGCAAAGACTAGAGATGACACTAAAAGTGTGAGCGAGAGAGAGAGGGTGAGAAAAAGAAAAAAACCCACGGCTCCCAATAAGGAGCAGCTCGCGTCGTTCAATTCAAAGAGTCGGCTCTAAGAGCTGTTTCATTCGCAACGACACGTCACTAATTTGGACTGATACTTGATAACTTAGTGCTAGCATGCTAGTTTTCGCTAGCTTTTGAAATACTAAAAATGATCACCTGCGTCTTTTGTGAAAAGATATTGGTCACATTAAGAGGCTTCAACATTAATGAATTAATGGAAGGAAGCAGAGGAAGCGAGAAGAATGAATTGAGTAAAGTTTGATTGTTTTGTTTTACTTAATGCGCCTTATAATCCCAAAAATACAGTAACTTCCATTAGCACGTCCAGACTTTTTGTGTGATGGTTAGCATCTTCCTCTGCCTTTTGGGTGCTACGGCAGGTGTTGTGTTTGTTGAGGAGAAAACTTACAAACATACAGTGCAGCACTCCAGAGTCACACTGCTAGCGATCGAAGATTTATGTAAATTTTACAAGCTGAACACATTCTGGACTGTACAGGAGATGCGGCATGAGAATGATTGACAATGGTCAATGCGCTTTAAAAAAAAAAATAAAAATTGAAAGCATACAAAATTGCACACAAAAAAAAAACAGTGAAACAGCGAGGCCACGGAAGGTGGACTGCGTTACAGCGAGGGACCACTGTACTATTGCAGAGTGCAAAGGTGCTTTTTTAAATGCGTTGGTGGATTATTAAGAAAACACACATAAAACCATGTCATCTGCTAGTTCAGCCAGTGATACGCCAGAGAATGAAAGTCAGTCTTATCAAACATGTGTCTCTTTTACCTTAAACTGCAAGGACAGCTGCTAATTCCTGCCTCTATTATACAGACTACTTGGATTTGAAGGGGAAAAGGTCTTCTGGACTACATGACCACAGTCGGTGTCAGCAAAAGCAAGACGTTCCTTCAGACTGATGCTAGGCTTCAGAGGATATGGGGACTGCAGAGTGGCTGCTCAGATGATGTGAAAGAGGTGGTCCTGCTTCTGCTCAACTACTTTGAAGAGTGTCTGTACTGCAGTGCTTATTAATATAACCTGTTAAATAATTTGTTCTCAGGTCAGTCCTGCTATTCCTTAAGATGATACATGCTGAGTCTTGATCGGAACCTCGTCAGCACAAACATATCCTCATTCATTTCTGCATTGTGCATCATGTTCGGGAGCTACTACAATTTTAACATCCATTATCTGAGCTGGCTTCCACTCTGGAGGTTCTTCAAACGTGAGCAAATGTGTCTTTCTTATTTCTCAGACCTGAGAATCTCGCGTTACAACAATTGTAATTGAGACTCTGGAATCTAGGTCTGGCTCTGAGTCTTGGCTGGGTTTGGACCCGGATTCAGACTGTTTTTATAAAATAACAGTCTGAATCTGGGTCCCAGCCTGGCCAAGACTCAGGGCCAGACCGAGACTTGGCTGACATCTGACTACCTATAACCTTTGCGCTGGATTTTTAAAATGCAAAAGTGTGATTTATCACTGCAACAGACAGATGTTTTTGACCATGCAGTGTTCACTTCCCAAAGCATTTTGGTTATATTTTAACTTGAATTTGGGGAAACCAATTGTTATGGTAAATGGCCTGTATTTGTATAGCGCTTTACTGGTCCCTAAGGACCCCAAAGTGCTTTACACATCCAGTCATCCATCCATTCACACACTGGTGATGGCAGCTACATTGTAGCCACAGCCACCCTGGGGCGCACTGACAGAGGCGAGGCTGCCGGACACTGGCGCCACCGGGCCCTCTGACCACCACCAGTAGGCAATGGGTGAAGTGTCTTGCCCAAGGACACAACGACCGAGACTGTCCAAGCCGGGGCTCGAACCGGCAACCTTCCGATTACAAGACGAACTCCCAACTCTTGAGCCATTCTCTCGTTGTTGCAGTCTGGCCATGATTGCATATATGTATGTATATGCTTGTACTTATTTTTTAACAGATCAATTAAAATGCTTAATATGCTTCTATATGATTTTATTCTACAGGTGTTTCTTCTCCATAAACCCAGAAAAAGGAACAAAAAAGGGAACAAAAACTCGAAGCGTCTTTCCAACAAGAACCCTCGAGTCCTCACAGGATCTCTCCGACCACGAATGGTGTTATGCCTGAATATTGACTCTTTGTGGACTGGTAGTTTTTACTTTGTTGAATCCACAATGTGAACTTTGAACCTTTTTCTGGTCAAGGGTCCACCTGCTTATTCCATGACGATGTTCTTGCTTTGAAGGAACGTTCCACAGTTTTTTTTGTTTGTTTGGGGTTTTTTACAGTGCTGCAGTGTTTATAGGTTTGTTTTTATAGGGGGCTTTCCTGATGTTTTGATATGGTGACACATGTGTTTTTAATGACCAGGGCCACGGTTGTGGTGACAGCACAGTATGTGTTGTGCGGGATGGTGATTACGGTAATTTTAGCACAATATGTCATTTTTGTTTTAAAGTCTTAACAGGTTACTATGTAACTTTTTCTGGTAGAGGGTCTGCCACATGCTTGTTTCATGAAGATGGTTCTTGCTTTGTGGGAATGTTCCACAGTTTTATAGCATTTTGATTGAATTGTGTGACTGTTGTGTAAGTTGTTGTGTAAGTTGGAAAAAATGCATCCAATTGTTGTCAATTGTTTTATTGATAATGGCTGCAAAATAAATTCCACAAAAGTGATATTTTCTCACTAGTCTTTTCTGAAGATGTATTTTTGCATGTTTAAGGCTACGTTCACACTGTGTTCACTGCAGTGTGAACGTAGGGCATGGAGCTACCTGCCAGAGAGCAGCAGATAAGTGCATAGCCCCTCCTGATAGCCCTCAGTGTCTACGTGTATTTAAAATTGAGAGGTGGGCAACGACGCCAGGGGTGAGGTGTACACCCTGATGGTCTTTTGGAGTCCGTGTAGCGTGCCCACCCCCAAGATCCTATATGTATGTGTTATGAGAGTGTGAGTAATGTGAATGCCTAAGTTGTGAGATAAAATTGAGGCAGAGGCAGCCAGAAGGGGACGGGGGGGGGGGGGGGGGGGGGGAGGGAGGGGGGGGGGGGAGGGAGGGGGGATGCCTCCCCTGCACCCTGGTGACACACCTTTACCCCAAGGCCCTGCATGTGTGGGTGATTGTGGTGGAGCGGGAAGAGGGAGGCAGCTGGAGATGGGGAGGGAAGGAAGGGAGGGGCAAGTGACCCCTCCCTGGGGCCAGCTCCCCCGCTGAACCCAGTAGGCACCCCCATACTCTGCAACCCGCCAGGGAAAGGGGGCCCAGGCCCACCTGGACCGGGGCCCAGAACAGCAGCGCCGCCTGGCCCCACAGAGCCCTGGACAGCCCACCCGACCCCACCTCAGAGAAAACTGCACCCATCCCGTCATCCACTCATCTTCCAGACTACATAAGACAATAGACGCCCAGGCTGAGATCTTCCTCCACCTCTCCTGTATCTCCCCCTCCTGCAGAGTGAGTTCCTGAAGAGAGGAGAGCTCCTGCAAGATGTAACAACTTCCCCCACCAGTTGGAGAGCCCCTCAGGTGGCTCGACGCACCGGCGGCACCCTGCGCCAGGGCTGGGCCCCCATACACCCACCCGCCCACAGCCCCGGAAACACACCAACCAGGACCCAAGCCCCCAAGGCCCAGCCAGGGCCCCGGCCCAGAGACGGAGCGCCCCCAGAACCCCACGCCCATCCCGGACCCACCCTGGGGCAGCCAGGCTACCAGGTCAGTAACCCACGTCCATCGGCACAGACCCATCCCTAGCCCGTCACCTAAGAGCCAACAGAGCCCCCAATAGGCCATGACCGCTACCCCGGGTTGAGCCCTCCAAGGAAGATGCTCCTGGGGAACCCCCCGACGCCCCATGCCTGTCCCTACCCCCACACCAATCACAACAGCGAAGACTAGACTACATTTGGACCTCCAACCCCACTAGGTGATGGAGCTGATCAAAGGAGCCCAGAGCAATTGATCTGATGTGGTGGCAGAGGCTGTATCAAGACTAATGTAATCTAATAGATAATTTCTATATTGGTTAGAATTAAGATTATTTTTTATTTTTCCAGTTCATGAGGACTGTTTTCTTGGCTATGCATAGGGCAGTGAAAACCATATGGGCTATGGGGTGGCTGTAGCTCAGGAGGTAGAGCAGGTCACCTACTGATCGGAAGGTTGGTGGTTCGATCCTTGGCTCCTCCAGTCTGCATGTCAAGTATCCTTGGGCAAGATACTAACCCCAAGTTGCTCTCCGATGCGTCCATCGGAGTATGAATGTGTGTGAATCTAGTTAGATAGCACTAAGTATAGAAAAAGTGCTTGTGAGAATGGGTGTGATTGGGTGAATGTGGCATGTTGTATAGAGCGCTTTGAGTGCTCCGAGAGAGTAGAAAAGCGCTATATAAGAATCAGTCCATTTACCATTTACCATTTATATTCTTCTCTGTAGTGACATTATCTAAGCTGCCCAACAAACACACTAAAGGGGAAGTTGGAATGTTACATTTCAGACACTTTGATAAGTCTTCACATATCTCGCGCCAAAACTTCTGAACTGGTGGACAGAACCAAAGAGCGTGGATGTAATTGTCCGGTGAGTTGGTTTGGCAGTGTGAGCAGTTGTTGGTAGACGTAAAGCCCATCTTGAACATCCGATGACCTGTATAGTGCACTCTATGTAGTATTTTTTATTGAATTAATTGAAGACTGGATTTCTAATTAGATGAAAGGTTTTTAAGCAAATCTGAGACCAGAAGTTTTGGTCTAAGTTAACTGATAAATCCGCTTCCCATTTGGCAATAGGAAGTGATATTGATTCATCTGTTTTAGAAATCATTCTGTATATTTTGGAAAGTAATTTGGGGGTTTTAAGAGTAAGAAATTGAACCACACTTGGTGGTGTTTGTAGTTCAACTTGACCCAGTTTAAATTTCTTTTTACTGTGGATTTAATTTGTTGATATTCTAAAAATCTTTTCTTGTTGATCCCATATTGTGTAACTAGTCTGTCAAATGAAATAAAGTCTGTTCCTTCTAGTATATATTCTAAATATCTGATTCCTTTACCACTCCAGTTTACATATCTTCTATGTAAAGCTGTCTATTGCTGCTGTATTTTTACAGGAAGTCCCTGGTAACCCCAGCTGCCAGCGTTTTCCTGTAAAAACAGCACTTTTTGTTTTTTTACAGTGATATATCTAAAGAAAACACACAAATATACATTTGTAGATGTATTTTTAAGTTAGTGCTTTTTTCCCTTTTAAAGCATAGATATAATACTGCGCTCAATAAACAAATCACCTCTGAGTCCATTTGGGCTTTCTTTCTTGCCAACCACTTGGCAGCACTTCTGTTCACACAGCTGAGCCACATTTACTCTGATGGATGTTACAGATGAAACTCTGAGTACAGCTTCCAGGTGGGCATCTGGAAGCCCTGACCTGAACTTGCTTTAACAAGCAAGACCTGGAATATCAGCAGCATGCAGTTTGCCAGCTGTCAGGTAACTTACTTCAGCTGCAGCATCAATATCCAAATTCCCCAATCCATATAAGTCATCTTATCTACTGAACTCAACAAAAAAATACTGGAACATCCATCTTTCTTTAAATTTTCTTCATTTGTCACCGAGTTTTCTTTTAGGTTTTCGAGAGCAACTTTACAAAGCATTCGCAAAATTATGTTTAAATAATGATTTTTTAATAATAGTTAGTGCTGTCAGCATTAATCTAGTTAAAATGACGTTAACACCATAACTGCATTAAAGCGGCAAATCCTGTTAACGAGTTACCACGGATCACCCCGTGTGGGCTGCATGGTGTCAACGCGTTAGCACCGTTAGCTCTTTAACGATCCGTGGTAACTCGTTAACGGAGATTTGCCGCATTAATGAATTTATCCTCAGCAGCAGAGGTGGCTCTTGGTCCTCATGTCATGGATGGTTTCTGCGACTGCACTCAGGGACACATTCAGAGTTTTAGCAGTTTTCTGGACTGACTGAGCTTCAGTTCTTAAAGTAATGATGGGCTGTTGTTTCTCTTTACTCAGCTGATTGGTTCATTTCATAATATGAATTCTTACAGTTGTTAAAAAGGCCTGTCAGCTGTGCACCAACCTGACTGCTGCACAACTGATGGTGCCAACGTCATTAAGATGACAAGAAACTCCACCAATGAACCCTGACAGGCTCACCTGTGAGGTGAAACATGTCAGGTGATGACATCATGAAGCTCACTGAGAGAAGACCGAGTGTTTGCAGCGCTGTCAACACAGCAGAGGGCTCTACTGTCAGGAATCTAAATATAAAACATATTTAACCCTTAGATGCACACGTGGGGTCAAAAATGATCCCAGGGGTTGTTTTTCTTCAAAATCTTTAAAATGAAAAGTTGTAATATATTCATATTCCAGGTATAAAATATCTCTCTCTCTCTCTCTCTCTATATATATATATATATATATATATATATATATAAAGATATATATATATATATATATATATAGATATATATATATAGATATAAATATATATATATTTTATTTTTATATATTTATAATATATAAAAAAATCATAAAATATGTTTGTAACATGAGGCCATTTGCATTTTTATGGATTTACCAGACCACCATGGTCTTCCACTACATTGCTCTACAAGTTCCCAAGGGCAATAAATCCTCCACCACAAAAGAGCCATAGTGTTATGTCTTCATCAGTGCATGCAGAAAACTACTGATGGATGAATTAATGCAATTATGGCTTTTCAAGCCACTACGGGTTACTTAACACAGGGAACCCATAAATAAGAACATTATACATGTTTGCATGTAAATAATAAGGAAAAAGCAAGTTTTGACTCATTTATTAATGAAAATTGTGTGAAATAAGCTATATGCCTTTGAAAATGGGCAAGATTATATAACTGCATATATACAGCATATATTTAACAGAAGATGTATTGATTTTAGTGAGCAGTTGTTTGGTGTTCGACTACAACCGCAGGCTGTACATCACTGGCTCCTGTTATGTTCAAGCTGCCTCGCATGGCAGCGCAGGAGTCACCAAACAGTAAAAGCATGAATGCAGCAAATGAAATGAAATTGTTTCTCATTCTTAACTGAGGGTATATGCTTGTTTTTCCTTTTTCCCGTGTGCGTGTGTGTGTGTGTGTGTGTGTGATAAATTGGCAGAGTTTATATTACTTGCAGTAATGGGGCATTTTATGATGTGTGTTTGGGGGATAGGGTGTGTTTGTGTTTTTCAAAAAAGTCCTTCAGATGGCTCGAGCTGAATACAGAGCATGCATCCACAGCTCTCCTTGATAGAAGCACACAGGAGATTCTGAACATTGTTCTGACTCGTAATGATTATATGAGATACGTCTTATGAATATCAATGAAGCCGCAGTCTGTCATTTGCATTTCAATCATCGTAAAATGATCCAGTCAGGCGCTCTCTACTCCTGTGGCTATCACAGGAAGTTGAACAGACATAAAACAATAGAACTGCAACATACAGTTGCAAGAAAAAGTAAATCTTTTAGAGTTGTCAGGATTTCTGCATCGATTATTAATAAAACTGTTCTGAGTTTCATCTAAGTCATAACAACGAAGCACACAATCTGACAAAGCTAATAACACACTTTACAGAAACAACCACTATCTTTCTTGAACACGATGAGTAATCAGTAATGGATTACAGGCTGGAAAAAGTAAACGTGTCATTTCTCCAGAAGCTACTTGGATCAGCTGACTTTAGAGCAACGCCACCAAAGAAATCTGTGGTGCCAAAATCAAACTGCACACAAACAACAAAATATCACCACAAATTTAAAGAAAAGTGGAGGGAGCATCGGGGTTTGAGGCTGCTTTGGTTCATAATAAGTGAAGGAACAATGAATGAAAATGCTACCCACAGCTAACTGCCTTGTTTTAGACAGAAGATAACTAGTAAATGTTGCATGAAAGAACATGACAATAAACGAGCATATCACGTGCAGAAAAAAGAGAGAAAATACAGTTTTAGAGGAAATACTAAACTTTTTAATGAAGGCATCTAATAAATCTGAATAATCTGAAATATTTGAAGGATAAATTATCTTAAATCCCTCTTCACTGCAACAGGGAATGTGTGAAAGAGGCCAACGCTGCTAAAACACATGCTATGAAACTTAGGAAATTCCAGCAATTACTCTCATGTGCTAAGGCCAGATGGATAGATGGATAGATGGATAGATGGATGGATGGATGGATGGATGGATGGATGGATAGATAGATAGATAGATGGATGGATGGATGGATGGATGGATGGATGGATGGATGGATGGATAGATAGATAGATAGATAGATAGATAGATAGATAGATGGATGGATGGATGGATGGATGGATGGATGGATGGATGGATGGATGGATGGATAGATAGATAGATAGATAGATAGATAGATAGATGGACAGAAGTTGTCTGAAGATTGGTTTAATCATCACAGAGTGGTTTTTGAAGTGTGTTGGATCTCCACCGTATCCTAGAGAAAGCAGACTGTGATCATTTTAATTTTGTAAAGAAACATTTCTCTGGGGAAAAGAACCCAATCTGATTTTTTATCAGCTTGTAATCGACAACATTAACTTTTAATTTCTTCTTCCTGATAAAGGCAGGCCCTTGCAACGGGGTGCAATGGTATAAATAGCAAGGAGGCTGCACTAATGGTACTATAACAATGCTGGGACTTTCTTCACAGCCAAGCCACTTAAGGGTAACTGTGGGTAACTCCCTCTAGCAAATTCTGCCAATTAGCCATTGATAGAAAATGTGCATAAAGGGGTCAGAAAGTATTCATACTTACTAGCAACCATGTTGCTAGCAGGTTGCCATAGACCTAAAATTTTCCATACAGTACTCTACTAAAAACACACGCCCCATGTGCCAAGTCATTCCTGTTCCAGTTTAGCAGCAATGTGAGAAAGTATCCCAATGATGTAACCAATCTAACGTAAACATAACCTGCAAATGTCAGGGAAAAGACCACCTGCTTTGAGCAGCATGTGAAAATGCACTGACACTTTGTGTTTGCAAGCTCACCCCTGTCCCATCAGGGGTGCAAAACATGAGCTACCCACAGAAGCCACTGTGGTAAACTCACACTCCACACCCTCACATGTGTGGTAACATGGAGGCAGAACAGCCACTGGCTAAGCATGAGTCGGGTCCTTCTCTGTTTGCTCATTCTACCATGAAGCAGGAACTCCAGCAACACTTGAGGTAGAAGAACAACTTTAATAATAGACCAACGCGTTTCGGCTTGTGGCCTTCATCAGGGTCACAGTGAAACATTGTAAAAATTGCTTAAATACAAGACAGGAAACAGAAAAAGAATTCAAATTAACCAGTCAAAACTTCATAGATAGGTCAGCTGACATATAATAGGTAGGTATTGGTTAACTGGCTAAGTCACGCCCAAGTAAATACTGGACTAGATCATTACTGACGAGGAGAAGGGGGGGTGACATAACCCCCATATGTCTGAAAATAACACATGCATGAAATGCATAAGGAGGAAGCTATAAATATACACACAGGTTTAAAAAAAAAAAGGGGGGGGGGTCTTTAAGTAAAAGCACGTTTGAATTAGAAAACAAGATTACATCATCACATGGGAACATTTATTTTGTTTATGTCTCTAAAATGTAAAATATCTCAAATTTAGACTTGAGTTGTAGACTTAAGATGAGACGTCTAAAGCGCTGCTTCTTCTTCTTTGGCTTGTTGTGCCAGAAATTTTTTTTGCTGCTTATTCTACCATCACAGAGGAGCCTTTGCTTTGGCCCCTGTGGACACCAGTGACACAATGAACTTAAAGTTAAGGTAGGCCTAAGCGTGAAGCTCATGATGCCATCAACAGTAAAACAACATTCTCTAAGAGAGATGATGATGAGAGAGATGATGCTGTCAAGCACCATCTTTGAACATGAGAGAGTACCCCCCCCCTCCACCACCACCCACACACACACACATCAGAATGAATCAAAGCTTTGCTAAACTGAAGTCTTGGTGTTTGAAGAATGTATTTCTTCAGAGAATCATATGATTATCGATTATAATCAATAATACTCCTGCAGACATGAGCAGCTTTCAAAACATATGTTTCACCCAATGTTCACACATAACGTCTATTTTCTGGGTGTGTCTATGTTTTTATGGACCCTTTTGCACCAAGTTCACCATTGTGTGGTTCATGAATGACAACACATACAAGGTCATCCGTTTTTAAACCAGCAGCCTGCGTGGATCTGCTGCTGTTACAGAGCCAGTGTGAATGCCACAGACCCACTGAAACCACAGCATTAGCAGCGATGAAGCTGTAAATATCCACGCAAGAGACAAACCCCACTCAACCTTCCACTCTAACACCCTAACCGCCTTTTTTCCCGTTTTTTTCCTCCCTTTTTCTCAAAATCCACGTACAGATATCCACACCACCATCTTGTGGATGCTTCGATAGAGACGCACGCAGAGTCCTGCTGGAAGATGCCCGTCTTTGTTGCATCCCATACACACAAGAGTTGTGGAAAAACGCGAGTGTTTGAACGTTTTGCCACCTAGAGGGAAAAACGTTTTTAAGCTGGTGGAAAACATCCGCCGATCGTGTCGCAATAAAGGTAACCGAGCTGTTCAACGGGCGCAGAGTTTGGTTTGAGACACGATTCCAAGTCTGCGTGTCTACACAGAAATACACGAATAAACAAAAAGTGCAGTTCGGGATTTGAGATGTATGTTTATCATCTTCTGCATCAACCGACATCTTTACTGCAGCAAATCGTTTCTCTAATCAACACGTTCGCGTGAACCGGAGTCTAATGAAAGTGCGCAAGAACAAGCCTGTCGTGCTGCGGGGTTTTCAGGTGAAAACATCGCCATGCCACACTCCTGACAGTTTTTCCAACTGTAAAAAGGAAAAGCCTGATTCTATTAAGGCTACCAGTGTCTGGAAGAATTCCCTTTGGACTGTGCTGTGTTGCGAGACAGCAGAGGAGGGGGTCAGCCCGTGGAAACGCACAGACCTTCTCCCCTTCTCTATAAATCTACACTGTTATTTCTCGCTCGGGGAAAGCTGTGAGGCTCGCCATGACATCCCGCCGGCAGCGCACTTACCTCAGCCCGTATCACCACCGTCTGACTTAAATGTAAGTCCCGACTTCAGGCGAAATACACACCACATAAGAAAAACGCAATAAAGTCCACGTCCAAGCCGCTGCTCTGCAAATCCAAAGTAAGACGCGCAGTCTTTGCGCTCTGAAGACAGTTAACTGTACGTCCAGCATGTGTCTTTGAGGCAGACTGAGTGTGTGTTTGTGTGCGTGTGGTATGGGAGATAGAGATGCGGCTTTATCAGCACAGAAGATGTTTCAATGAGTCACTGCAGAGGCACTGGAAACGGTGCTGAATCTAATTGCTCTCGCAGACCGAGTGTATTGCGCGGACAAGATTAGTGATAGAGAAACCAGGTCTCTCTCTCTCTCGCTTGCCATTGGACTACACCGACTGAAATATACTAAGCCTCCAGCCAATGGATTGCCGCATTCTCTCCATCACCCTTAACCAGCCGCTGAGTTGTGGCAGCTCTGGCATGGAGCATGGCACCAGCTACTCTTCAAACCCGGTTCTGGGTGCTAACATCACTGCACAATAGCTCACAATCACAAGACAGGCTTTGCACTCATGCAAAGGAAAAACTTTGTCTTCCTATTCTTGTCATAGTTGAGGATAATCTGACAGGTTAGCGCTGTCAGATTATCCTCAACTTCACTGTTTTAAATCACGTCTTAAATCCCACTTTTGGCTTTTAACCTCAGTGAGACTTCGTTTCTCTTGTAATGAAATTAGTTATTTAATTAATTATTTTACTTTTGCTTTTATTTATATCTTATGTAATTTTATTATAGTTCCAATGTACAGCACTTTGTGTCAGCCGTGGTTGTTTTAAAGCGCTTTATAAAGGTGATGGTGCAAGTGTTTATTGTCCAGTGCATAAAAGCAATGTACAACTCAATGTATCTGTGTGTGTGTGTGTGTGTGTGTGCACATGTGTGTAGTTTCTCTTGGTTTTTACTTTAAGTCTGTTCATGTGTGAGTGACAAACTGCTGAAACAACAGCTACACCACCTGTGCTGAGTCCTTTGGAGGGGATTTGTGTTTCTGTCTGAACAGATTTTATTTTCATTTGTATTGTTGTTATGATAAATAACATGTCTGTGGTCCAAGTAATCCTGTAATGACATAGTAACAACTACTATGGGTGGGCCTGAACTTCAACATGTTGCCAGGCATTGTGGGTGAGATCTCATTCCTTTGAGGTGCAATGTACATATCGATATATATATATTTACATGTAGAATATATATATATTTTTTTCTTTTTTCATGTATATATATGAAAAAAGAAATATATATATTTACATGTAGAATATATATATATATATATATATATATATATATATATATATATATATATATATATATATATATATATATATATTTACATGTAGAATATGGCCAGGTTATTTTCCCAGCACGATATCTGATCACAGGCAGGGCGTATGTGTTGACAGCCTGGATCTTCTTCTTTCGGTTCAGCTGACTCCTCGGGACTTGCCTCTGCTGGTACTCGGTGGTTGCATCTTTCCTAGCGGCCTCTTCATGATGTTGTAGCGGTCCTTGATGTCTGGTACTGCAATCTCCCCGTCATGTCAGTGATCTCACTGAGGGGGTTCAGGCCTATGCAGAAGAGCAGCGGGGACAGAGCATCTCCTTGGTAGATCCTCCTTGATGGTGACTTGTGCTATAGATAGATAGATAAAAGGTCCCACATCCTCTTCATGTAACGCCTTCTGCTGTGGTTCCTTGCATAGTATCATTCCAACAACACCCTGTTCTCATCTCTTGCTACTGTTCCAGTCAGAACGTCCAAGCCATTATGGCTTCAGTTATGTCTCCGTCACTCATCCGAGGTAGGCTTGGTTAGTGTGTGTAACCAATATGAGAGCTTTGTAGTACGATGGGATTCAAAGCCAACAGCCATTATGTCGTCTCAATGTCCTTTACTTATTAAAAATGGTGAATGGACTGCTACTTATCTACCAAATTCTGTTTTTCTATGGATTCAAAGTACTTTCAGCTGCAAGTTTCATTTACCCAGTCAAACACATTCATCGTTTTATCTAGTCACATACACATTGACATGCTAATGGATGCATAAGGGGTAACTCAGGGTTCAGTATCTCTGGCATACATACTGGAGGAGTATGGGATTGAACCAGATGGAAGATGACCTGCTGTGCCCCCTGAGCCACAGTCGCCATTATCATAGCAGCGGTGTGGGACTGTAAGTCACTTTGGCGTTCAAACAAAGAACAGCTACAAACATTGTGTATTGTTTCAGGAATAAACAAATAATTGGGTGTTAGCATGCTGTTGACCAGTAACACTAGCATGCTAAACATGCAGGACTCATTGGGGTGGTGCTAGGGATGGGTATCGTTTAGGTTTTATCCGATACCGGTGCCAAACCAGTACTTTTGAAACGGTGCCGGTGCTTAAAGAATGGAGAACACAAAATTGGTCCAAAAACCTCTCATGTTCAGCTGTTTTTTTGTAAAAAGATAACAATGTTAGCCTTTTCTGCAGCTATGGGGCATATATGGTATCACTCTTGGCTGGAAGCAGCTTAAACAATGGAAAAAAACACAAACTTTGTCCAAAAACCTCTCATGTTTAACTGTTTTCCACTTTTTCTTTGGTCATTTTAGCCTTTTTGTCCAGGGTGAAGGGAGTATCTGCCATCAAACAAGAAGACAGCCGCATGTAGCTATGATGGTGTTTGCTAGTTCACCTTACATGCATTAATGTAATAACGTGGTTAGCCTACTCAACGTAAATTACACACAAACAACATGAAGCTACTCATGCAGAGAAGAACGGCTGCTGCTGCATCATCATCCTCATCATTTCTGCTACACTGGCAGGGCTAGGGGCCAGGACTCTCCTCTTCGGGTTTTTGGGGGATGTTGCTAACTCCGGGTCCGATAACAGGCACCACACCGCAGTAGATGTGCTCGGTGTGAGGTCTCGCAGCAAGCTATCAAATACGGCGCGTTTCTCGGCTTTTTAAAAAAACGCTATGCGTCTCCAGGTGTTTCATCAGATTTGAGGTGTTACCTCCTTTGACAGTATCACAGTATCACCTTAAAGCACTTGTTGCAGCTGCTGAGTTTGCATCTTTTGCTGTGAAGTACAGCCAGACTTTGACCGCTTCGCCTTGGGCGTTTTTAATCTGTAGCTCTGCTCTAAAAGAACGTACGTACCTGGACCCGCCTACTATCCTCGGAAACGTAAAATTATTGGCTAGAATCTAAAGTGTATCACAGCTCAGGAAGAAAAAAGCACCGAAATGTCATCTTTATAAAATGAGGACTCAGAAAACCTGGTATTTAAGCAGAAGTCAATACGGTAATGGGAGTTTCCATTTTTAAAGATGCCTTTAGGTAAACAACTTATAAATGCAATGCTGGAGTTCTTTGTTGGATTTTTAAAAACATCAATATTCTGTTCTCACATGCACTGAATGTAATATCATCCAAGGAGCTGTGCAATGTGTTAAAGATAGGTTATAAAGTCATGTTGGCAGTATTTTCATTTCTCCTAAAAACTCAATATGTTGTGTACATGTTCTCTAATTTCATGTGATCAGCACACAGCAGACTGAACAGCCTTTAACCAAGATCACCTGGTTTGATTTGCAGTCGCTGTCTGTTCCAGAGTCGGAGCAAACTGACACTTCCCACACTATGCTTCCTTGAGCAGTTCAAAGTATGCCTGCATATATATTGCCAGTTATGAAGTGTTGGTTGTCTGGGGAAAACTATAGAGCATGACTAATTCTTTTATAGGTGGTCAAATGAGTTTAGAAGCTGTGACTGTGACTCCCTACATGACAGGACCCATCATAAGCTATGGACGTTTAAGGGACGTTCAACCTCTTCTGAGTCTGTGGTGTGAATGGTAGCAAAATGAGAGGAATCGTTTATTACTCAGGCTACGTCCACAATAATGCGTTTTCTCTTCTTTTTGGCCTCTCGTCCACACTGAGACGCTGTTTTTCCCAAATGAAAACGCTCTCGAAAACACTAGCCCGGATAGATTTGAAAACGGTCTTTTGGTCTGAAAACGCTCCGCGTCCACACTAGCGTTTTCAGTCACTTTCACACAGTTGTGCGTCCACATTGTAACGGCCAAAGACGCTGACGTTCCAGTCCTGCGCATGCGTGAAACTCAATTTTGCCTCATTTCTGTCTGCAGCTTATTTACTTTCCGGCTCTTTGAAACGTCGGCAAAAGGTCGAGGAAAAGCATCAATCTTTTTAAATGGACTAACAATGAGGTGGAGTTGTTGCTGCGAGTAACACAAAAGTACAAAGTTGCAAAAGCGAGTGAGAATTAAAGAATGTGAAGAACAGCTCTCTGCAGCACGTACAGACTGATATTAATCTTTAATAAGGCTGTCAAACAAAACAACTGCCGCCCTCCGCTATCGTAGTTTAATTGGTCACATGACTGCATCATATGACTAACATGCGTCATCGTTTTTGAAAGTCTCCGTTTTCGCCGTCCACACTGCGACGCAAAAGCACCGTCTTCAAATGTGTGTGTTTTCAAAACGCTGCGTTTTCCTTCGGAGAAAACGGCGTCTCAGTGTGGACGGGAAGCCAAAACGGAGAGAAGACGATGCGCTACGAAAACGTATGAGTGTGGACGTAGCCAGAGAGAGTCATCTGCACTGAAATTTCAGTTCATGTGTATTACAAACTACACTCTCACCAGTCTAAGGAGCTTGGAAAGAAAAGTGTCAGGACTTCTTTAAATTTCCTTGAAGATGTTTCATCCGAGAAGCTTCGTCAGTGCTAAGAGCGACTGGTGGAGGTAGAGGATCAATACGAGGTCCATGACCTTCTTGGGGACACTCCCAGAGGGCTGAAAATCTGGGACCAGAAGAAGCTTCTCTCCCGTAGCGAGCTCAAGTAGATTTGTTTTCTTTGGCTTATTATTCTCTGTTTCTCTGAGGTTTATCGCATTTTGCTGATTCAGTCATCTGCTTCAAACAGTATTTAAATATTCCATCCATCCATTCGCTTCCGCTTATCCTTTTCAGGGCGGGGCGCTGGAGCCTATCCCAGCTGTCATAGGGCGAGAGGCGGGGTACACCCTGGACAGGTCGCCAGTCTGTCGCAGGGCCAACACACAGGGACAGACAACCATTCATGCTCAGATTCACACCTAGTGACAATTTGGATTATCCAATTAACCTATCCCCACAAGCTGCATGTCTTTGGACGGTGGGAGGAAGCCGGAGTACCCGGAAGGAACCCACGCAAACACGGGGAGAACATGCAAACTCCACACAGAAAGACCTGATGGTGGAACTGAACTCAGGACCTTCTTGCTGTGCGGCAACAGCGCTAACCACCGTGCCACCGTGCTGCCTATTTAAATATTCCTGTTTTTTTATTTTAAAGCTAAAAATGTTTTTGTTTAATAAGACTTTCTGTTTCTTTTGTTATTTAGGTTTTTATTTACCTTCAATCTGTTTCAGCATAATTCTATATCAATATTGTGTTTTTCTTTTATGGTTGTGCAGCACTTTGTGTCTGTGAAAAATGTTATTTAGATAAAGTTATTTATTTTACTTACTTTCTTACCAACCCTTAAACAGTAAACAGCAGGTACATTTCTCCTGACTCGTGTCAGGATGCTGTTTCATTGGGAGCTTGATACACTTTATCATTCAAATTCATTTGCATCTACACCGTTATCTTTCCTAGCTACTTGGAATAACTTCTTTGATGTAATTTTTTGGAGTCAGTGTCAAATAATGTTTCCAAAATAAACACACTTTAGTCAAATGCAAATTTTATTTGACATCAACAAAGAAAGGACAAGCAGACGGATGATATCATTTTCTTTATAACTCTACATTTAAATACAGATACTTATTAAAACCCTAGAAATAGATGCTAAAACATTTAAAGTTTCATTAGGATTCCTTTTGATTTCAAGGTCAAGTTAGTTTAGAGTCATGATGAACATCAGTGTTTCTCATCATCATGTTGGTGAAAAACAGGAAAAACAGTGCAGTCGTAGCCTGCAGACCAGGCAGGCAGAAGGCAGACTTCCTTTGATATCATCATCATTTATTCCCTCTCCCCACATCATAACCCTCAGCGGTCGGGGGTATCCTCCATGCCTCTGAAGTATATCAGCTTCAGTCAGCAGCTTGGCCCAGATTGACCGGATGACTTTCATGAGACTGATGAAGGGATGTCACTGCTGCCTGAGCGAAGCCGAATCAAATGTTCAGTAGGATTACAATGCCACCTGCAACCTGTGGCAGAGGACCTCTGAATCTGACACGCACCGTCTTTCTTCCTCTGCTCTGGCTGTATGTCGAGACACGAGTACTGAAGCTCAGAGGTGTGAAACGTGTTATTCTGCTGCCGCTGCAGATAATCGTTGTAAAAATAGAAACAAATGTCTGAATAATTAAAGAAGAGTTTGCACCATGTAAAAAACCTCTTTTTCTCCAATTCAGTGTGATTAGAAAAATGTGTCATTTTCAGCTCAGGATGAAACAAATCGTGCGATCGTGACATCATCTGAAGCGTTTGTCATCGTTGTCCCCAACCAATGATTTAATGACAAGTCATTTATGTCACTGAATATTATATTTAACTGACTTTACTTTTGTTTATAAACGTGTGTGTGTGTGTGTGTGTGTGTGTGTGTGTGTGTGTGTGTGTGTGTGTGTGTGTGACTGACCTAGTCGTTCTCGTTTGATATACTTTGTGTAACTTCTGCAAACCCTTTCCTGTGGCTGACAGTTGTGCAAAGAGCCGTGGGCCTTACATGGTGAAAAGCTCCTTGCTCATTATAGCAGACACCTGATTGCAGTAGCAGTGTTTGTCAAAAGAGAGAGCACCAATCCACAGTGTTTCTGTCCTGTCTCCATCCTCTCACCCCCAACCACTCACATAAAGTTGTGTGAGCCTCCCTGTTAGGTTGAAATTGTTAAATGTTGTCATTGTGTTACTTAAATTTGTAAGTCTTGGTTCAAACTATGATCAAAGACATTCCTGTGTTTCTGACCCCCTCCCCAGCCTGTTGGATGGTGGGGGAGGCTGTAGTGTTTTATTATAGGCACATATGTGAAGCTTCTGTTTTCTTGTTTAGTAACTTCCTGCATTTATGACCCTTTGGTGAGCAGGAGGTCACACAAACACACACACACACACACACATTCTCGCACATGCATACACACACATACAAGGGCCCGACACAGCACAGGGGTGTTACAGTGGGTGGTGCCTGTATAAACTGTAACTGTATTCAATAAAAAGGCTGCAAGGAAGGCTGTTTATTTGAAGTTGGCTAGGAAACAGTGTTCAGCTCCAAGAGCCTGGTTCCAACCAGCCTCCTTTGCTAGCAAGCAAAACCCGGTTCTGTCATTGTCTTGCTTTCTGTCACCAAGTGCTTCCTCAGAGAGGGTCCTTTGATTTTTGGGGTTTTCTCTGTCTCATTGTAGGCTCTACCTTACAATATAAAGCGCACCGAGCAGACTGTTGGAGTGGTTTGCCTTTATATAACTGAAAAAAAGGCAAATGTGTTATTTTCTAAGTCAGAAGTAAAATTTAAAAAGAAGAAAACAACCAACCACATTTAAAAATGAGATAACCTGAGTTAAGGCAAAAAGCAAATTCAATATTTTCATTGATTAAGGACAAAATGTAGCCAAACTATCTGTCAAAAAGTAACTGCTCATGCCACCATGTGCAGCAAGAACTGGGATTGACTAAAGACGCCACAGGAGAAGATCGCTGCAGCAAAGCATCCTCGCTCGTCAGTCTCACCCTATTCAGGCCCCACATATAAGTTATATGTTATTATTAATGAACACTACTTATTTCCAAAGTGCAAATCAGTTTTCTGCAGATAGAACAGGACTGTATGTGATAGGTTTAGAGTTGCTGTCCAGGTGAAGATGTTATGATATTATGCACCTGCAGATTAACTTTAGTCCCCCCCCCGGCCGTTGCATGGCAACAACTGGAATTTTACGTATCCTAATGCCTGTTCTCAGTCTTGCACTTGTTTTCACACCATCGTATTATTTCTGCTGCTGGCGTGCTGCACACTCATAGCCTAAAGTAGTCCTCATAAGGGCTTGCTGTTTATTCAACAGTGATGCTCTAGTTGCTCCCCAAACATGTTCTGAATCCCAAAAACACTGTTGACATTTTAGCACTCGTCCCTTAATTAGTGAGCGACTGTCTGCTGGTCAGCATTTCATTAAAACAGCCTCAGAGAACTCTCCACTGTTTGACACCACGGTACATATCTTTGCGTCTTTTGTCGTAGTTCAGCACCTGTTTATACAATCTGCTTAATCCAATCACTTCGTAACACTGTGTTATGGTTCCTGATTCCCCTGGTGGTTTGTACCGTCACTACATGTTACAGCAGTTTGTCTCAGCAGCTCTTATCTGTGTATCACTGTTGCTCACTCTCTCTTTCATGCACACACATGCAGTCTGGTCATTTCTAGAGTTACATAGCATCCATTTTTTTATTCTTTCTCCATGAAATCTGCTCTAAAATACTGCTGAAATGCTATTCTAAGTAGAACTGAACTGGTAAAAAAAAAGTTTCCTTCTGCTTCCCAACCATCATTTCTTGGTCCAGTATGGCTCTTGGTCCCAGCTTTCAAATGGAAACAGTTCTTGTTCAGTTCAGTTATAGACCGGCCCAAAACCACGCCCTAACCTGTGTGTGTGTTTTCTTAATTTCACCTTATATGTAGCATCAATTCAAAGTTGAACATCTAATGAAAAAAGATACATTGTGTCATTTGTGTACAACAAAATGACACAACAGCAGTAAGTTATTACGTGTATATATATATATGTATATGGTATATGTACACTGGGTACAGTATACGTCTCTTATAGAACAAACTGCCTACCAGGCCTGTAGACTAAACAGCAGCATCACAAGACGAGGGCAAGAAGTGTGGCGGTTAATACTTCACAGAGGACAAGCTTGCCTCTGATGATTTAGACAAACAGTGGCACTAGCCACATGCCGAGAGACAGAGATGGTAGGATGTGGGGGAGGAGGGATCCTGAGACAGCAAGGACTCTTTCGTTTGTGCTTAAACACAGACAATTCCTGTCGCCTCAGGGTAGCAAACAGATACATAAAGGCAGTAAAGAGGCTAGTGAGGCATGACAATGGGATTCTTCAGGAGCAGCCAGCCTCTGGTGGCTCCACAACGCATGAAGACAAGGATGAGGCCCCTTCAGTGGATACTTAGCAACAAGTGCTGTGTATCTGCCTTCACTGGATTCTGACATGCTGTAGTCTCCTTGTTAATGGCACAGAAATAACAAAATAACTAGAAATATTTAACAGTCTATAAGTACACCGATGATTAATACCAGTCACTACTCTGCTTAAAAGAGCTCCTGGGCCTCAAGATGTTGGAAACACAATCGCTTTGAACCCGAAGACTCAGCTGTCGAACTCAAAAGACATCACCTTAAAAACTGCCAAGTTTAAATTCCAGCTTTAGCTGCTCTGTAGTTTTCTGTCAGTTTATCTAAATGATAATATAATAATAATGCCGTACCAGTAAATATCTGTGTCAGCAGACTTCGACTTCGTAGTACAGACCTACTAAGGTCACACTTTTTAAATTGCCTTATTTTTTCCCTCATTCTGGAGCCTTCGTACTGATTACGTAGAAAAGATGCCAACATGATTTTTCTTAGGCTACAACTCACTTTTTTATAATCATCTTTAAATATGAATATTATATTATATATTGCTAGAAAAATGGACTGTTTGTAACGTATCACCATGTTCAACTGGTGTCCGGTCAAAACACATTAAACGATATAAAAGGTCTCCGTTTCGGGTATCTTCTGAGACCATGCTTATCTTCTAAAAGTAGTTTTCCAATAGTTGTTTTTGTCATGATCTGTGGTCTTTTGACCCAGCGTTTTAAGTTTGAGTTTATTTTGTTCATTAGGTTATCTAAGTTCATTTGTTTATTAGATTCCCCTTGTGTATCCAACCCCTGTTAAGTCTCCCTTGTCCTTCATGTGCTTCATGTCTGTGTTTCTTATGTTGTCATGCTTGCGTTTCATTATGTTTCCCATTTTATTTTGAAAGGTCCTGTGTTCCTGCATTTTGTTTTACTTTCCCCTGTGGCGTTGTTATGTTCATGTTGTGTCTACTGTGCCTTTCTGTTCCATGTTTCAGGTCCCTATGTTCTGTCTCCCCAGTCTGTTAAGTTTACATGTCTTGAGTTCTGTCAGTGTGTTTCCTGTTTTACTTTCACAGTCTGTCCTATGTTAATGTTTCTAGTTTTGCTTCCCTTGTCTCGTCCTGCCTAATTACTCCCAGCTGTGCTCTCCTCCTGTGGCTCATTCCCGCTCGTTATTCCTCAGTGTATTTAAGCCCCATGTTTCTCTTTGTCAGTGTTGCGTCCTCCCTCATGGCTGTGTGTCAGTTTATCCATGCCCCAGTTTAGTTTTGTTGTATTTTTGTCCCATTCTGCAATAAAGCAGCTTTTTGAGTTTTATTCCTGCGTGCTGAGTTTTGCGTTTGGGTCCTTCTCTTGCCTGCACACAGCCGAAACATGGCAGTTTTTTAACACGCACGTTCTTATTCTGTTAGTTTAGTAACACATGCTGTGAACATGTGTGTAATGTTGCCATCTGCTTTTTTTGTACAAAAAAAGTTCTCATCTAAAACTGCTGCAAGCTTTGTCACAGTAATGTTGCTGATGATACTGGTTCTATTTTCTCCACCATCCAACGCAAATCATTAGGATTTGTTTAATGTTGAAAACCAGCCCAACGAGACTTCAAAGTGGTCGCCACGGTCTGTTATATAAACATGCAGAAGTAGAAATGAATGCTGCAAAGCTACAGGCCTGACTGCTCATCATTTCTCCGTTGAAGAGTCCTTCTGCTGGGCTGGGGTTGGTATACACTCAGCTGGGTATGAGTGTGTAACATCTATAGGTTACGGTGGCCCTGAGAGGCCAAATGGACTGCAACTTCAGAAAACACTTGCAAAAAGAAAAACGCTGCAAAAAGAAAAACGCTGCAAAAAGAAAAATGCTGCAAAAAGAAAAACGCTGCAAAAAGAAAAACGCTGCAAAAAGAAAAACGCTGGAAAAGCACACACAACCCTACGGAAATAGGAAAAAAGACAACGGAAATGTTTCTGGGGAGACAATAACCGGACGGACCAGTTGCACAAACCAAAACATGCTAACAAGTGCACTGGGACTGGGAGACACTTCAACAAAGTGGAAGTGGAGCGGCCAAAGAGTAAACTTTCAAAAGTAAGTACTGAATATGATGTCACTTATTTATGTGCAAATGTTTAATAACGAGGAACATTAAAACATTACTGTTGGTCACATGTCGGCAAAGTTATGTGACATTAGCGATGTTTGTACTTTCAGCGTTTACTTTGTTTTAAAGTCTTTACTTTATACGCCGCAAGTGTTTTTCTTTTTGCAGCATTTTTCTTTTTGCAAGTGTTTTCTGAAGTTGCAGTCCGTTTGGCCTCTCAGGGCCACCGTAATAGGTTCTTGACTAGCTATAGCATGTCATCTGTGCAGATGAATGAGCCAGCGTTGTGTTAGCAGTATCATGCAGCTGTTTCTGTGCTGTTGATCAGACTTTTGACTTAAAACATAAATGGCAGCTGCCGTAGCAAACAGGACGGCAGACAGATGGGGCGTCATGCATCACAACCTAAAGGTGAGGTCTGAGGTGTTGCACATATCTGGATGGTGCAGCTGGTGTTTACTGTGCACTTTAATCAAAGTATGTCAGCCGTTAGGCTGTGATAGTTCCACTTCTGTCTGATCACATAAACCTCGTTATCATTCACTTCTTTTTTGTGCCATTGCATTAGATTTTACATGGCTTTCAAAAACACAGGAGAAGAAGGACCCGAGTCATCTCTATTCTCTGAAGGTCATTTAATATCTGCTGGATGATGCCCAGGACCTTTTATGAGCCAGTAGCATGACCTGTGCTGTGGTTTAAAGAGATCTGCAGGGCCAGTAATGCTGCGACTGTGGAGCTTGATGGATGTGTCAGAAAGGACAAAAGTCTGTTGCAGTACAACATATCAACATATTGCTTATTAAGTATCCTGATTGTGATTATCGTGGCTATTCCAAGCATGCCCAGAAATATTTAACTTGCTTTAATCTGAGCCTTGGGGCATCGACTCAGTAACCAAACAAGCACAAAAAGACGTGTTGTTAACATTACAACCAAATGCAATTCTCAGTGTAAATAACTCTAGTTTACTAGCTGAACAAATCAAAATCTAGTGATTCCTGTCATCGTCACGGTGTTCTCCATTCGGGCTTTCTTACTCTGTGAGCACTGCAAACATTTGAGTCATCACATCATTTAATCTACAGGGGATTGTTTTCAGTGTCTCCATGTTTTATCCAAGTCGCTCTGTTGCAGAGAAACATGGAGCTCTGTGGGGGCATCCATCCAAATCAACATCCAGCTATTAGTTTTACATTTTAAATCATAGCGAAATGACTGAAAATCAAATACAATGTGGAGCCTGTATAGCTGTCAGTCTCTCCTTATCCAGGGAGCAATATTTGGATAAACATCTGCACTAATATCCTGAATACTTGTACCAGAAAACCTGAAGCAAAACCCAGAATGTAAAACTGGGCTAAAGGGAATCAACATGAGTCCATGACCTTGACTTGGTAAAAGCAGTCCCTGCTCTGCAGCACGCTGGTCACTGGCTGTGGTCGCTGGCTGTGGTCACTGGCTGTGGTCACTGAGTGCCCATTAGCTGCTGGCAGGCACTGCAGATGTTGCAGCTCACACTGCCTGGTTTTAGAAATTGTGTTTAATCATATAAAATGATAAGCTGTGGGCATTAGTTTGTGTAATCACGCATGTCTCCTGGCTGTGTGAGTCAGCAGAGTGAGGAAACAAACTATGTCAAATGTTCATTATAGCTGCATTAGAGCTCTATCTGTTGGACAGTAAGTGGCGGGGTGGGAGGCCACAGTCACACAGCTGCCATGCTGGATAAAGATGGATTATTTGTTTGGCAGCAAAATAATCCTGTGCGACTGTTGATTGGCTACAACCTCCCTTTGTTCTGATTTGTGGTTGTAGAGGTGTGATCTCCTCCCAGAAATGTTTCGATACAGTTCATTTGAAGTTTGCTGCCGTCTGTGCTCACTGAATGCAGGCTCTCTATTAATGTAATGACAATATGTTATATATGTTGTAATAAATCATTTATACCCTGGAGGTTCCTGCACCAGGGACGGACTGTGTCTTCTTAAAACAAAACTTAAATCTGAAATCTGTTTTGAGGTAGTTGGTAGTGAGTGTCACAACCAAAGGAGGCGCTGCCATCGTGTGCTTTGTTTCTATTTGTGTGCATTATTGGAGAGATTGCTTTAAAGGCATCGTCCTGTAGATCATCATCCCACACCTCATGTTTTTGTGAATAGAGGAAACTCTGTACACCATAACAGCCACAAACTATCAGCACATGTTGTTTTCGTTCAAAGCGAAGGAGCAGTTTCTTTTATCCATCCACCTCAACTCCTCCACCTGACAGAAATCCCTCTAAACAGTGCCCCTGTAACCTTCACTCGTTGTTCTTAATAGAAAACAGAAACAATGTAAAGGTTTTAAATATGAGAGAAAACCCAGACGTATGACATCAGTCATCAAAGCAAGTGATCCTGGCAATCAAAGTCCAGAAAACAGCTAAAGGTTCTCATACAGTGTTTAAAGAGAACTTTACTAGTGATCAGAGATGGGCAGTAACCCGTAACACGTTGCTGTAATCTGATTACTTTTTTCAAGTAATGAGTAAAGTAAGGGATTACTATTGCAAAAACGGTAATTAGATTACGTTACTTTCCCGTAGGAACGCTGCGTTACTGCGTTACTAAAACCGTGATTTTTTGCGAGAATGTCTCATGACAGTGACGTAAGCGAGTGCGACGTTCGTGACAACAGCTGTGTGCAGATCAACAATGGATCATATATCGAGTGCAGAGAGAGTATGAGCGTGCAGCGTTTAAAGCGTGGAAGTACTGACCTTACTTTGAGTTTGATTCCATAAAAAGTGACAAAAACATTAGTGTCCGTTGTGCGTGGGAAGAAAACTTCTTTTTACAGAGAAGAAAAACCCTAAACTTCAGAGCAAGCACCGAGTAGCTACGACGTAATGGGAAACTCACAGAGAAACTCGCAGATTCTTCCACTGACCGCTGCACACCTGCACCAGGGTAAACCTCCGCCTACCCCACTCCTGCTTTACAGGTGAAAATAGAGCAACAGGACCGCTAGTCTTTGACTTTATTTATTTTCTGCTGTGTTTTACTTGCATCTATTTGAAAGACTGAGTGTAAACACAAAAAAAAATTATTTTATGTGCTGGAATGTGCAGAAAATAGGTTTAAATGTTAAACTAATGTCTTGATGCATAAAGTTAAAAGATTAAAACTAATAAAACAAGTTTTAAAAAGAGACTTTTCCATTTGATTACATTTTGTATGATGATTATGCAGAAAAAGTAGAATTGGGCTGAAAGATCTATCACTTTATCACCTATTCAGGTTGTAAATTGTGTTTTTAAAAAGTAACTAAGTAACTAAGTAATTACTTTTGAAAATAAGTAATCAGTAAAGTAACAGGATTACTTTTTTGGGGAAGTAATCAGTAATTAGTTACTGATTACTTTTTACAAGTAACTTGACCAACACTGATATAAGAAAATTAAAAACTACTGCGTTGTACAAAGACAATCTGGCAACTGGGGAGTGTTACAAAGAGGGCACAGATGCTTGGGAGACTGACAGGTTAAGTGCAGACTGATGGTGGTGAACTAGCAAAGGAGCCTGACGATAGTGTGAAGAAACCAGAGAGTGCACCACAATGACAAATGTAAAGGTTACACTGAGCTTAAAGTCAGAGTTTCCTGTGTCTGGTAGCTCTGTTGTTACTGGATAAAGCACCATAATGATTAATGGAGAAGACATTACCTGGTCAGGACAGGTATGTTTTTATCTGCAAGCTAAGCTATGCCTCACTAACATCATGAATGAAGTCCGCTTGTAAAGTTTGTGGATACCTGTTGGTCAGTTCAGCGTGCATGGATTAAGTTGGAGATGCGAAAAATCAAAGTAAAAATATTTTTCTTCCAGGCTACTGCCAAGTCTCTCTAACAGCCCTGCACCTGCAGCTCCTAACACAGAAAACGCACAGTGAATACCTGCAATCAATACAATCATTTTCACTTTGATCTGCCACCAAGCTGAAGGGATCTCCACGTCCTCCATGTTAACCGGTGGAACTAAACACACCGAGTACCTTTAATGTTTAAATGTATGCAGTTTAAAGTTTCACACAGTAGAAATAAATTCAAATTCAAATTCAAATTCAAATTTTATTTGTCACACACACACAACCATACACAGTATGACATGGGGGTGAAATGCTTGTAGCTGCGCAATGCCCGACCATTAAATGACAGAAAAAAGATTTACAGTATTTACAATTTACTACAAAATTTACAAATTAACTTAGGAATTTACAGTAAAAATAAAAATAAATAAAAATGTGCAAACAGCAGAGAGAGATTATAAAGATTATAAATTATAGGAAATTATAGGAAATGTGTGGTGGTGCGTGTGGTGATGTGATGTGTGTGAGAGTCCAGTCTTATAGTGATGTGTGTGGGAGAGTACAGTCCTACACCTGGTTCAGGGCCCGAATAGCCTGGGGGAAGAAGCTCCTCCTCATTCTCTCTGTTTTGGCCTTAAGGGAGCGGAAGCGCTTCCCAGACCTCAACAGTGAGAAGAGTCCATTGTTGGGATGGGAGAGGTCCATCATAATCTTCCTAGCTTTGGACTTGCACCGCTTGGTGTAGATGGACAGCAGGTCAGGGAGCTCTGATTGAATGATGCGTTTGGCTGAGCGCACCACTCTTTGCAGATCTCGTCTGTCCTGCTTGGTGCTGTTCCCAAACCAGGTGCAGATGTTTGCCGTCAGGACGCTCTCGATGGTGCAGCAGTAGAAGTTCTTGAGCACCTTCAGTGGCAGATGGAAGTCTCTAAGTCTTCTGAGGAAGAAGAGACGCTGACGGGCTTTCTTAACCTGTGTGTTGATGTGGCAGGACCATGACAGGTCCTGAGTGATGTGGACACCCAGGTATCGGAAACTGTCCACTCTCTCCACTGGCGTGCCACTGATGATGAGGGGTTTGTAATTCCTCGCCTGCTTTGTGGTGAAGTCCACGATCAGCTCCTTAGTCTTGCTGATGTTTAGGAGGAGGTTATTCTCCTGGCACCAGGTCTCCAGGTTCCTAATCTCCTCCAGGTAGGCCGTCTCGATGTTGTCGGAGATCAGGCCTACAACAACAGTGTCATCAGCAAACTTGACAATGGAGGTGGTGTCTGATGTGGCTACACAGTCATGAGTAGGGATGGGTATCGTTTAGGTTTTATCCGATACCGGTGCCAAACCGGTACTTTTGAAACGGTGCCGGTGCTTAAACGGTGCCCAAACCGGTGCTTAAAGAATGGAAAACACAAAATTGGTCCAAAAACCTCTCATGTTCAGCTGTTTTTTTGCAAAAAGATAACAATGTTAGTCTTTTCTGCAGGTATAGGGCATATTTGGCATCACTCTTGGCTGGAAGCAGTGCTTAAACAATGGAAAAAACACAAACTTTGTCCAAAAACCTCTCATGTTTAGCTGTTTTCCACTTTTTCTTCGGTCATTTTAGCCTTTTTGGCCAGGGTGAAGGGAGTATCTGCCATCAAACAAGAAGACAGCCGCATGTAGCTATGATGGTGTTTGCTAGTTCACGTTACATGCATTAATTTAATAACGCGGTTAGCTTACTCAACGTAAATTACACACGAACAACATTAAGCTACTCACGCAGAGAAGAACGGCTGCTGCTGCATCATCATTTCTGCTACACTGGCAGGGCTAGGTTCATCGGATTTAAAGTGTGACCTCCTTTGACAGTATCAGCTTAAAGCACTTGTTGCAGCTGCTGAGTTTGCATCTTTTGCTGTGAAGTACAGCCAGACTTTTGACCGCTTTGCCTTGGGCATTTTTAATCTGTAGCTCTGCTCTAAAAGAACGTACGTACCTGGACCCGCCTACTATCCTCGAAACGTAAAATGATTGGCTAGAATCTAAAGTGTATCATTCCATACCAGTTGGTGGCAGTAATGCACCTTTCAGTTGTTTGCCAACCGCCAATAGAAATGTAAGGAAGAAGAAAGTGTATCACAGCTCAGGAAAAAAAGCACCGAAATAAAGCACCGAAATGCGCGCTGCTTTTCGGTCTGGTTACTACCGTTTATGTCAGAACCGGTGCCATGATGGCACCGGATACCGGTACCCATCCCTAGTCATGAGTGTACAGTGAGTACAGCAGGGGGCTTAAAACGCAGCCCTGAGGCACTCCAGTGCTGAGTGAGATGGAGGGGGAGACTTGTCTTCCCACCCTCACTGATTGGGGTCTGTCTGTGAGGAAGTTGAGGATCCACTGACACAGTGATGAGCTGAGTCCTAGATCCGTCAACTTGGTGAAAAGCTTAGAGGGAATTATTGTGTTGAATGCTGAACTGTAGTCCACGAACAGCATCCTAACATAATTCCCTCTGCCAGTGTCCAGGTGACTCAGGGATGTGTGGAGCAGGTGAGATATGGCATCGTCTGTGGAACGATTAGTCCGGTAAGCAAACTGAAGTGAGTCGATGGTGGCAGGAAGTGAAGAAGTGATGTGGTCTCTCATCAGTCTTTCAAAACACTTCATCACAATTGAGGTCAGTGCTACTGGACGGTAGTCATTGTGGCAAGCGGGCTGTTGTTTCTTTGGAACAGGAACTATAATGGACTGTTTGAAGCACGTGGGAACCACGGCTTGGGCCAGGGAGAGGTTGAAGATCTCCGTGAACACCGGTGTTAGCTGGTCAGCGCAGGCTCTCAGGACCCGGCCAGGGATTGCATCTGGTCCTGCTGCCTTCCTGGTGTTCACCCTCCTGAAGGTGTTCCTCACGGCATGCTCTGTGATGATGAATGCATTTTCTTCACTGGTGCACTCTGAGCGCGCGCAGCCGTTTGTTGTTTTCATTGCTGCGGCGTCGAAGCGAGCATAAAACGTGTTCAGCTCATCAGCCAGTGAAGCATCGGCATTCATCATTGAAGAAGCTCGTCGTTTATAGTCCGTTATAGTCCGCAGTCCTTTCCACAGGCTCCTAGAGTCGCACTGTCGTAGCTGTGACTCTAGTTTTTCCCCGTAGCTCCGCTTTGCCTTTCTGACCGCGCTGCGCACGTTGTAGGACGCAGCCTTGTATAGGTCCATATTACCGGAGACGAGCCCTTCATTGTAGGCAGCGGTGCGTGATCTCAGAGCGTCGCGGATGTTTTTATCCACCCACGGCTTCTGGTTGGGAAACATTCGGATGATAGTTCTTTCTGCTGTGTCGTCCGCTAGTTTCCCGATAAATCCCACAACCGCTTCCGTAAACATGTTTATGTCGTCAGAGCTGCACCAAAACATGTCCCAGTCTGCGTCATCCAGTGCGTCCTGCAGCGCGGCCACTGATTGGTCCGTCCAGCGAGCGACCTCCCTCCTGGTGGTTGGTGCTTTAGCCTTTGTTTGTAAGCAGGCATGAGGAAGATGGCGGCATGGTCCGATTTCCCAAATGCCGGCAGGGGTTGAGCCTTGTAACAGTTCTTGAACGGGGTGTAGCAGTGGTCTAATGTCCTAGTGCCCCGGGTGGGGCAGTTGATGTGCTGGTGAAGGTTGTGAAATGTCCGTTTGAGATTCACTCTGTTAAAATCTCCCATAACAATGAGTGCGGCATCTTGGTGAAGTGTTTGTTGATGTGTGAGAGCCTCATGTAGCTCACATAAGGCACTGTCCGAGTCCGCGTGAGGCGGAATGTAAACAGTGCAGGCAATGACCGCAGTGAATTCCCGAGGGAGATAGAAAGGGCGACATTTAACGATCAAAAGTTCCAGATTGGGCGAGCAAGAGCGTGTGAGTGGGTAGATGTTTGTGCTGTCGCACCATCTGTTGTTCACCGTCAAACACACTCCACCACCTCTTTTCTTCCCCGACTCCATTGTCCTGTCCATACGGTAAACCGAAAAGAACCCCGTCGGCTGCACGGCGTGGTCTGGTATCGCTGGGTTCAGCCAAGTCTCGGTGAAGCAGAGGAGGTTGCAGTCCCGAATGTCTCTCTGGAACTTGATTCTGGCTCTGAGGTCATCAAGCTTGTTCTCGATGGATTGAACATTGGCTAGCAGGATACTGGGCATGGGTGCGCGGTGTGCGCGAGCCCGTAGCCTGTTCCTGATGCCGGCTCGTTTACCTCGAGGCCGTCGCTTAGGGTCGCGTCCTTTGTTCTCTCTCAGGATCTCAATATAAAAAAAAAATATAAAAATATTCAAAATAAACAGCAGCATTGAGAGTGCACTCAACATTAAAAGAATTAACTCATGTTAAAATGTTTATTCAATCACTCTGGTGCAACATTAACACCTTGTTTGCAACAATCTTGCATTTTACCATATAGATCTTATCATTGTTCCACCTTCATCTACTTATGTTTCTAAGTGGAGCTGGCAGCACTTATAGGGATTATTATGTGCTGAAGAAGAGTCAAATGATATATGAAACGTCTCCTTTTATGTGCTTGTTCACAGAGCCTGAAGCAGAACGCACAGCTTAACACAGAAAACTGACAACCTGTTATCTCCTACGCAAAGAAAGCCCGGCTATGTTGAACTTCCTCCATATTACACCTCTGAGAGATAAAACAAGAAATCAATGCATCTTTAATAAAGCCATAATCTAAAACACATATTCTCTCACTACATGACACTGTCACAGGTGCTGACTGTGAAAACAAACCGCCAACTGTTGTAGGCTCAGCTGAAGGATAAATGATGCAGAAATTGGACGAAAGAGCAAAGAGCTCTGGATTTTGTTTTTGCATTTCTTTGAATAATATCTCATTTCCTTGTGAACTGTGAAGCTCACGGTGAAGTCGGATTCTTCGGGTGTGAGTTCAGGGTCAGGGAGGTGAATGAAGTTATATCCAAGCAGAGCGATGATGCCTCTGGGTGGAACTTCAGTTCAGGAACAGCTCAGCTTTTGCAGAGGTTTGCACTCCGAGTGCCTTCTAATTAGCATGAGTGATGGAAACTCCTCCTGATTTTACTGTTGGCCTTGAATTCATTTTCACAGCGTCTCCATGCAAATACTGTTTTCCACCCCCATTAAAGTGTTTGGAGAGCATTTCAGGCATGTCGGGAGGGGGGCTGCAGGAGGATTGAGGGACTTTACAGCACTGTGGGGCCACCATGTACACGCACATGCACAGAGACACACTTTCCCTATAATTTAATACACATTGCATACATAACTCTCTCTGGAAATATGACTAAATAACACATTAATACTGTGACTTTATTAAGAAAAAAAAGTCACAATTCACAACAACACACAACAAAAACAGGTCCAGATCCAGTCCAGGTAAGTCTGTCAGAGGAATGTTACGAACGTTGCTCCAGAGATGTTCATGTATGTATGTAGTGCTTCCCATTGGTAGTTTTTCATCCTCAGTAAGTGTATGCCCCAACCTGATGGGTCCTATCTGTATAACATTAGTTATTTTTTATTTTATTTAAAAGTTGCTCATTTTCTTACACTCCTGTTGTATTCCCAGCTTGTGTTCTGTTCCCCATCCTTCTGTGCCAGTCCTGTTTTCATTTAGTTATCATTCTCCTCATACCTGCAGCTGTTCTCGTTACAGTTGCCAGATTGTCTAGTTTCATTATTCAAACTCTTTTATGCTTTTGTCTCTTTTACTTTGGATGTTTCCTTGTGCATATGATATATAGAACTGTTTATCGGACTATGACCTTTGTCTGCTACCTCACTGTCCTCCTCCCTCACTATGTATTACTTTGTTTGGATTTTGAACTTTGTTCTCCTGAGTCCTACATTTGGAACCTCTTGGCCACTTTAGTTGCACTGAAACATGGTATAGGTAACAGAAAGCTCGGGAGGTAGAGCCAGTCACATACTAGTTGGAAGGTTTGATCCCCATCTGTTCCAGTCTGCACACCAAGTTGGTCTCCAATGCATCTATGGCAGTGTGAATGTTAGATAGAAAGTGCATAAAGTGCCTGTTTGAATGAGTATATAAGAACCAGACCATTTACCATTCAGCACAATAATTAGCTGCATGTTTAGTTTAGTCTGTCTTTGTAGCAAGTGAGGAAGAAACCTGTTATTTTTTTTGGCATGGTTTGTTTTTGTTAACTGGAATGTTCCATTGTCGTTTCGATAAATATCTGTCTACATGAAAATACTGAAAATGTTCCTGGGAATGTGGAACTGGGGCTAAAAAAGGAGTAGGCCCAGGTCCAGTGCTGGGTGCATGCTAAGATCCAGTAGCATCAGGAAGGAGTACCCATTTGGTAGTAGCCCAAGGATCTGCAGACTGTCCTCTGCACTAGTGCGGGATGCTGTCAGGTAGTGTTGGGAGCCCACCGGCAGCCAGGATGAGGAGCTCTACTAAAAGAAAAGGCTCTGTAATGGGGTGGACAGCAGGAGTTCCTGCAGCATGCTTGTAATGCCCTGTCCTGTGAGAATATATAAGACTCAGACGGAGGAGGGGGCTGCATGTATGCAGACTTAAAAATGCATAAATTCTTACAAATGTCTTGGATAACCTTAAAGGCCGTATAGCACCGTATCACCCTATTAGAGCACTCCACTCTCAGATTGCGGGTTTAGGATATTTAAAAGCAGAATGGGAGGCACAGCTTTTCCTCTTCTTGTTGAACCAGCTTCCAGTTTGCATTCAGAAGACAGACACTATCTCTACTTTTAAGATTAGGCTTCAAACTTTCCTTTCTACTAAAGCATATAGTTAGGGCAGCTGTTGGTGCTATCATCATCCATGAGTGTTTCTTTTTACACAGCTTTTTCACACACTATGTGTTTATGCACCACTTTGCATGTAATTGTTAGTCATTACTGATAACCTCTGACTCTCTGTGTGTTTTTGTCCTGTCTCCCTCCACTCAGCCCCCCACACAGATGGCTGCCCTTACCTGGGTTGTTCTGATGGAGGTATCTTCCAGTTTAAAGGTCACTTGTTGCCAAGCGCTTGCTCATATTGTATTATTGTAAATATTATAATATAAAGTGCCTCAAGACAACTGTAATTGTTATTTGGTGCAATGTAAATAAAACTTGATTGAATTTAAAACACACACAAAAATCAACAAAACAACAAAACAACAAAACAACAAAATAAAAACTCACAATATCACTCTCTCAAGATATCAGCAAAACAACAGTAGTCACCCCAGCTTTGGCATTGCAAGACAAAGTCATGTTTTTCCCCATTCACATGTCAGGCTTCTCTCTGGTAAGACCACAGGTGGAGGCGTCTGTTTCTACATTAATAGTGGCTGGTGCACAGATGTAACAGTGATTGCTCAGCACTGCTCTTCCTCTCTGGAATACCTTTTTATTCACTGCAAACCGTTTTATTCTCCGCGGGAGTTTGCTTCATTTATCTTGGCTGCTGTTTACATCTCGCCAGATGCGGATGTGCAGGCAGCTCAGTGCGTCCTCGCGGAGCAGATACTGCACATGGAGCGGACATTCCCGGACTCTCTCATTATTGCTCTTGGGGACTTTAACAAAGCCAATCTCAGCCAAGAGCTTCCCAAATACAAGCAGTATATTAAATGCCCGACCAGAGAAGAGAGGACATTGGACCACTGTTACAACGTGGTGCCCCACGCTTCACTCTGACTTTCTGACCACGTCATGATCCACCTGATCCCCGCGTACAGACAGAGGCTGAAGCTCTCCAAACCTGTCGTGAGGACTAAAAAACTGTGGAGCAACGAGGCTGTGGAGGAGCTTCGCACGTGTTTGGAGTCTACAGACTGGGACACAATGAGGGCTGCTTCTAACAGCTTGGATGAGTTTACGGACACTGTCACCTCCTATATCCACTTCTGCGAGGACAGCATTGTGCCATCACGCACCAGGGTGAGTTATAACAATGACAAACTCCGGTTTACTCCTAAACTCAAAAAGCTGTGGCTGGAAAAGAGAAAGGCGTTCAGAAGCGGAGACAGGGACTGCTACAGAGAGGCCAAGTACAGGCAGAGGTGGGTCGAGCATCCAAAAATTGTACTCAAGTAAGAGTAGCATTACTTTAAAATATTATTACTCAAGTAAAAGTGAAAAGTAGTCGTCAAAAAAGTTACTCAAGTAAGAGTAAAAAAGTACTTGGCGAAAAGACTACTCAAGTAGCGAGTAAGTGTTTGAAATGTCCAATTAATTTTTTAAAAAAATGTTATCAGACAAACAAAAATAAATAAATATACAAATTTTACCATTTTCAAAAGGAATATATGTAAAAACATCAACAAAATAAGGCACAGCAATTCTAATTTTCAGATTTCAGGTTTTCACAACATAAAGCTTTTTTCACCAAAACCTGCAGTAAATAAGCAGCAGTTTGCTCTCAAGGTTCTTTCTGTGAAGCTCTAACTGTTTAGCAGAGAACAGGAGTCCTGCGTGACTGAGAAGTCCTTCACAAGCTCCAGATGCAGGAAGAGCTGTATTGATTTTTGTATGATATCATCACCCCCACCCGAGATTGGGTACAAAGCCCCAAGTGCGATAGGAGAAGGATCGTTGAGTGCGAGAGGAACTGACCTGAAAGATAGGATCATGGCCAAGCTTGAAACCTGGACCCCCCGTAGCCGGTTACCAAGATTACGTGAAGTACCCTCAGAAGGTCTGCTAGAGGATGTTAATGCAGCACTACGGATGATACCTACAACCACGATTACCGACACTAACAAGCTGATCTACAATACGGCAGCAGTGATCAGTGAGATGCTTGGCTACAAGTTGAACAGCCACAAGGAGCAGTACCCTCCATGGAGAAGGAGGCTAGAGGCTAAGATCAAGGTAGCACGGAGGGAGGTTAGCCAACTAACGGTGTTGCAGAAAGGTGCGACAAAGAAGGTGCATAAGAAATACAGCAAGCTGTCCATACCTGCGGCCTTGGAAACTGCCAAGCAAAGACTCACAGCCTTGGCCAGCCGCTTGAGGAGGTACACCAGAGAGATAGAAGGCAGGAGAATAAACCAGCTGTTCTCCACAGAACCAGCAAAGGTGTACTCTCAGTGGCAAGGGAACAATAATAAGAGAACAGCACCACCAAGGCTGGAGACGGAGCAATACTGGAAGAGCATATGGGAGAAGGACGCAACCCATAACGGCAATGCTCAGTGGCTAGTGGATCTGACCATAGCAACCTCCCTGAACAGGGTCCAGTAACCATCATGGTGGCAGATATCCAAGCAAGGGTCTCTAGTATGAAGAGTTGGACAGCACCAGGGCCCGACATGGTTCACGCCTACTGGCTAAAGAAGCTGACTGCACTCCACGAGCGTCTGGCAGCACAAATGAACCAGCTGCTAGTTAACGAGAGACAACCAGAATGGCTAACCGAAGGTCGGACGGTCCTGATCCCCAAGGACCCCAAGAAGGGACCAGTCCCCTCCAACTACCGACCAATAACCTGCGTCAGCACCACGTGGAAGCTCCTGTCAGGCATCATATCGGCTAAGATGAACAGGCACATGGGTCAATACATGAGCGGGGCACAGAAAGGAATTGGCAAGAATACCAGAGGCGCAAAACACCAGCTACTGGTAGACAGAACAGTCAGCCGAGACTGCAAGACCAGACTAACCAACCTGTGCACTGCCTGGATTGATTACAAGAAGGCCTATGACTCAATGCCCCACAGCTGGATACTGGAATGCCTAGAATTGTACAAGATCAATGGGACCCTAAGAGCCTTCATCAGGAACTCAATGGGGATGTGGCGTACAACACTAGAGGCCAACTCCAAGCCCATAGCACAAGTCACCATCAAGTGCGGGATCTACCAGGGAGATGCTCTGTCCCCACTGCTGTTCTGCATAGGCCTGAACCCCCTCAGTGAGATCATTAACAAGACTGGCTACGGATACCGACTACGGAGCAGTTGTCAGCCACCTCCTGTACATGGATGACATCAAGCTGTATGCCAAGAGTGAACGAGACATCGATTCACTGATCCACACTACCAGGCTATACAGCAATGACATTGGAATGTCGTTCGGGCTGGAGAAGTGTAGTCAGATGGTAACAAAGAGAGGGAAGGTAGTCAGAACTGAGGGGATTGAACTACCAGAAGGCAACATTGCAGACATAGAGGACAGTTACAAGTACCTGGGGATCCCGCAGGTGAATGGGAACCATGAAGAGGCCGCTAGGAAAGCTGCAACCACCAAGTACCTGCAGAGGGTCAGGCAAGTCCTGAGGAGTCAGCTGAACGGTAAGAACAAGATCCGGGCCATCAACACGTACGCCCTGCCCGTGATCAGGTACCCTGCTGGGGTAATAGGCTGGCCAAAGGAGGAGATAGAAGCCACTGACATAAAGACAAGAAAGCTCCTTACCATGCATGGAGGGTTTCACCCCAAGTCCAGCACCCTGAGGCTGTACGCTAAGCGGAAGGAAGGGGGCCGGGGACTGGTGAGTGTCAGCACCACAGTCCAGGATGAGACAACGAACATCCACGAAGACATCACAAAGATGGCCCCAACGGACAGCGTGCTCAGTGAATACCTCAGGCAGCAGAAACCCAAGAAAGAGGAGGGAGACGAGGAACCATCATGGAAGGACAGGCCCCTGCACGGTATGAACCACCGGCAGATAGAGGAGGTGGCTGATATCCAGAAATCCTACCAGTGGCTGGACAAAGCTGGACTGAAAGACAGCACAGAGGCACTAATCATGGCAGCACAAGAACAAGCTCTGAGCACAAGATCCATAGAGGCTGGGGTCTATCACACCAGGCAAGACCCCAGGTGCAGGCTGTGTAAAGATGCCCCAGAGACAATCCAGCACATAACAGCAGGGTGCAAGATGCTAGCAGGCAAGGCATACATGGAACGCCATAACCAAGTGGCCGGCATAGTGTACAGGAACATCTGTGCCGACTATAACCTGGAAGTCCCGAGGTCAAAGTGGGAGACGCCCCCAAGGGTGATGGAGAATGACCGAGCTAAGATCCTGTGGGACTTCCAGATGGAAGTAGCGGGTCAGCAATATTAGAAAGAAGGAACACGAGAAGCTGAGAAATATCAAGGGCTTAGAGAAGATATCGAGAGGATGTGGAGGGTGAAGGTATCGGTGGTCCCCGTGGTAATCGGAGCACTAGGTGCGGTGACTCCCAAACTAGGCGAGTGGCTCCAGCAGATCCCGGGAACAACATCGGAGATCTCTGTCCAGAAGAGCGCAGTCCTGGGAACAGCTAAGATACTGTGCAGGACCCTCAAGCTCCCAGGCCTCTGGTAGAGGACCCGAGCTTGAAGGATAAACCGCCCGCAGGGGTGAGCTGGGTGGTTTATATATATATATATGTGTGTATGTGTGTGTGTGTGTGTGTGTTATACAGGTATTTTAGCTTTTGGTATGCTACTAGACACACACTGATCATTTTTTGCTGGTTTTAAATGCCAGGCTCATTTTACCCATCATGACTTACTCAGCCTGTGAAAATAGTTGCATAATACATTTTGTTGCTCTGGAGTGAAGAAAAAGACTTGATGTTGCCATAGTGATGTCATCAGCATTATCTCAGCTGTGTGCTTGGAGCCTCAGAATGTATTACAAAAAGCTGTTATTACATACTGGAGGTGTGGAGATTAACAGCTCTCTGCAAAGCTGTCAGCCTGCAATAAAAAATACATAAAAAACACTCACATGCAAGTTGCACAACAGTTCATGTAGAATCCAGTGCATCAGAGGCTAGAGACTAAAGCTTCAAGGAGTAACTTTTAAATATTACACTTGAAAGTAATCAGTTTCAAAAGAATTTGACCTAGAGTCTAAATAAAATTGAATTTCATCTTTGAGTTTAGGGCAGCATGGTGGCACGGTGGTGAGCACTGGTGCCTCACAGCAAGAAGGTCCTGTGTAGCGTTTGCATGTTCTCCCCGTGTTTGCGTGGGTTCCCTCCAGGCACTCCGCCTTCCTCCCACAGTCCAAAGACATGCGGTTTGTGGGGGCAGGTTAATTGATTAGTCTAAACCTTCTTGTTTAATGATTTTTCTTTATTTTACAAAGGGTTGGAAGAGTCATTGATGATATTTTCCTGTGTTTGCAGGTTAGTACGTGGTAAAAACCACCCGTGTCTGCGCCTATGCCATGTTTCAAAGGGGCTGAGATTCTGATTCTAGCATTTAGAAGTTACAGTTTGTCCACAGTGGAGTCAGACTTTGCAGGTCAAAAGTGGCTACACTGTGGCTCTGTTGTATTGTGCTTTAAGCTTTATTTACACAGTGAATATTTGTATTCACGCGCTTTACAGTTGAATGCAAAGATATGTTTTTGTGCCACAGGTCCCAGAAAGTTTCAAGAAAACAAAGTTCAGCTGAATGTTATTGACTTAATAATGTTAAAAAATAATTAAGTAATTTAAAAATGTGCAGCATTGTTATACAAATATGTTTGTATGACAATGTATGTATGTGTATGTATGTTCAAAGCAGCTAAAAGAGTAACATACTTTTACTATAGCTGAGTATTGTTAGACGTTAGTGTCCTATACTACTGTGTGACTTTCTCTTGTTTTGTATAATAGTCCTCCTCTCTGTATATATTTCCTGTTTGTTATTTATTCCTGTGGCCTTAATATTTACATTTAATCCTGCACAGGTTGTATGGTGCACCCACAATTTCATTGTACATGTACAGTGACAATAACGGGCTATTCTACTCTAAGTTGGACTACATAGCTATAGTAGACTTTAATCATGTGAGACTGACTGTGTGTGTTCATTTGGACTGAAATGAGAGATAGTTTTATATATATCATTTTTTAAAGATATGTCTAATCACCCAAGTGAATAAAGAGTATGAAAAAGTGTGTATATTAAAGAGGCTTTCTAAGTATTTTTAATGCAAGATCTCCAAACTGCATCACAGCAACATTTTATAAATGGTAAATGGCCTGTATTTGTAAAGCGCTTTTCTAGTCCCTAAGGACCCCAAAGCGCTTTACACATCCAGTCATCCACACATTCACACACACATTCACACTCTGGTGATGGCAGCTACATTGTAGCCACAGCCACCCTGGGGCGCACTGACAGAGGCAAGGCTGCCGGACACTGGCGCCACCGGGCCCTCTGACCACCACCAGTAGGCAACGGGTGAAGTGTCTTGCCCAAGAACACAACGACCGAGACTGTCCAAGCCGGGGCTCGAACCGGCAATCTTCCAATTACAAGGCGAACTCCCAACTCTTGAGCCACGATCGTCCTTTATATACAGCATGATGTATAGTATGTGCAGTGTTGGGGAGTAACGGAATACATGTACCGCCGTTACGTATTTAAAATACAAAATATGAGTAACTGTATTCCGTTACAGTTACCGTTTAAAAAGGTGGTATTTAGAATACAGTTACTTTGTTGAAATAAATGGATTACACGGCGGTACTTCCCTGTTTCATATTGTGGCGGGTCAGGACTGTTTGGGTTTTGTTTGACAGCTACGTTCTGTTGTTCCAGGCGGCAGCGTTACGGTTGCCATGGTTACAGGGTGACGCTCTCTCTCTGCCTGTTTCCTGGGTGAGAGAGCACCTGTTGTTGTTGTTGTGCTAAGCTAACAGGCAGAATGCTACAGGTATAGCTCTAAAGAATGTAGCATCATGGGCAGTGTAGTCCGTGCTGCAGGGAGAATGGACTGCCATACACGTTATGTGTCTGTGAGCGAGGGAGGGAGAAAAAGGAAAAGTACGAGCTGTCATCGAGCAGAAACGGGAGCTGGAAGCATGTAAATATAATAATAACCACTGCAGCCAAGAAGAGAGCCTGACGAGCCCAGCTGTAAGTAAGCTATTAAGACTCGACTGTACACCGTGTTCGTGTTTTCCTCTGAAACAATAAGTTCTGTTGGAGCAGCCTTTCAACGCCTCTCTCTGTCTCTGCTAGCAAAGTTGACCCAGACAACAAAGTAAAGCTAGTTTTCAGCTACGAGCCGACACAGAACCCACCGTATTAGCCAGAGGTCCCTTTACTACGGTTCGGAGCCGCGGACCTTCAGTAACAGTAATAAATCACAGCAATAGTACATTCATGTAGTTGTAAACAGCATGATAATATATTAAGTAATCCAAAGTATTCAGAATACGTTACTCTCATTGAGTAACGTAACGGAATACGTTACAGAATACATTTTGGGGCATGTAATCTGTAATCTGTAATGGAATACATTTTAAAAGTAACCTTCCCAACACTGAGTATGTGTCTATTTGCATTCACAACATAGTTGGATAATTCAGAGGTTATATAAGATGGTCCTCCTTGGCATTCACAGCGCAGTAAAGAACTGGGATTTTCATGCATGCAAACAAAAACACATTACAGCTGGCCTGAAATTTGAGGAGACAAACGCTGTTGTTTCTGGTCCTTTCTGCTGTTTGCACATTGCAATGTGTAGCTAATTTTTCTGTGGAAGACAAAGAAACACCCAGTTTATTTTAGTTGCATTCACAAAGAAATAAAGACTATTATGACAAAATGAATTTGTAACAAACATATTACTCATAACAGTGTAGGTAGACATAAATTAAAGCCCTCCCTGTGAGGTGTTGAGAAGACCCACCACCTGCTGATGAGATTTCTCATCATGTCTTGGAATATCCATCTATCATCTATCTATCATCTATTCACAGGTTTCAAGAGCAAAAATCTAATGACTAATTATTGCATTTACTGTCAGTCTCTGCAGTGTTTATATGCTCATGACTTTCATTTTACACCTATTTGTGTTTTTTTGGATATCAAGTAAAATGTATCACCAATGATTTCAGCAGGTTCTCGTTCCTGCTGCACTGCTAGTACTCACTTTTCCAGAGGCCAAGTCTGAGCCATGAACAATTTATTGGTGAATTTTGCTGTGCTAAACCAAACACTTCTCGAGCACTCGGTTCCTTAAATCACTGTTTCACAGTCCTATTATCACACAGTGTGGGTGAATATATTAAGGAAAGGATCTGAGTGAAGGGAAGGGGATGGAGGGGTTAATCAGCCACAGTTACACAGACTCAGGGTGGAACATCAGTAGCATTCGGCCGCCCTGCATATCTCATGTGAGTGGTATGTCACAGCCCGGGCTCACTTTTCCCCACTGAGAGACCATTTATGGACCTTGCAATGGGAAGAGGGCATGCATAAAACAAGGCTGCGCCCCTGGGGTTAGTGTGTGGACAGGAAGCATGAGTGCAGAAAATTCACTGACACAAAAAGCCTCTTGCAAAGCCAAAGAGAGCAGGCAGGGAGAAGAAGCTCTGCTGGACACATGGAGAAGATTATACACACGAAGTAAAATCCATTTTAAGGAAGGTACACATATTAAGTAATTCATACACCACCTTTTTACTGTGGACTTTACACACTCACATATTAATGGAGATTAATATCCATGGACATTCAGAGGCTTCACTTAAATCCTCACTAAATGATACATTTATTTATACTTTAGAGACCAACAGTTTATATAAATCACTGTCACACATCAATAATGTATATAGTTTCATTTAAATTTTAATTATTATTATTATCTCCATAAATATGTAAGTGTGCATAGAAAAAGTGTTGTATGAATTGTATGAGTGTCGTGTGTTCATGTACTAATATCAATGCTGCCAATTTGTTTAACAACAAGATGATTTAAAGCAAAACAGAAACAAATGTAATCATTTATTACAACACTCAAGTAACTAATTGACTAATTTCTCTCCGGGAACTCCTGCTTCCTCCCACAGTCCAAAAACATGCACTTAGTGGGGATAGTTTAATTGAAAACTCTTAATTGCCTACAGCAGGGGTCGGCAACCTGCGTCTCTGGAGCCGCGTGCAGCTCTTTAGTCCTTATCCTGCGGCTCCGGGTGGTTTGGGAAAATAAATTAGAAGTATTTAGCTGAAGTGCATTTTATTTGTGTTTAGTTCTTTTTTTAACTTGTAGTTATAATAGAAATATAATATTTCTATTATATTATTTTTTCACCGCTCAAAATAAGCGTCACACTCGCGGAAGCCGGTGTACCCGCCAAAACGCCGTGCATTTATCGAGACTTTCAGCCCCAGGTAGGCCAGTTATGGATCTTTGGATCCACATTATGTCAGCAGCTCCACCGTGAACTATGTTACAAACAAACACGCTCACGCCTCACAGACGACAGCTTACAGTAAAGATGAAAGTGACTTCGCTGTGCGCAGAGGTTCAGGAGCAGAAGTCCCGTTGTAAACATATCACGGCAGACCCGACGATGTTTGCATGAACACGCTTTTCAGCATCTCTTTATTGACCACTTTTCACACACGGTTGCTGTACGCACACAGCCGGCTGTAGCTTTGCAGCTCACAGCCCGACACACACCAACACAACAGCACAGACGTTAAGGCGGCGAGGCGTGATTGCGGGTGCCGCGCAGGTGCGTCCGCCTCCCCTGCAGCGGCGCTGCAGACCACGCCCCGCCACACACATTAACCAGGTAATATACATATTTAGGCAGAATTTTGTAAATATCTATTTTTCCTTTTTCAGCAGCATGTTGCTTTTTTCCCAGTTATTTTTTAAAAATCAGGTCAAGGCTCCAAAAGCACAAAGGCGATATGAGGGTGGCGGCTCACAACAGTTTTTGTTTGCTGGATCATTTTAGTTCAGCTTTCCTTTGGTTATATTTCTTTAAGAGTTCAAATGTGTTCATTACATAAATAAAATGTAATTTTCTCTGTAGCACTTCATGGATTTCATAAGCAACACACCTTAGTTGCTCTGTGGATTCTTTTAAAAAGCAGTTAAAAACTTTTCTGTTCAAACAAGCCTTTTGTTGATCTACGTATTTTATATTCTTTACATTATTTACATTTGATCTTTTACATTGTGTTTAATGTCTATTGATTGTATTTTTATTTTAATATTTGTGTACAGCGCTTTGTGACTGCCTGTCTGTGAAAAGCGCTTAATAAATAAACTTTACTTACTTTAGTTGTTCACACAAAGCATAAAGGTAAAAAACAATATATATATAGTGTTATCTTCATTTTAGATTTCAAAAAGTATTTGCGGCTCCCAGAGTTTTCTTTTGCGTGGAAACTGGTCCAAGTGGCTCTTTGGGTGTTAAAGGTTGCTGACCCCTGGCCTATAGGCTTCAATGTGGGAGTGAGTGTGAGTGCGATTGGTTGATGTGTACACGTGTTGGCCCTGCGACAGACTGGCGACTTGTCCAGGGTGTACCCTGCCTCCCCCTCCCTGAGAAAGGATAAGTGGAAGAGAATGGATGGATGTGTCATTGATGCAGAGTGGTGAGAAAGTAGCAACTATAATACTATTTATTATTTTTTTAATTTAAACTTCAATTCAATTCAATTCAATTTTATTTATATAGCGCCAAATCACAACAAATGTCGCCTCAAGGCGCTTCATAGATACAGAGAAAAACCCAACAATCATATGACCCCCTATGAGCAAGCACTTTGGCGACAGTGGGAAGGAAAAACTCCCTTTTAACAGGAAGAAACCTCCGGCAGAACCAGGCTCAGGGAGGGGCGGGGCCATCTGCTGTGATTGGTTGGGGTGAGAGAAGGAAGACAGGATAAAGACATGCTGTGGAAGAGAGACAGAGATTAATAACAGATATGATTCAATGCAGAGAGGTCTGTTAATACATAGTGAGTGAGAAAGGTGACTGGAAAGGAAAAACTCAATGCATCATGGGAATCCCCGGCAGCCTACGTCTATTGCAGCATCACTAAGGGAGGATTCAGGGTCACCTGGTCCAGCCCTAACTATATGCTTTAGCAAAAAGGAAAGTTTGAAGCCTAATCTTGAAAGTAGAGATAGTGTCTGTCTCCTGAATCCAAACTGGAAGCTGGTTCCACAGAAGAGGGGCCTGAAAACTGAAGGCTCTCCCTCCCATTCTACTTTTAAATACTCTAGGAACAACAAGTAGGCCTGCAGAGCGGGAGCGAAGTGCTCTAATAGGGTGATATGGTACTACAAGGTCATTAAGATAAGATGGGGCCTGATTATTTAAGACCTTGTATGTGAGGAGCAGGATTTTGAATTCAATTCTGGATTTAACAGGAAGCCAAAACAGGAGAAATATGCTCTCTCTTTCTAGTCCCTGTCAGTACTCTTGCTGCAGCATTTTGGATTAACTGAAGGCTTTTCAGTGAGTTTTTTGGACATCCTGATAATAATGAATTGCAGTCGTCCAGCCTGGAAGTAATAAATGCATGAACTAGTTTTTCAGCGTCACTCTGAGACAGGATATTTCTAATTTTAGAGATGTTGCGCAAATGGAAGAACGCAGTCTTACATATTTGTTTAATATGTGCGTTGAAGGACATATCCTGGTCAAAAATGACTCCAAGGTTCCTCACAGTGTTACTGGAGGCCAAGGTAATGCCATCCAGAGTAAGAATCTGGTTAGATACCATATTTCTAAGCTTTTCAGCGCCGAGTACAATGACCTCAGTTTTATCTGAGTTAAGAAGCAGAAAGTTAGTGGCCATCCAAGTCTTTATGTCTTTAAGACATTCCTGCAGTTTAACTAATTGGTGTGTGTTATCTGGCTTCATGGACAGATAGAGCTGGGTGTCATCTGCATAGCAGTGAAAATGTATGCTATGTCTTCTAATGATGCTGCCTAGGGGAAGCATGTATAATGTAAACAGAATTGGTCCTAGCACTGAACCCTGTGGAACTCCATAATTAACCTCAGTGTGTGAAGAGGACTCTCCATTTACATGCACAAATTGGAGTCTATTAGATAGATATGATACAAACCACTGCAGTGCAATACCTGTAATACCTACAGCATGTTCTAATCGCTCTAATAGGATATTATGGTCAACAGTATCGAACGCTGCACTGAGGTCAAGAAGGACAAGCACAGAGATGAGTCCACTGTCAGAGGCCATAAGAAGATCATTTGTAACCTTCACTAAAGCCGTTTCTGTGCTGTGATGAACTCTGAAACCTGACTGAAACTCTTCAAATAAACCATTCCTCTGCAGATGATCTGTTAGCTGTTTGCTGTTTGACAACTACTCTTGTGAACACAGTGATGCAGGAGGCTGCGAAACTGCTTAAATGAATGGAGAAACATGAACACTATGGTTGTGTTAGTGGGGAACAAAGTTTGGCACATAAGTTAATACTGGTAATGGCTATATGACATGTACAGTGGGTAGTTTTTTCCATATTTGTCAAAGATACATCTGAATAAATGCAAAGTTTTTAAATTATGATTTCATTTACTAAGAGTGAAAACACTACCTGGCTCTGTGCGAACAAGTCATTGTTGCTTTTGGAGTTCAGCTTTGACTAGTCACACCGTGAATACTGCCAGACATGTTGACCAAGTGAAGCAGAATATTCCAAAAAGGGGTCATGATGCCACTATAAGAAATAGTTGAGAAACAAGGTCATTGGCACTGATCAGTCTGGAAAGGATTACAAAGCCATTTCTAAGGCTCCAGAAAACCACAGCATGAGTATTATCCACAAATGGAGAAAGCCTGGAACGATGGTGAACCTTCCCAGGAGATGCCTGCCTACCAAAATGACTCCAAGAGCATATGTACAACTCATCCAGGAAGTCACAAAGGAGCTCAGAACAACAAAAACACAAAAAACCCAAACCCACACACACGTCACACATCACAAAGTCAAAAACAAAACCAACTTGATGCTACCCAAGCCTTTGTGAAAATATTCTGTGGAACAACAAGACAAATGCAGAAATGTTGGGAAGATTGGAGTCCCATTCCATCTGGTGTAAAATATTTCATAAAAAAACATTGTGCCTAAGGTCAAACATGGTGGTGGTGGGCCTGGAGGTCTGGAGCTGCTTTGCTGCTTCAGGACCTGGACTTGCACTAACTGATGAACCATGAAGCAGACATGGGTTGTGTAGCAGGGCAATGATCTGAAGTCCACCTCTGAATGACAAAACACAAACATAAAATGATGGTTTCTTCCTGCTGATGCTTTATCAGAAGGTTAAACAGGCCATTCATATTAAAAAAAAAAAACTCCACTGGGTGAATTTGAGCAATTCTGCAATGAAGTGTTGATGTTACCATAGTGATGCCTTTCAAGCGACATGAAAGACCTTTTGGCAGTCATCACCAGTGTTGGGTAAGTTACTTTAAAATAGTAACTTAGTTACATTACTAGTTACTTCTATCAAAAGTAACTCAGTTACTTCAAGTTACTCGTTACTCGTTCAAAGTAACTAGTTACTAGGGAAAGTAACTTTGGTTTTACTCAGAATTCTCTTGTTAATGTGTTGCTTCCATAACTTTGCCCGTCTTCTAGCTTGCTTACTTGCCACAGTGCACTGTGCCACCTACCAATAGAAAGGAAAAGATAATGTGCATGTTTTCACGAGAGAAATCCCACGCCTGGACCATCATTGATCGCTGCCATGATTCTAGCCTACGTCACAGCGTCATGTGCGCCTTTTACATCCAACACAAAAACTGCAGTCGTGGTGCTTTGATTGTACTCAGAACTCGGAAATTCTGCCTTCTGAATCGGAAGATGTAGGTAACACCAGACTGCAGATGAGCTGCATACAGGGCTGGACTGGGACAGAAAATCGGCCCGGGCGTTTTGACTAGAGACTGGCGCCATTATAGGAAAAATCATAAAGCCTTTGAATGAAAACAAACGCTGTTGTGACAGTGATGTTCACTGTTTTGATGGTATATATGCATCAATCTATCAATCCTTTGTTGTAAGATTCAGATAATTACTTTTTAAAAGCGAGACATTTTAAATGAGAATAAGAAAGAAAAGTATTTCTTTGTGCCCCCCTCTCCCTGTTAATGCCCTACCTGGCCCCCCTGGCAACACTTTGCTAGATCCGCCCCTGCACAGTTACCAGCTGTCAGCTACTTAGAAAAGGATCCTGGTGTTATTTGTCTCTCAGAAACAGTTCATAACTTCAACTCATTCATGTCACCTAAAAGGTAAACCTGTTTCTCCATCACCTGTTCAGCTCTGATGATTCAGTAAGGACATCTCCTGGTTTCATCTTCATGTTTCCCTCTCACCAGATCACCAAACCGACATCATGACCAGCAGCTTTTTTGCAGCTGTGGCTCCAGCAAACATCAGCTGATACTAGAAATTAATATTAAATAAATTCTAACAACAGCTGATCAAGCTTAAACGTGCTGCTGTTGTTTAACGCGACATCGCTGGTTTCCTCTTTCTGGCGCAAAGAGGGCGATAAACAAACAAGAGAGCCGATCAGCTGATCATTGATCAGTTTCATGATTGAAGTAGAGACAGGCGAGGGAGGGTGAGAGAATGAGAGGAGAAGAGGCAGCTGTGCAGCAAAGACAGAATAAATCCAGCTTTGTGTCTTTTTCCATTCTAGCTGAAGTCCGGGACAAACTGTTCCTTTTCAGCTCAACATGAAACGCGCAATATTTTCTCTGAATGCGGGACGATTCCGTTTTTTACGGGACGGTTGGAAACTCTACTAACTAATCTTATGAATAAAATAAAGTTCACTATCAGTAACATCACAGCACCCACCCAGCTGTATAGAAACTCCGTCATGCTAGCTAGTACGCAGTACGGAAAAAGTCAGAATAACGAAAATAAACTCCACCTAAACTTGGTTTATATCTGACCAGATAGACTGCAGGTCATAACTTCTTACCTGAAGTTCAGTTCACACTTGGACCGGCGGCCGCCTCGGGTCTCTTTTCCTTCTGCTCCACCTGCTGCCTCCACCACTTGCTAATGTTACAGAATCTGTGGAAGCTCCGCGATAGCCACCAAACGAAGTAACGAGTAACGACCCTATCGAAATCCCAGTAACGACTAACGCGTTCCTGATTTTGGCATAATAACTAGTTACCGTGCTCGTTAGCACAATAATAACGTAGTTACTGTAACGCGTTACTTAATAACGCGTTAGTCCCAACACTGCTCATCACAAATGCCTGATTGCAATTCTTGTTGCCAAAGGTGCCAAACAAAGTTATTGGAGTAAGGAACAGTTACCTTTTCGCACAGGACCAGAAAGGCTCGGATTTTCCCTAATAAGATGACTTTGAAACAGTAATCCATGCCTACATTACATCTCGGTGGGATTACAATAACTTTTATATGTTGGTGTTGGCCAGATCTCCCTGTGTCGGCTTCAGCTAGTGCACAATGCTGCAGCACAAGTTTTAACTTGAGCATGGAAAAGTACGGAGCCCCGCAGGGGACATGGGAGAAAAAAAAATTAAGACGGACTTTTGCGAGATCTCGCAAAAGTTTTGCGAGATCTCGGCTGTAGTAGGTCTCGACCTCCCATTAGTTTGAAGCTAACGGGAGGTCGAGACCTCCCATTAGCTTCAAACTAACGGGAAGAATGCGGCTAAAACTTTTGCGAGATCTCGCAAAACTTTTGCGAGATCCCGAGTTTGTTTTGTGAGATCTCGAGTTTGTTTTGCGAGATCTCGCAAAACTTTTGCGAGATCCCGAGTTTGTTTTGCGAGATCTCGCAAAACTTTTGCGAGATCCCGAGTTTGTTTTGCGAGATCTCACAAAACTTTTGCGAGATCCCGAGTTTGTTTTGCGAGATCTTGCAAAAGTCCGTCTTAATTTTTTTTTTCTCCCATGTCCCCTGCGGGGCTCCGTAGAAAAGAGAGTATGTTACTCCTGTTTTATCCTCCATGCACTGGCTGCCTGTCCATTTTAGAGTTCATTTTAAAATGTGCGTTTAAGTGCTTAACTGGTCTTACCCCGCTCTACCAAAGTGCCAAAGACACAGCAGCTGCTCAGAGGGTACAGGGCTTTTGCAGTAACGGCTCCCACATTGTGGACTTTGTTGCCTTTTCAAATGTTGTCCAGGTAAACAAAGACAAAGTAGTTGATGAAGTCACAGAGGAAGTAGTTGACTAAGACTTGAAGACAGCTGGTACATTAGTTAATCTGAAAGACAAGTCAAGGGGCATCAGGGAAAAATCAACGGACTAGTTATAGGGTCAATAATATGGGAGATAGAGAGTTAAGTCTTTACTGAAAATCTCTGCTAGGTTGAAGGAGTCCTATCTGGCTGGGTTAGCCTGTGGGACTTCAGAGGCAGCCCATGGGTAAGTAGAACTCAGCTCAGACAGTGGCTGAAGCAAAACTCAGGTGTGAGAGGAGTTCAGTGAGGCCATGGAAAAAGATTTTCGCACTGCCTTGAAGAGTGATTCTGGCAAACCGTCCCCACATGGTGTATCGTGTAGATAGGGAGCTGAACTATCATATTGTTGGGCAGTGGAGGGAAATCTTTGAGGACTCGTGCATCACAGGAGGTGAGGTCACTAAGACAGTTAAACAACTCCTTGGTGGCAGGGCTCCTGGGTGGATGAAGTTTGCTCAGAGTTCCTGAAGGCTGATGATGTTGTAGGGCTGTCTTGGTTCCCATCCTTAGCAGGAGGAACAATTGGGTTTTCATCCTGGTTGCAGAACACTGGAACAGCTTTTTACCATCACAAGGATATTTGAGGTTGTGTGCGAGTTTGCCTAACCAGTCTATATGTGTTTTGGGTAGCACTTTCTATTACAGCTCAGTAATAAAGTGGTAATAGTAGGGTAACAAGGTGGAAACAAGAGCATAATAATGTGGTAATTTCTAAGTTATTACTATGCAATTACCTCTGGTAGTTTCTGTGTAATAAGCAGGAAACAAAGCTGTAAAATGCAAAACTCCCTGTTTCTATTTGATGACATATGAATAACCATGTTAGTAACCTTTTAAAACAAACTTAAAGAATAGTGACGACTACCAGGAAACACTTGTGGCAGTTTCTGTAAAAAGAAGGAATTTAATATCAAGATAATGATAACTGAATAAAACAAGGATCAAAAAAGTCTGGAATGGAAACACTTATGCAAAATGCTAATAATTAAGTTTATAAGAATAATAAATATGAATACTTTAGATCTGTATATGAGTGTGGAGGATCCTCTTTCACAGCATAGTTTATATCTGGATGACAATACATGATATGGTAATATTTCAGGTAAGAAAAGAAGTGTAACACATATTTAAAATGTCCAGTACACAACAATAAGATGCCATCCATGTTCTTCCCCTTCTCCACCACTGTCCTGTGCCGCCTTCATCTCTAACTGACCTCTAACCATTCAAAGATCCAGCCTCTCCCACAGCAGTAGCCAGAATGTGGGTTTGATTCCAGATATATTATTCCATTGGTTTCTGCAAGCATGGATCCAGGAGGCAAGCTAAAAAGGAGGGAATGGTAGCCAAAGTTAGAAATTAGCATCCCACTTCTTGTTTGTCTAAAGATAAAATAAAAAGTGCCGTAGGCAGCAGTCTGCCACCTACTGGCAGCCAGCTCTTTACAGTAAATCTGCCTTCTACTGTTTTATACTAATTCCACCCTTAGCTATCATATTCACTACACACAAGGAACAACAAATTTTATAGACCTCGAAGTTCCAGGAACAAGGTGGAAATACCTTACTTTTACTAGTACTAACTAGTTGGTTAGTACAAGTACTAACTAGTACACTAAGTTAGTACTTGCACTAACTAGTTGGTTAGTACTTGCACTAACTAGTACACTAAGTTAGTACTTGCACTAACTAGTTGGTTAGTACTTGTACTAACTAGTTGGTTAGTACAAGTACTAACTAGTACACTAAGTTAGAACTTAGAATAAAACTACAGCAAAAGAAACAAATCACATCTCTATAAATGTGCTATTTGTTTTAATTTCCTCATTTCCATAAAAAATAAAATCAAGAACAAAAACTACAACAATTGTAATTTATACATTTATAAATGTCATAATCATCATCATCATCATCATCATCATCACGATATTACTGATCCAACCAAAGTGAAATGGCAGCACAAGTCATACAACACGAAAGTGAAACGTTTAATAATTGCAAGTATGTTTAATTGGCAGTGCTCTAGTTTATGACACATTCATCTGTGCTCACGGGGCACGTTTGAATACTGTGGAGAGTCCGGCACATACACACACAATACATCTCAGAGCTCAATCGATGCTATGTGTCAGATCATAGAGAGTAAAACATGGTTTGGAATGCATGTGGTCATTTCTGATGGATAAAATAAACACATTTAATAAAACAATTCGATGAAAGGCTGATATGTGTCAGACATGCTTTCTGTGCCATTAACCGTTTACAGGACAAGCACTTTGGAAAGCGTTCACTGTGGATTTTGCCATTATAAAAAATGCTACGACTATAAGAAAAATCCTGATGGGTGGAGCTTCATTAAATAAATGTATCAATAAATTCTGAACTACTAAAATACTTAACAACTATTTCTGTAGCCAGGAAGAAGTCTGATTGATACTGATGTGCCGATACAAACAAACACTTTTCTGAGGAAGCAGATGTATATGGTTGGAAAGGCTCATCATATGTACTGTGGATGTATGCTGTTCAACGTCTGGAGCAGTCGACCTTGGTCGACTATATCAGAGAAATGGCCACAGTGTTATTCGCCTCCTGCTTGGGCTCATCAACAATCATGAGAATAGTTCAAGTGATCGCTGCTTCTTGCTGGGGCTAAAAATCAACATGGATTTTGCATCAAAGTCATTCCATCCCTTTCTGAGTTAGATGTAGTCATTATGAAATGGCTTTGGCAGCCAGCAATGGTGATGGAGTGACGGCCTCTCTGATCTGCTCCTCCTTATTTAACCATGCTCAGCCCCCACACCACGCTCTCTCCCCTGGAGTGATTGACAGGATTCAGCCCAGGGGCCAATTAGTAGTGCACAATTACCCCAGGATAAATGTGACCCTGAAATTGACTTAATTTGCCATTCATGAAGATTTGAATGACCTATATTGTGTCACTTAGATTATGAGGAGGCGTCCAGAACCACAGGACCTCCATGCACATCACAAAGGGTATGATGACAGTCCATATTAAAGTAACACAAAGTGTTAAACACAATTTTCTCACACTCTAATGACATATGTTCATCCAAGTAAGGAAGTGTCTAATATTATGTCTTACTAAAACATTAGGTGTGTCCTTCCTGCTGTTAGACTGAACAACAACAGTGTTGCAGCAAAGTCAAAGAAAGCCATGATGTTAAGTTTTCACATATTACAATGAAAGAAATCAAAGAATGAGAAATGTTGCAGACCCCTTTCAATCCAAAGTAGCTTCAAGGTGATCATGTACTGGGTTATACAAAACTGACATAGCTCATAGGAATTCTTTTCCAGTTTGAACCACCCATGTCTCTGTGTCTCTGGTATCTAACCAGATTCTTACTCTGGATGGCATTACCTTGGCCTCCAGTAACACTGTGAGGAACCTTGGAGTCATTTTTGACCAGGATATGTCCTTCAACGCACATATTAAACAAATATGTAAGACTGCGTTCTTCCATTTGTGCAACATCTCTAAAGTTAGAAATATCCTGTCTCAGAGTGACGCTGAAAAACTAGTTCATGCATTTATTACTTCCAGGCTAGACTACTGCAATTCATTATTATCAGGATGTCCAAAAAACTCACTGAAAAGCCTTCAGTTAATCCAAAATGCTGCAGCAAGAGTCCTGACAGGGACTAGAAAGAGAGAGCAGATTTCTCCTGTTTTGGCTTCCTGTTAAATCCAGAATTCAAAATCCTGCTCCTCACATACAAGGTCTTAAATAATCAGGCCCCATCTTATCTTAATGACCTTGTAGTACCATATCACCCTATTAGAGCACTTCGCTCCCGCTCTGCAGGCCTACTTGTTGTTCCTAGAGTATTTAAAAGTAGAATGGGAGGCAGAGCCTTCAGTTTTCAGGCCCCTCTTCTGTGGAACCAGCTTCCAGTTTGGATTCAGGAGACAGACACTATCTCTACTTTTAAGATTAGGCTTAAAACTTTCCTTTTTGCTAAAGCATATAGTTAAGGCTGGACCAGGTGACCCTGAATCCTCCCTTAGTTATGCTGCAATAGATGTAGGCTGCCGGGGGATTCCCATGATGCATTGAGTTTTTCCTTTCCAGTCACCTTTCTCACTCACTATGTATTAACAGACCTCTCTGCATTGAATCATATCTGTTATTAACCTCTGTCTCTCTTCCACAGCATGTCTTTATCCTGTCTTCCTTCTCTCACCCCAACCAATCACAGCAGATGGCCCCGCCCCTCCCTGAGCCTGGTTCTGCCGGAGGTTTCTTCCTGTTAAAAGGGAGTTTTTCCTTCCCACTGTCGCCAAAGTGCTGCTCATAGGGGGTCATATGATTGTTGGGCTTTTCTCTGTATCTATGAAGCGCCTTGAGGCGACATTTGTTGTGATTTGGCGCTATATAAATAAAATTGAATTGAATTGAATTGAATTGTCTCCTTAAAGGTAACCAGTATCAAAGGTAGAAGCTAAATGTTTGTCCTTATATTTGTTTTTTAATCTCAGGTCGAGTAAAGTTATACTTCAAGTCCTTTCATGGTTTTTTCATTATTTCAACGGCTATTTATGTTGCAAGGCAATATCAGTGAGAAGAGGATTTGACCTGAAACTATTTGAATTTGCATGCCTTACGGTGACAGCTCTCATTCGGCTTATCTGGTGTGCCGAGGAAAGGGGCCGGCGCACTCGTCGAGCAAGTGTTTGCGAAGCAGTAATCACACGTGGCATGTCACAGCACATTTGCAAAGCTTCCATTAGCTCATGACTGTAATGACAATGAATCAAAGCAAATGAGGTGATGAATCACAACAATTCCAGGGGTAAAATTAAAAAGTAAATAAAACAAACTTAGCTGTGACTTAAGCCAGAGCTGCTTTTTCAACAGATGCTGATGGAAATAACACAATTTCACCAAATGTATGGAGTGTGTCTGCCTTCACTCACAGTGCTTTAGGTGTTAAAGGTTTCGAGGAAAGAAAATTTCAAACATTAAATATCCCTTCTCCTTCTCTTTCACCTCAAAGAATTTTTGTCTGAAGGCCAAGAAAGATGCCAAGTGGATTTACTTTACCAAGTGGATCATCATGGCCTTGCCATATTCGTCCATTTGATTGACCTTTATTATAATTTATTATTATTATTATTATTATTATATTTTATAAGATATAAATGATTATATTTTATTTTCGTGACGGGACAGACATGACTGGGGGACATGACAGGGAGAAAGAATGAAAGAAAGAGAGGGAGAGAAAGAAAAACAGAGGGGAGAAGAGATGGTGAGAAAGGGGAGAAGAAAAAAAGAAAAACAAACAAAACACCTGGATCACCTGTTTGGAGATAAAAAAAAAAAACCAGAAGAGAAAACAAACAACAAAGAGTAACATAATAAAAACAACACCATCACAATAAACTAGCTAACAGTAGATAACAGTAGATACTAAATATTACATGTTATTGTTTTTTTCTTTTTTAATTTAACCTGTTGCGAATGAAAAAAGAAAACAAGCAGAAGAAAACGAGAGCAATACAATAAACAACATCACAATGATATGTGCTCTGCCGGCAGCCAGCTGCGCCAGAGTGACCGAGCCCCAGGCCGAGAGGCCGAGGGCACCCCACCCCCGAAGTGGCCCAAGCGAGCCCCAGGCTCCAGGCCCCGATAAGCAGCCACCAGGAGTGAGCCGGTGTGTACCTGGACGCCCATCCCCGACACAAAGAACCACCAACGCACCGATGTCTGAGGGAGTCTGCCACTGGCAGGGGGAGTGGTGGGGGGAGATAGGCCTCCATACCTTAGAGGGCCTGAGATGTCCCCAGAGAGGTGGCGTCTGATACCCAACCTGACATATAGACACAGACATACAGGCACACACAGATACAAACATCCATTCACACCCTCATGCTCTCATATGCAATTACTCAACACTCACCCAACGTGGAGACAGACATAGAGAGACACTGTACACACAATCACACTCCCCAAGCGTACTCTAAGCCCCGGGTCTAGGTACCCTTGCCCCTGGAGGGGGGAAACTGCAGCCAGACCCAGGTGGTGTTACCCTTTTCCCTGTGGTGGGGAGAAGCAGACCGCCCCGACTCTGCAGCAGCAGGGAGGCCCCACACTCCAGACCCCAGTCGAACGGCCAACTCCTCCTCCTAAGGTTTCCCCATGTAACAATCTGCTAGAGGATCTAGAGAGCCATAGCCCTGTCCCCCAGGGCATGAAGCAGGTATGGAGGAGATCCAGGCCCCAGAGTGCGAGAGCCCAAGGAGGACCACCAGAGGGGCATCCGTGCCACCCTCCTGGGAAGAGCTGAGGAGAGCCCCAGATGACGGGTCACCCAGTAGCCACGGAGCAGAAGCCAGAGGAGGCTGCAGTGATGTGCCCGCCGCCTCTGCCGGCAGCCAGCTGTGCCAGAGTGAACCGAGCCGCAGGCCCAGAGGCCGGAGGCCCGAGGGCCCCCTTTGCCCCGGAAGAGGCCTGACCGAGCAGCAGGCGCCAGGCCCCGCCAAGTAGTCACCGGGAGTGAGCTGGTACATACCTGAGCGCCCAGCCCCAGACACCAAGAACCAACAATGCACCGACCCCTGAGGGCATCAGTCACAGGCAGGGAGTGTGGTGGGGGGAGATAGGCCTTTGGAGGGCCTGGGAGTTCCCAGAGAGGTGGAGTGTAAGACCCGACCTGACATATAGACACAGACACAGACATCCATTCCCACCCTCATGCACACATATACAAATACTCAGCACTCACCCAACGTAGGGATAGACATACATGGACACTGTACACACAAACATACTCCCCAAAAAAACTCTATACCCTGGGTCCAGGTACCCTCACCCCTGGAGGGGGAAACGGCACCTAGACCCAGGAGATGTTACCCTTTCCCCCGGGGTGGAGGCAAGCAGCCCCGCATCCCAGATCCCAATCGGACAGCCAACACCTCCTCCCAGCCCCCCCGCCCCGATGGCCAGCAGAGAACAGGGGTGTGTATAGTTAAGTACATAATACGTCTTCAAATCCACTTCTTTCACAGCAAGCCTATTTCAGTTCCATTTCATATGGAAACACTTAAGCACCGACTCGATCACTATCCTTACACACAAATCATAATGAGGACACTCATGCAATCTTTCTTGTAGTTTTTGGGCATGAACACAAAGCTGACAGCACAAAGCAAAGATCAAATCCAGCACAAAGAGACTTCAAAGTGATCACCACAGTGATTCTGCTTTAGGAACGTGAACACGGGTTTCAACCCTGGCGGCTCATCACTGCCTTCGTTACCTGTTGAAGATCAGGCTCTGGGTGCTAGACTGTGGTCGACAGGCACTCAACTTTAATATCACTCTGAGGGCTTGGCTAGCTTTGCATTAGCATTCTGTCTGTGCAGACGCTTGCAAAGAGCAGGAGTTGTGTTTGCAGCATAATAAGACAGGTTGTTCCTGTCCTGGACACAATTTTCACTTTACCATCGGGATCTTGTCCTTTTTAGCAAGAGCACAATTAATGTCCACATCTCCACTCCTCACCAGCTGCTTCACATTTACCTTCGCCCACACAAGAACTGAAATTAACTGATTGTAATGCAGGGAGATAAAAAACAATCAGTAACTGAAGAACCTTCGTAAAGCAAGTGGCAACATAATTGTAACTTTAATATAATTACTGAATTTAATATAGTAATGCATTGCGATTGCAATGTGATTACAGTAATAGTTTGTTACACCCAAAAGTGAAGCAGACAGAAATGATCACACTGGAAAAAAGGCTGTTGGGGGTTAAATAGAAAGAAAAGGCAGTGCTTCAGTTACAGAATATTAAGTGTTAAGCTTTGCCATAATGCCTCATCCTCCTTCTGGGTACATTAAGATCATGAAGGACAAGCAGGAGAAGAGCAGGCATCCAGGACATGTGCAAATGACCTGTTTATAAGATTGAAACCTGCAGTCAGCTGAGACTGAAGAAGTCAGCTGGATGATGACGAAACGTTTCTCCCATTGAAAACGTCCGGATGAACAGAATCAACTTTTTGGGATTTCCTTACCTGGATGATTGAGCGTGCATCAAGGGCTCACAAGTTTTGCCAACATAATGTAGAAAAACAGAATTATATCTCAGGGAATGAATACAATCATCCCCTATTATCGTTTGCTAAATCTTCTAACAGGAACCTCAGCGTAACTTGACCTTGACTCTGTTTTCATTCTAGATGTTCATGTAAAATCTCTGGTTCAGTCTTGTTTTTATCACTCAAGAAATACTACCAAGTCTCATTGGAGATTGTTCTTCATGCATTCATGCAAAAACTGCTGTGAGGGTTCTGACAAAATCTGAGTACTCTTATGTGACACTGTTGCTGACCCAGCTGCACTGACTCCCTGATAAATTTGAAGTCCATTTTAAGAATCAATTTTAAGATTTTCCGTTTTAGAGTTTTTCATTGGCAAGCACCAGAAGTCCCCTTTTACATGCTCAGCAGTCCCTGTGGTCATGTGATCAGAATGAAGCTGAAAATTTAAAGACAGCACTTTTGTAACAGTAGCCTCCGATTCTGGAACTCTGTCCATTAGAGTCAGCTGATTCTTTTTTCAGTCATAAATCCATCCATGTGTTAAATATTGCAGTTTACTCTTTTTGAATTATATTAAGCCATTGTCAGTGTTGGGGAGTAACGGAATACATGTACCGCCGTTACGTATTTAAAATACAAAATATGAGTAACTGTATTCCGTTACAGTTACCGTTTAAAAAGGTGGTATTTAGAATACAGTTACTTTGTTGAAATAAATGGATTACACGGCGGTACTTCCCTGTTTCATATTGTGGCGGGTCAGGACTGTTTGGGTTTTGTTTGACAGCTACGTTCTGTTGCTCCAGGCGGCAGCGTTACGGTTGCCATGGTTACAGGGTGACGCTCTCTCTCAGCGTGTTTCCTGGGTGAGAGAGCACCTGTTGTTGTTGTTATGCTAAGCTAACAGGCAGAATGCTACAGGTATAGCTCTAAAGAATGTAGCATCATAGGCAGTGTAGTCCGTGCTGCAGGGAGAATGGACTGCCATACCCGTTATGTGTCTGTGAGCGAGGGAGGGAGAAAAAGGAAAAGTACGAGCTGTCATCGAGCAGAAACGGGAGCTGGAAGCATGTAAATATAATAATAACCACTGCAGCCAAGAAGAGAGCCTGACGAGCCCAGTTGTAAGTAAGCTATTAAGACTCGACTGTACACCGTGTTCGTGTTTTCCTCTGAAACAATAAGTTCTGTTGGAGCAGCCTTTCAACGCCTCTCTCTGTCTCTGCTAGCAAAGTTGACCCAGACAACACAGTAAAGCTAGTTTTCAGCTACGAGCCGACACAGAACCCGACGTATTAGCCAGAGGTCCCTTTACTACGGTTCGGAGCCGCGGACCTTCAGTAACAGTAATAAATCACAGCAATAGTACATTCATGTAGTTGTAAACAGCATGATAATATATTAAGTAATCCAAAGTATTCAGAATACATTACTCTCATTGAGTAACGTATTCTGAATACGTTACAGAATACATTTTGGGGCATGTAATCTGTAATCTGTAATAGAATACATTTTAAAAGTAACCTTCCCAACACTGGCCATTGTACTACTGACACATTAAACATACTGCCACAGTCTGGTGTGTGGAAAATGGAGAGGGAAGACCCAAATGCAGGACTCGCAGGGTGCCGTGGAAACCTCTGGCTTTGGCAGAGCAGGGCCAGCAGGTGTGGAAAGGCTCAGGTGGCACGAGCTGGGGCTACGCAGCGCTCGCAGCAGGGTCTGGATGCCGTGGCTTGGACGGAGCAGGGCACACAGCTGGCTCAGGCTGGCTGGGTCTGTCTATCCTTGAAAACAGGTACGGGTGGAGGAACTGACTGAAGCCCAGCCACTCCCACAAGAAAAATAGGTGCAGGACCGGATTGGGTCCTGTCCGCCCTCACCGGCCATAGCAGGGACAGGTGCAGAAGCTAGCTGGACACCAGGCACCCCCACACAAGGAACAGGTCCAGGTGCAGAGGTGGACTGGGCCTTGGCTGGTCTCACCCTGGGAGCAGGAACAGAAACAGGTGACAGCTGGACACTAGCTGACTCCACCCGAGGAACTGGAACAGGTGAGGGGGGAGGCAGGATCTGAGCCATCCTGGGAGCACGAACAGGAGCAGGGATCGGCTGGCACTAGCCCACCCAGGAAACTTAAACAGGCACGGGGGAAGGCAGGGTCCAAACTGAATGAACACATGTATGTATGCATGTGTATGTATACCTTGTACATATCTTTTTGTGTAAATGTAAATGCCTGTGTTATTGTGGAGAGATGCCAAACTGTGTTTCATTGTTCTTGCAACAGTGACAATAAAGAGCTATTCTGTTCCATTCTATTCTAAACTGGAAACATCTCGGTGCATGCTCAATCATTCAGGTAAGTAAATCCCAAAGGTTGATTCTGTTAATCTTTAAGCATTTTTTGTGGGAGAAACGTTTTGTCACACATCCAGGTGACCAGCTGACTGCAGGTTTCCACAATCTTAAACTGGAAACACACACGAGGAGTTGACAACAACAAGACAAGGGGGAATCCGAGGGCTTAAATAGACAGGACAGTGAGGATGACTGGAAACAGGTGAGAACACAGCTGAAATAAATCTAACTAATGACAATAGAACTAAAGACAAAGCACACGGGGGATGACTAACACAATAAAAGAAAAGGGCCAGAACTGAAAACACTGGCTCAACGACCCAGCAACCCTGACACACACATGTCATTAGTATGTCTTACATAATGAGCACACAAAATATCATTTATTGTTAGACGCAATCATAATAACAAAAGTAATTATAATAGCCAAGGATACTAAATGTATCTTCAAATAAAGTAAATTATTACATTACAATGTTAATTATTATTATCACAAATCTACTATTTACTTTTTGGCTCCGCCTGAATGACAGACCTCGCCCTGTCTCTAAGGCCAATCACTCTTCAGAGGAAGCTCATTTCTCTCATTTGTGTCCACAATCTCATTCTTTCAGTTATTACCAAGAGCTTGTGACAGTAGGTGAGGGTCAGGACATTGACTGACCTTAAAGCAAAAGCTTCCCTTTCACATTTAAGTCTCTCTTCAGCACATAGTGGTACGATGTCCACATTACCGCAGAGGCAGCACCAAGAAACAGCTTAGATAGATTTTTGAGCTGAGCACTGGACAGGAGGAGCTTTCCTCACTCCCAGGAGGGTCATTTCTGTTCCAGCTGGGGCTTATAACAGCACCAGCTCTGCTTTTCATGGGTAGTATGACCAGGGCATGCTCCACCTGTCTTAGGTAAATACCTCTGGTGATTCAGGTGACCTTGATGGTAACAACACAACATAAATCTTGTTTCTGGGTTCATTTTGGGCCATTTTGCTTTATTTAAATGTTCACAAATTTTTAAAAAAGAGGGAAAAATAGGCTAATGATGTAAAAAGAATGAAAGGTGAAATGAAAAGTTTCTTTTCCTACAGATTGTAGTCTGTGTTCCAGAACAGTCCCAGTTACTTCAAAGAGGAAATAGGTCTTATGTTGAACAATTATTGCAGCGAATTGCTCTATTTTTATTGATAATGTCATCTCAGTGAGCCTCTTCTTTGACTGCAGGCACAGTAATATTTTACTAAATTTTGGTATTTTATTCATGTGAATGTTTCAGTGCTCTGAATGATACTTATTCTTTTGGGTTTTGCAGGAAGAAGAGTGTGCTGTTTCTGGATTACTTAAAGGGAGCTGAGCAGTGAAGTCATCCTGCAGGAAAAACGTTGTATGAACACTCGCAAAGACAGATAGAAAACTTAATTTCTTAATTTGTCCACTGAAGCAATCAGCTTGGGAATCTGTGTTATGATGAGTGTGAATCTCAGGAAGCTAATGCTGAAACCATGTAGGGTTAGCTGATGCAGGAAAAGGAACCATCTAATGGCTCCTGTAACACTGAGCAGAAGCAGTCTTCATAAATAATGTAAAAATGATCTTCAATGGCACTGCACAGAAATCTCCTTAATTGGGGCAATCATGTCCTGCTTCAAGTAATCTGAGGGGAAAGACAGCTGAGACTAAACAGGAGAGAACTCACTTTAATGGTCATTTCTACTTTTTTTTCATAGTTTTTTACATTTTTATTAGTCAGCGTTAATCTCGTTAAAATGACATTAACGCCATAACGCGACAAATCTCCATTAGCGAGTTAACACTAACAGTTTTCTCTTCTGTGGAACCAGCTTCCAGTTTAGATTCAGGAGACAGACACTATCTCTACTTGGATTATATATTTAGTTTAAGTTCTGCTGAATGATATAATTATATTATTTCCATGTATCCCTTAAAAGTTATTATACATGACTTTCCATGGAGTGCTCCACAGCTTGTGGGAGTCTGTAATCTTGTATCTTTCAGGTTAAAACTGGTTACAATCAGTGTTGCCAACTTAGCGACTTTGTCGCTATATTTAGCGAGTTTTCAGACCCCCTTAGCGACTTTTTTCTAAAAAGCGACAAATCTGGCGACTTTTTCTGGTGTTATTGGAGACTTATTTATGATGACTTTTTGACGTGAAAACGCGTATCGCTCTTACTCTCAACAAGCAGCGGTGCTGCTGTGGGCGCCTCACCTGTGCCAAAGTGCTCACGGGTGGAGGATAGTCCTCCCCCAGCTGCTATCAGGGCAGGTGATGTTCACACCTGTGCATCCAAACGGCAAATGAATCGCGCATGAGCGAAGCCGCTGCTCCGCACTGACTGTAACGCAGTCAATTCTTCTTTTACTGTTATGCTGTTTTGTGGATCACAAGGTTTAAAACTACTCATAAACACACACACACAAAGAAACTCCACCAGAGTGCCAATTTCGGGTCACTTTTGCCGGTCCAAGCCCGGGTAAAGGAGCAGGGTTGGAATTGTGACATTAAAAAAAACAATAATTGCTAAAAGAAATTTAATTTGTAGTTCTAAATAAATTCTAAATGCATTTAGGACGTTTTTTACTCACTTTATGTCTCTTCCACGATGTTATTTCTTTCTCCAACAACGTAGGTTACAATTACATTAGCATGACCAATTATGCAAATTAGGTGATGACGTCATTTGGCGACTTCTAGCGACTTTTAGGACAACCAATAGCGATTTTCCTTACTGAGGAGTTGGCAACACTGGTTACAATTGGAAAGAAGTTGGAAAGAAGATGCAAACAGCAGCCTCCAGTGTGAAAGCCCCTCACTGTAGACCAGAACCGTATAACCTTGGGAAAGAAACAAGGTCATGCAATGGCAGACACTGAATAAATACAAGGAAACTCATCCAATCATAGCAGGACGTTTTTAGTCACTGAGCCAAAACACTTCAAGCTCTGCAGCAGATGGTGATTTAGAAGACGTGAAACTCCAACAGCTGCATAAGTGATATAAGTGGAGCTGTGTGGGCCCTGTTGGTGTTGGTGTTTAGCACATCTTCTGAGTCAAAGATTCACCCGCTGCCCTCTGGAGGTCTGCAGCTCTGCTCTGCCAAGTTCAAACTGCCTGGAAAGTCTCTCTGCTAAAGAAAAAACAATGTACCAAATGTGGACTTTAAAATTTAATCCCTGTTTTAATTTAATATAAGCAGCAGCTGTGAGGAAAATTCAATATGAATGAAGAGTATGACCAAAAGGCGCAGCGGTCTGGGGTAAAGGTTCAGGTTTGCCTGCACTTCTGTCTACATTTGAAGCAGCCATCTCTGTTACACCTCTGCACACACAGACGTCTCTCAAGATAAATGATAAATATTGATTTTTGTTGTCAAAGAAAACATCAAAATCTAATTCTTTGCCAACAATTTTAGAAAGAATCACAACAATGACTAGATTCATGTATTCATCCTGACTGGGTCTTTATTAAATCTGTCGAATCAGGCACAGATGGGTCTCCTATCTGTGGACGCTGGGCTGGTCAATCGCCTCATTCAAAGTATGTGTTACAAGTAATTAAACACTACTTCACTCCAAGAAAAAAAGACATAATTAGAGTAAATTATTCACCTAAGTGCAGGATTATGCAACAATAGTTTGCCAAAGAGTCATCATCAAATCCCTGGAAAGTTTCAGCAAGCAGGCGGTGGTTTACGACACCAACTCTCTGCCATCTATAATCCAGTTCTAGATCCTTCCCAGACGCCTTAACGCCCACTCACATCCTGGGCCATCTGACCTCAGGAAATCACATGATAAGGTGGGGCCAGGTTTCACAATGAGCTCACCTGAAACTCTGGCTGATTGGGACCCACACCCAGTTTCACACCTTGGCTCAGGCGATTAGAGGATCATCAGGGGTCCTTTTGTCCCTCTGTGGGGGGAAACTCCCACTAGGTTTAAATCTGGGACTCTCCACCATTTGACCTTAGAACTGAAGAAGCTTCTCGGATGAAGGTGAAACGTCTTCAAGTAACTTAAAGAAGTCCAGACGCTTTTCTTTGCAAGCTCCTTTGACTATCTCTAAGTGTGATCGTCTTTATAAGCGAGGTTTGTGAGTTCCTGAGGAGAAGTCATTCATACTTATGGTCTGCATTTTCAGCTTGAACTCCTTGAATATTTTGTCATATTGCTGCTGCTCAATAAATATAACAAAGTGCAGGAGAAAGCGGACAGCCCTGTTTGGTAGCCCTCTGTATTCTGAAGCTTTGTGAAATAAGATAATTTGGCTTAGCACAAGAATTTGGAGAGTTGTGCAGTGTTTTAACCCAGTCTTTGAAGAATGAACCAAATCCAAATTTATGTAAAACTGCTGGTAAAAATTTGTAGTTTACTCAGTTAAATCCTTTCTCTGCATCTAAAGCGATAACTGTGGTTTCTAATTTATTGATAGAGCAATAATCTATTATATTTAACAGTCTGTGTGTATTATTCGGTGAGTGCCTACCCTTAATAAAACCTGTTTGGTTGGAATAAATTATGAATGAGGTGATTTTTTTTTCCTAATCTTCAGGCGAGGGTTGCAAAGTATTTTAAGGGTCCATTTATAAGTGAAATTGGGCAGTAGCTGGGAACACAGGATCCTTGTCTGGTTTAAGAAGTAGACTAATGAGAGTTCATGTTTGGAGATTGTTCTGAATTTGAGTGACCGGACTATCTTTCTGAAAAAGGTAGGCGCTAACATCAAAACAACATCAAAACGCCAAAACACCACCTGGCCCTGGTGCTTTATTGTTTGGGAGATGCTGTGGGGCTTCATGGACTTCAGACACTGAAAGAGGTGAATCCAAAGCCACAACCTGTCTGTCATTTAGTTTTGGTAGAGTTATATTGTTAACAAATTCTGCAGTGCCAGCATCGGAGGGATTAATCTGTGATTAAAGCTTCATAAAAGTCTTAAAATGATCTTTTTGTCGTGGATTATGAGCATTGTTCCCAGGAGAAACCTCACCTTGAGTGCGGGGGAGCTCGGTCGTCCTGCAGGAACATTTGCTGCTGGATAGAGCGCAGACCAGATTCAAGAAACAGTCACTTATAGACTCAGGAGACTTTGGTGATCATGAACTGACAGCTTTCAATTGTTAGCTGATTGTGACCCACACCCGCTTTCACAGCTTGGCTCGTGTGATTAGGTAGAGGATCGATCATCAGGGGGTCCATGACCCTCTCAGTGGGTTACTCCCACAGGGCTTAAATCTGGGACTCTCCACCATTTGACCCTCCAGTGTGTCTTGTGATATAACATGTATCCTCTTTACTGCACAAGGTGTGACCACTGGTATCCTTGCATCTGTCCATTGCCAACCATTTCATCTTGTCCACATCTGACCAACTCTTCCAAGTTTGTGTGTTTTTCCTTCTGAACACACACACAGCTTCCTGCACCATTGTTTTAACACCCTTACACTCATCACCACACTGTGTGTTTGTGCTAATAGAGCTCCACTAACTCATTTATGCAAGGTATTCTGCAGAGGGCTTTAATCTCCACATGTTTTACTTTATTCTCTAAATGGTCAACAACTTTTTGTCTTAATGTGGCCCTAGTAATCATCATACTTTTGTGTTATGTTGTGTTGTTTCATTACAAATGCATATGAAGAGTAAAAAGTAACAGAGAGTGTGAATCTGGGTTTTTTTGTGTACTTGCATGAGCAGAAACTGAAACCAACACGGTCTCTTTTCCATTCATCAGGTTTTACAGGTGCTGATTCTAACTAGTGCCTGGAAAAAAAGCTTTTAGATATGTTGAATGTTCTGGAACAATGCAGTGTAGAAGGACCTGAAACTGTCACAGCTGATCATTGTCTATGAATAACTTAGAAAAGAGGCCTTTCAGACAGTTTTTATCCTTCTAAATTATTTGAATTCTTCTCATTTCATCTAACTTCTATGCATTGACTGGATTTTTGAATAACTGCCATTGTGACAAAGATTAATGGGAAGACAGGACTATTTATATTATAGTCCTTTTTATACTATAGTATAATATGCAGAGGGCTAATTAGGAAATGACAAACAGGAAAGGAACAAGACTCACACACTCAGATCCAAGACACATAAAGTTCTTCAAGATCAGAATCAGAAAGACTTTATTTATCCCCAAGGGGCAATTAAGATACAATAGAGCAGCGTGATGTTGAGGATAAGGACAATACGAACAGGCAATAAGAGTGAGATAATAAATATACAGAATATACACAGTTTTAAAATTAAAGTGACTGAAAGGTGAATAAATAACTGTAAATGACTAAAAGTGAATAAAGTGTCGGCAGTATAAACGAGTGTAGTTTATGTTTCTGGTGTGGGAAATGGTCTCATCGGCTGCAGTTAAACAGCAGAGTGGCTTTGGGGACAAAGGTGGCGCTCCTCCTCTCAGTCCTGCAGGAAATGCAGTGGAGGCGTCGCCCAGAGGGGAGCCATTGAAATGTGGGGTGAAGAATGTGAGAGGGTTTTGGCTGCCTGTCTAAGGCTACGTCCACACTAATGCATTTTTGTTTGAAAATGCATCGTTCTCTCTCCGTTTTGGCTTCCTGTCCACACTGAGACGGCGTTTTCCCCGAGGAAAAACGCAGCGTTTTGAAAACGCTCTGGAAAACGCACACATTTAAAGACGGTGAGTTTTCCTCGCAGTGTGGACAGTGAAAACTGAGATTTTTGAAAACGATGATGCATTTTGGTCATGCGATCCAGTCATGTGACCAATTAAACAAAGATAGTGGAGGGCATTGTACAGCAGTTGTTTTGTTTGACAGCCTTATTAAAGATTAATATCAGCCTGTACATGCTCCAGAGAGCTTTTCTTCAAATTCTTTAATTCTCACTCGCTTTTGCAACTTTGTACTTTTGTGTTACTCGCAGCAACAACTCCACCTCATTGTGAGTCCATTTAAAAAAACTCTGTGCTTTTCCTCGACCTTTTGACACAACCTTTAAACGAGCTGCATGTAAATAAGCTGCAGACAGAAATGAGGCAGGTCGAATCTTCTTGAGTTTCACACATGCACAGGACTGGAACGTAACAGTACACAACTCTGTGAAAATGACTGAAAACACTAGTGTGGACGCGGAGCATTTTCAGGCAAAAACACTGTTTTCAAATCTATCCAGGCGAGTGTGGACGTAGCCTAAGGGCCTGTTGCTGAAAACCTGTGCCAGTTCTGACAGGCCAATGATTTTAGAGCACGCTGATGCAGTGTGCTGCAGTCTGTTCCTGTATGAAGGCTGAGGGAGGGGAATCAGCAGGTGATGGAGGTCATGATGCTTTCTAGGAAAGTATAGGAAAAAGTCATCATGATGGGTGTGCTGACTCCAAAGTAGTTGGGTTTCCTAAGGAGGTGTAGCTGTTGGTGGCACCTCCTGAGCTTCTCCTCTGTGCTAATCCTGTGGATCAGCTAATCCACAGGATTAGCTGATCATCAGGTGAAATCGGGAGGAAAGTTTAGAGGCCAGGATACGAGGCTGAGTGTTGAACGCTGATGAGAAATCAGCAAACAGAAGTCTGGCGGAGGAGTCAGAGAGCTCCAGATGTTTGTGGATGCAGTCCAAGATGAAGAGTTTTGCATCATCGACACCTCTGCGTGCACGGTAAGCAAACTGGAGGGTCCATCAGGGGGTCAGTTGCTCTTACGATGTGCTGTTTTAGGATCTTCTCCATGGCCTTCATCACCAGGGAGGTGAGGGCCACTGGACGAAGATCATTCAGAGACTTTGGATTGTTTCTTTTGGGGATGAGGATGACTGTGGAGTGTTTCCACAGCTGGGGGACGGTGTGACTGTCAGTTGAAATAGAGTCCGAACACACTTCCTGTGCCCTGCACAGTGCCTCAGAGCTCGACTGCTGATGTTGTCAGCACCGGGTGAGCTCCTCTCCCTGGTCCTCCTGAGGGCTCTCACCACGTCCTCAGTCCTGAAGGTGAGTGCAGAGCTGCCAGGTTTGAGTGAGGATCTGGACTCCTCAAGCTGGGTGACGTTGTCCGTCTCAAACCTGGTGTAGAAGGCGTTGAGGTCGTCAGGGAGGGAGGAGGGGTTGCTGCCCTCCACCTGGATGGTTCTGGGGGTGGTGACCACAGTATTCACAGATGGTTTTGAGGCCCTGCCAGGCTGAGTGGAGGTCCCCTGTGGTGAATCTAAAGGCTTGATTATTTAAAAAAAGAGAGAAAAATCTTCAGCATAATATTTCCCAAGTATCACATCATGTACTGAATTCAAATTAACTAATCAGCAAGTTTCTGTTATCATATCCAAAATTTGACACGTTGTTCGCTTTCATTTTCACAATATGATATTTTAAGATCCTTATTTATATATTTGAGAAGCAGAGGTTACATTAATTAAACGTCATCACAGCACACATTTTCTGGCTAAAACAGGATGTGTGCTCTGTGCTATTACAATACATACATTCATCATCTGCTGTATCAAGGGTACCTTGCTGTACCTGCTTTTTGCCTTCAGACAGGGGCTCAGCTCCTAATCACAATGTCATGCAGTAATTCATATTAATGGACTATGCTGTTTCCAAATGTAATCAACCCTTTTCACATTTGCAAACCTCAGTTCAATTGGTTAAACATTACGATGTTACCTTCAAAAGCAACCTAATTAATCAGAAGATCTATTGTAGTTATAAAAAATAATTTAGAGTGAATAATCAGAGATTTCAATCTAATCCACCCATTTTAGCGTGGAGCCTTTAGATATCACAACTAAGGCAAAGGCTCAATCATTATGGAAGCTAAACGCACATTTGTGGTAAAGCAGATAAGATGAGAAAGATGCACAACATTATTTAAGTCTCTTAATCACATAGAGGCAGTCCACCAAGTCATAGCATTATTCAGTACAGACACTGGGACATCATGATGGACATAAAACCTGTTTTCATTCTATCCTGTACTTTCGCCAATAGAAAAGTTAGGAAAATATAACATTTGAAGATTATTTCAGAAAGTAATACTAAAATATGCTGGTATTAATACTATTAATAGTCCTATTACTGTAGTAGTTGGAGAGTCTCCTAGTGTGAGTGTAGCAGCAGCCATTGCAGCCGAGTATACTGCTCTCCAGGGATCTGGTTAGAGAAACCATACCATTGTAATGGGCTAGCGTTACAATGATCCATACATGTATGTATGTTGTTCTGTCTAACTGACTAACCTCCACACCATATGGGCCTCCTAGCCACTCCTTCCTCGCCAGACCACCGTTACAACATGCAAAATGGGAAGTCCAAAAATAGATGGAAATTCATGACACCAGCTGAAATCTATCAGTAATTAAAACACAATCCTGCCAATTAGTGCAAATTAATATCAGCTGGTTCAGTCAGACTGATGGCCTGTAAAAAGGTCTCGTTACCAAGGAAACATCTCATGGTAAAACCAGGATCTCTCACGACCTTTGCGGCCTTGCTGTTGCAAAACATCCTGATGGTTACAGAAGAATTTCTAAACTACTGAAGGTTCCAGTGAGTACTATTAGGCCATAATCTGAAAGTGGACAGAACATCATTTCACTATATACAGTTGTTCCCCACAAGATTTCAGACAGTGAAGTGAAAAAAGTGTTGAAGAGTTGTCCCAGAGTCAACTTGTGGAGAGCTGCAGAAAGACCTGGAATGAGCAGGTACAGTCGTTTCAAAGAAAACAATAAGTAATGTTGTCCATCAATGTTCTGTATCCACGCTCACCACGCACGACTTCATTGCTGAAGAAAAAGCATGTTGAGGCTTGCTTGCAGCTTGGCCGAACAAGATTTAGACAAGCTGGTGAAATACTGGGAGACTTTGGTGTGGTCAGATGAGACGTAAACTGAACTCTTTGGATGCCAGAGCACACACCATGCTTGGAGGTCAAAAGGCATCACCCTGAAAACACCACACCAACAGTGAAGTTTGGCCGTGGGAACATTATGGTGTGGGGCTGTTTTACACTGTATGGTTCTAACATGCTTCATATAATTGAAGATAAAGCACTAAAATTCTTGATAAAGAAAGGGCGATCGTGGCTCAAGGAGGTCGCCTTGTAATCGGAAGGTTGCCGGTTTGAGCCCCGGCTTGGACAGTCTCGGTCGTTGTGTCCTTGGGCACCTTGGGTGGTCAGAGTGGTAGCGCCAGTGTCTGGCAGCCTCGCCTCTATCAGTGCGCCCCAGGGTGGCTGTGGCTACAATGTAGCTGCCATCACCAGTGTGTGAATGTGTGTGTGGATGAAGTATAAAGCGCTTTGGGGTCCTTAGGGACTAGAAAAGCGCTATACAAATACAGGCCATTTACCATTTAAAAGTCTTCTGCCATCTACCAGGATTATAACGATGAAATGAAGGTGGACATGATCCTAAACACACAGTCGAGAAAACAGTTAAGTAGTTTCAGAGAAAGATAATAAAGCTGCTAGAATGGTCACCTGACCCAGAGCGCCGAGTTCATAGAAGGCGCCCGTAGAACCTTCAGGATTTGAAGACTGTGTGGAAAAATGGGCCCAAATCAATCTGAGCAATGCATGCAACTAGTTTCTCCATAAAGGAGGTGTCTTAAAGCTCTCATCACCAACAAAGGATTGGATGGGTTGGGAGCAGTGTTGGGAAGGTTACTTTTAAAATGTATTCCATTACAGAATACAGAATACATGCCCCAAAATGTATTCTGTAACGTATTCCGTTACATTACTCAATGAGAGTAACGTATTCTGAATACTTTGGATTACTTAATATATTATCATGCTTTTTACAACTACATGAATGTACTATTACTGTGATTTATTATTGTTACTGAAGGTCCGCGGCTCCGAACCGTAGTAAAGGACCTCTGGCTAATACGGTGGGTTCTGTGTTGGGCTCGTAGCCGAAAACTAGCTTTACTTTGTTGTCTGGGTCAACTTTGCTAGAGAGAGACAGAGAGAGGCGTTGAAAGGCTGCTCCAATGGAACTTATTGTTTCAGAGGAAAACACGAACACGGTGTACAGTCGAGTCTTAATAGCTTACTTACAGCTGGGCTCGTCAGGCTCTCTTCTTGGCTGCAGTGGTTATTATTATATTTACATGCTTCCAGCTCCCGTTTCTGCTCGATGACAGCTCGTACTTTTCCTTTTTCTCCCTCCCTCGCTCACAGACACATAACGTGTATGACAGTCCATTCTCCCTGCAGCACGGACTACACTGCCCATGATGCTACATTCTTTAGAGCTATACCTGTAGCATTCTGCCTGTTAGCTTAGCACAACAACAACAACAGGCGCTCTCTCACCCAGGAAACACGCAGAGAGAGAGCATCACCCTGTAACCATGGCAACCGTAACGCTGCCGCCTGGAACAACAGAACGTAGCTGTCAAACAAAACCCAAACAGTCCTGACCCGCCACAATATGAAACAGGGAAGTACCGCCGTGTAATCCATTTATTTCAACAAAGTAACTGTATTCTAAATACCACCTTTTTAAACGGTAACTGTAACGGAATACAGTTACTCATGTTTTGTATTTTAAATACGTAACGGCGGTACATGTATTCAGTTACTCCCCAACACTGGTTGGGAGGGATTGCTTGTTTCTAACATCTGATAAGAATTTCATGTTAACAGCACCTTTAGAAATGTATTTGGTGGAAAATTGGTGATGTGTTCAATACTTATTTTATCTGCTGCACCTTTATTCTTCGTCACAGCTTGAACTCTCTGAGGTAACCTTTTATATGAATTCTTTAAGTAATCTCCAGGAATTATTCTTGGGCTTCTTGGAGGACATTCCAATGTTCTGTTTTGGATCTTCCCTTATGTTCTCACTACTTCAGTTGTTGAGGTGTGGGCTTGGGTATACAAGTATGCTTTCACTGCATTTGCACGATTTTTGGGATCATTATCATGCTGAAGAATGAAGCTGTTGCCAATCAGATGCTTTCCAGACAGCAGGTATTACATGGTGAATGAAAATCTGATGGTACTTTTCTATGTTCATAATTTTCCTCAACACCACCAGCTGCAGCTGCAATCATGACAGAGCCTCCACTGTGTTTTACAAATGGCTGCGGACACTCACCTTACCCTTCTCCTGACCTCCTAGCCTCATCATACTGTCTGGTGAAGCAATATATTTAAGCCAAAAAGAAATCTTTGCTGTCTGAGTTTGTGGTGTAGCGAGGAACACAGTAAAGAGAAAAGCTGTGACAATATAAGGATTTTTACATTTACAGAAAACACTGCCGTTACTCTGAAGCTGCTTAAATGGTCAATTATTTAGATTACATACTTTTAGTGTGTAAGGTTTGTTTATCCGTTTGGTTCGTATACCCACAGTGGAAACTGTGAACTGACATAATGGTCCTCAGTTGCACAAATTTTAATCTCCTCCTTGCAATCTTTAATTTGTTTATTAGCACTGTTGCCTCTCAGCAACAAGGTCCTGAATTTGAGCCCGATATCTACCCCGGGTCCTTTTGAGTTTGCAGTGGTTCTCTCCAGGTGCACCCACTTCCTCCCACAAAGACATGCAGTTAGTAGGATTAGGTTTATTTCTCAATTGCCAATAAATGTGAACGGTTGTCTGTCTCTCTGTGTTAGCCCTGCAACAGTCTGGTAACCTGCCTGGGGTGTATGACACCGCTCGCACTATGGTAGCTGGAATAGGCCCCAGCGCCCCTGTGACCCTGATAAGACAGTTACAAATGTGGATTGCACAACACTGGACATTATATTCTTCATTTCCATTTAATACTTGTACAGCTGCTGTTATTGTGTATATATATATTTATATTTCTTCATACATTCTTATATATTTCTATACTGTGTATTGTGTATTTTGTTGTACAGTTATTTTATTTTCAACTTAAATTTTTATATTTTATTTTAATTTATTCCTTCCTAGTTAAATTTACCCTTTTTAATTTTCATATTTATTTCCTATCTTATTCATAGCCATTTTTTTCTGTTTCTTTAGGTCACGAGCAGTTGTCTAAGCATTTCACTGCATATCGTACTGTGTATGTGACAAATAAAAATTTGAATTTGAATTTGAAGAAAAAGTGCAAGAGAATGGACAGATGGATGCTGTGGCAACCTCCATCACAGCTGGGCATCAACAGCTGTGATGGAGTTTTCCACAGCATTTCTCTAAAAAGTTTCAGAAAACTGCTTTACAGTTGACGAGTTAACTGTAAGGGGAAAAGGGCATTACACAGTGGATTGGACACAATTTACTTATGATCAAAGAAGCATCATTAATTAGATTTAGATTATGGAATTATTTTATTTATTTTATTTATATGTGTAATTTATATTTTATATTGTGATTTTTATCTGTATCATGATTTTACTGGAAAGTACTTTGGTGTACTTCGCTCTTTAAAATGTGCTATATAAATAAATTTTGATTGATTGATTAATATTAATATTGTCAATAGTAAATCCATATAATAGACTGGCCAAAGAATGTGCCCAGGAACATGAGAAGCTTAATTTATCTGTTGAAAGAAACCAAAGCAATCCAGAACAGGACAAAACTCCGTGACCATGGTTTTACAGGCACAGCAGGTGTGGATGTTAAAGTTGCCCAGAATTAACAGACAGTTATATAATGATGCATAATGACGGGAAAAGAAGGAGGCAGACATAATAGGAGAGGAGAGGAGTTAGATTAGTGAAAAAGAGTGAGAAAAGACACCAAACAAAGTGAAAACATGATGATAGGGACAGCAAGGAAATAAGTGAAGGATGCAGAAAAGGGAAGAAAAGCAAGAGAGAGAGGAAAGGAGAGAGGAAAACAAAACTGAGTGGATAAGATGACCTGACAAAACTTGAGGAGAAAAAAGGCCAGATATAAAGAAATAATTTACTTCATGTAATAAGTAATAGAGGTTCTCCTTGATTTGTCGCCTGATTGCTACTAGTAGCCTTTTGCACTGTTAGCTCTTCCAGAAAGCATCTTTGTTGAAGTGTGGCCTTTCTACATTAATTAGCTGATGGTGATGTTGGATTCATGAGCAAAGGCTGGCAACATCCATCAGAAGTTTGGTCTCTGTCAGCCTGTCTGACGTCTCTAGAAAAAACACAAGTATTACCAGTGCACAGGGTTGTCTGCATATGCCCCCATTTAACTAACTTTAAAGCATTTCACAGAAATAATAAGTGAGTAACGTGTTCAAATCAGGAGCAGCCTGTAAACTTTGACAATCCACCAAGCTAAAAAAGGAAGCAAATATGGATATGTACACAGCTAATCACTGAAGCAAAACAAGCAGGAAAGTGTGGAGGATTGCAGATTCTTCTCATGTATGGAATGAGGTGCCAGTGCATTTTTGCATGAATTCATCCTATTTGAACTTAATTGAAACCCCTCTCCTTGGGTAGGCATTACATTAATGCTTCCAGACAGCGGCTCTTATCAAAATGCAGCAGGCCTACGCAGGTAAATAAAGGTCTAGTGTGGGGAGAGGAGGTTGCAGTGTGCTACTAGTGAGCCGTGGGTGCATATAAAAAGATATTAGATCCATTCTAATTATCCTCTTGGAAACATGGTGGCTTGGCCTTCCCTATTTACAGCAGAGGTCAAGGAGAGAAGTATATCAGTGATTATGAAATCAATATCTCTGTAGTGAAGGGCCAACTGATTCCAAAAGGCCAGTTATCAGCAGCTGCCTCAGCAAAAGCTTAATATTTTTCTTTACTGCAAAAATATAGTTTGATTAAGAGTTTTAGCTGTGAGCACTGCTTACATGAAAATCAGAAAGATGTACAGATAAGAGCTAAATTGTACACTGTGAAGACTTGTTTGTGTTATTTCTATCACTCCCAGAACCCCATTAACTCTTTGTTAAACATGGCCCAGATTGGAGTTCACAGCAGGACCATATAAACCCTTACATGGCCCTGCAAACACAACTACCTTCACTTTACAAACTACTGTAACATTTCAAAAGACTGACCTAATGGTAACTGTAGGCCAATCCTGTGAAATGCTTTCACCATAAAACTGGGGAACGGACACTGGCCAGACCAAGAAAGAGTTCACCCCTTTCTTGGTCTGGCCATAAACCTCCATCGCAGAATTGGACAGTCCAGTGGCTGATATGGTATCTGTAACCCTAACAGTTTAGTGCATGTCAAAATTTCTTACTAACTTTACTTTTTGGAGCATAACCAGCAAAGGTTAGTTCAGTCCAATTACAGCGGAGTGATTCTTAAGTGATGCATGAAAATTACTTTCTTGAGTTTAATCTGCGGTTGAACTTGTGGTGTCAGAAGCAAGATGGCACCTCCCAATCCAGCACACATGGCTGCAGTCCCAAAAGCAAGAGCTTCATGAGGAGAAGGCATCAACTAGAGAAGATCCAGCATGGGAGACAATCTCCATCCATATCATCCTCATAAGCAGAGCGCCAACAGCTCAACCACAACATGTGGAACAGATGGTGAGCTGATGGCGATGATGAAGGACTCCTTGGCAGGACAGCAAAGCAGCAAGGAGGTTCTCTTGGCAGAACTCAGAGGACTGAACACCTCTTTCCCACAAAGCGATCAGTTGCACTGAGCTCCTCAGGTGTGAAAACCAAGAACTGGTTCTTCTTGAACCACTTGCCAGTAGTCCAGTTGCTTGGAATCATTAGTTTGCCTGCCTATCGATCGCTTACTGGTTCTTGCACTCTTGCTACAATCAGCTGATTTCAGCTCATGTGTTAGAGGAGGAAAATAGTGATGTAGTCTGTCTAGTTTTATTATTTTTTGCACAAAAGGATGAGAGCGTGATGGTAAAGTGGAGACTGCTCCAGGACAGAAATAACTGCATCACACTGTTAACACAACTTCGGCTCTTCACAAGCACCTGCACAGACAGCATGCTAACGCTAAGCTAGCCAAGAACCCAGAGTGATGTTAAAGCTGAGTAAATGCTGACCCCAGCACTGTGATAAAGGGAGCTGTGAACTGCAGTGAAGCCAGCTGCTGCTGAACTTCAACAGGTAACAAACTGATGAGCAGTCAGGCTGCAGCCTGTTCATGTTTCTACAGTAGAATCACCGTGGCGAGCACTTTAAACTTTCTTTGTAACTGGTCTTTGATTTGTGTTGTTTTGTGCTATACCTAAATACTAAGAGAAGGATGACATGTGTCCTCATTGGAATAGGGATTTGTGTTGGTGTGTGGGGCTGTAGCCTGTAGCTTTATATTGTTAAATGGTATGGCGTTATCTTTGTGCCACTATTCTGAACACACGTAAAAAAAAAAAAAATTAAGCACACACACAAAAAAAAATTGCAGGTGCAAGTGTTGCATTTTAAGGAGAATTTTATTTTGAGCAAAGAAAAGCTCAATTTGAGTGAACAAAATTCATTGCTGTGTGCAAAAAATGTGTTTCAGTGTTTGCTATTATCCACACACACAATAGCAGCTCCTCTCGCTCAGATCTCCTCAGACCTGCTAGCAGTGTGTCACTCGTGCTCTCAACATTTCTGCCCCTGCGCTTTCAACTCTGTACATATTATATGTTATATTTGTGCCACAAAACCAACCAATCACAGACTTGGATGCAAAAAATTGTGATTGGCTGTTTTGGGTTCCAATCAGCTCTCTACTTGCTGTAGCTAAACTGAGGCAAATTTCGTCCAAAACTCAAACCAGGCAGTGGCGCAGGAATGCAGAGTGGTGGAGTTTGAAATATGACTCTTTCTGGATCACAAAATATACGTTCAAAATATTTTCAGGCGAGAATGTTTCTGTGTAAACTTCAGATATCTGCTCGATTTATCAAGACAACACATATTTGCAAAAGTGCTCTAACATTTTCAGCAATCAGAATTTTTTGCTTCCAAGTCTGTGATTGGCTGGTTTTGTGGCACAAATATAACGGTTTACAGAAAGAGTTGAACGCGCACGGCTGAAATGTTGAGAGCGCGAGCGAGTGCAAATGCAAAAACTGAGCGAGAGGGGCTGCTGTTGTGTGTGTGGATAATAGAAACACTGAAATACATGTTTTGCATGCAGCAATGAATTTTGTTCACTCAAATTTAGCTTTTCTTCGCTCAAAATAAATTTCTCCTCAAAATGCAACACTTGCACCTGCAGAAAATTTTATGTGCGCTCAGAATAGTGGCACAAAACGCCATACATTACTTTTAAGAAAAGTGTTATGTGTAATGTGCAATAATTACTTTGCGTAATGATCACAACAAAGAGGGGAAATACCTCCAACATACACAAACATCTGATTTGATCTGGCAACCAGTTATTGTCCAGCACCCTCAGAGACACAAACACACCTCTGGGAAACGCCTGGCTGCTTTCCTGGGAAGAAAGGATGTAGGAGAACAAAATCAAACAATCAAATTTTTCTGAAATCATAAATGAATAAGTGAAAATGTATGGATCACAAAATATGATCCATATTTCAAAATGTCTTGATAAATAATTTAAGGTGTTGGATAATGATATTAAGAAGGTGTCAAGAAGGCAAAATGATTATGGAAATGATTCCTGTGAAAAAATATACAGGAAAAGAAATAATAAGCTTTAACTCCAGAAATCTAACTCTAAGTGATGTTAAACTACTTATTTACTTCATATCCAGAGTGACACAGATGACATTACTTTGTGTCAAACAGCAGGAAACTTCTATCATGATACAGAAGGCCAGATTCAAATGGAAGCCAAAAAGCTTCCTATTAAGGAAATGTGGAGGAAACCTCTGCTGTGTGCAGAAGCCAAAATAAAGAAGATGAAAGAGAAAGCAGAAGGTGGAAAAGAAGAGAATAACCAGAGAGAAGTTTTCCAAAGAGAGCATTTGCACATGATAGATGAGGAATGCTTTCCATTTGGAGATGCAGGGCATTGACTAAACAAGAGACAAACAAAAGAAAAAAACCCTTAGTAAAGTAAAGTAAAAATAAATAAATAAATGAAAGCTTTTAAAACAGAAAGGGAGGCAAAAGAAACAATTTGGAAAGCCTTCATGGATAAGAGGAATGCTTCCCATGGATAAGGGATGCTGCAGAAGGAAAACATGAAAAAAGTAAAAGGTTTCTTTTTGCAAAAGAAGTCAGGGAACAACGCCTAAGAGGAAGGTCTTTGCTACTGAAAATAATTCCACGGTTTGTGGCAGTGAACCCTTTATGAAAGAAAAGGAAGAAATGATGATGATGATGAAGGTCTACATTAGAGAAAAGGCAGGTATCCAGAGAATGAGTGATGCTCTCCAGCTGGAAAAGCAAAGCACTGAAAAAGAAAGTGAGAGAAAGAAAACTTTCGGTGCCAAACAGGAAACTATTTGTGAGGGGAAAATGCATGTGAGAAAGCAAGGAGATGAGCAAAGAGGCTGACGTAGTGGAGCATCATTAATAAAGCCAGTAATAGAACTGTTTACTAACATAGCTGTCAAAATTTTCAAGACTAGCAAAAATGGAGATTTAGCACTACACTGTAAAAAAAATTGTAATATAAAAGTATTTTACTGTGTATTTTAGTTTTGTACTGTTCTTCTAGAACATCATTAAATTCACATAAATAGACTGATTTTACATTTCAAATGTAAATTAACGTAAAATCACTGTAAATGTAATAAAACATAATTTTCTTGTTTTTTAAATGTATCTGTCTGTACATATGCATATTTAGATTGTTAAAATACATGTAATATATGATCGATATATGTATTTTTTTTTATCTGCTTATTTAGTTGGTTTTTGTTTTTTTGCCCTTTATCCCCGTCCCTCTTCTCCGCTGTTTTTCCCCCCTCTTCCTTTCTCCCTTTTCTTTTCCTCATTCAAGTCTGTCCCGTATCTAGCAAGTGAAAATAAAATAAATAAATAAATAAATAAAATAAACAATAAAAGATCAATCAAATAGACCATTACGGCAAGGCTGGGATGGTCAATTTGGTAAAGTAAATCCGTTGGGCATCTTCCCTCACCTTTAGACAATAATTCTGATGGCAAAAGAACCAAACGGGACAGGCAAAAAAAAAAAAAAAAAAATAATAGATTGTTAAAATAATTCACAAATGTGTCATAATTTCACAAATATTTGTCCGTTATTTGAAAGATTGAACTGTTAAATTCAAATGTAATGCTATGGAAAAATATACAAAATGATTCGTATAAACTTTTTTTACATCAAATAATAATAATTATTATTGTTATTTAGGGCAATCGTGGCTCAAGAGTTGGCAGTTCGCCTTGTAATCAGAAGGTTGCCGGTTCGAGCCCCGGCTCGGACACTCTCGGTCGTTGTGTCCTTGGGCAAGACACTTCACCTACCACCTACTGGTGATGGTCAGAGGGGAATTGTAAAGCGCTTCGAGGGTCTCATAAAGCGCTATATGAATGCCATCCATTATTATTTAAACTAACTGTATATTTCTGTACATTTAAGTATTATTATTCATATTGCCGAATTCATTGAGCTTGTTTATAGGTAATTTCATTGTTTAATCACATTAAATTGTTCCTAATTTAATGTTTAAAAGCACTTGAAAAAGGCAAAATCCCAGGTAAAATTAGGGCAACAAACTGTATTGTCATTACTGAAAATAACCGTATTTTCATGGGAAAGTTATTTTCTATTATTTTCTGGTATTATTTTGGCGCCCCAGCTACCTGAATATTACTGTTTTTATAGGATTTTTTTTTTTAGTGTAGTCATCCTCTAGCTTCATCTTTGTTTCGGCCTGCAAGGATGAACATGGCAGCTAAAGCTGCACCAAGAAATGTAAAGCAAGCAGTGCTTATCTAGTGAAATTTAAAATATAATTCATTTATTTCAATTCAACTTTTTTTTATATATAGCACCAAATCACGAGAATATTTGCCTCCACCTCATCCAGGCCCTCGACCAGCGTCTACGAGAGGAGCAATCTCGGTTCCGAAGCGGCCAATCATGCACGGAACAGATTTTCGCCTTAAGAAACATCATCAAACGTCGAGTCATGTGCGTCGAGTACCGGCAACAACTCGCCATCAATTTCGTCAATTTTAAGAAGGCCTTCGATACCATCCACCGGCGATTCTCTTTGGCAGATCCTGTGTTTGTACGGTGTCCCTACCATCTTCATCAACATCTTCAAGGACCTGTACTTGCAATCGTGCTGTTGCATTAAGACCGGAAATGGCCACACCGACTTCTTCGAGATCACCACCGGCGTCAGGCAGGGCTGCATCCTGTCACCACTTTTTTTTCTCGTTGCCCTCAACTACGTCATGCAGCGAGCCGGTGCCCATATAGGAGCTGGCATCCATTGGTCCGACCTCGATTTTGCTGACGATATCACCCTACTTGAGGAAGATGAGCTGAAGCTACAGCAAGGAATGACTGATCTAAGAAGAGAAGTCGGCAAGATTGGCCTGAGGATCAGCTCTGAAAAGTCGAAGATCATGCACGTCAGCTCCAAGGACCCACGACGGGGGAGCTACATCGGGACACAGCAGCTAGAAGAAGTGGAGAAATTCACCTACCTCGGTAGCATGATTTCCCATGACGGTGATGTCGAGGTGGATGTCAAATGCCGCACTGGAAAGGCGGCTGCGGTATTTCGGAGGATGAACAAGATCTGGTCCTCCCCAGCCATCTCCTTCAAGATCAAACCCCGCTTGCTTAATTCGATCATGATCCGAACCGCCATTTATGCCAGCGAGACTTGGAAGGTGTCAGCCTGCATCAACACCAAGCTTGACGTCTTTCAGCAGCGATGTCTTCGCCAGATTCTGAAGATCCACTACACTGACCACATCACCAACGAGGAAGGAGTGGCACGGTCAAACTTCACAACATCGTTGCACGCAAAAGACTCCGACTGGCCGGCCATGTCCTCCACATGGATGACGGACAGATTCCAAAAACAGCGATGTGCTGGCAACCCCTGGGCGTTATAAGACCACGAGGATGTACCCGTAACACCTGGCGAAGGTCATTCCATCAAGACCTAAAGACATCGAATATATCGTTGGAAGAAGCTGAAGGCACAAGATCGAGCCTGTTGGCGTTCGTTTGCCGCCCAATATGCCACATAAGGCATGGGAGGATCTTTGTCTAAGTAAGTCATCCAGGCTCAGGGGGGGCTAGGGGAGTAGGTAGGTAGGTAGGTAGGTAGGTAGGTAGGTAGGTAGGTAGGTAGGTAGGTAGGTAGGTAGGTAGGTAGATAGATAGATAGATAGATAAAACTTTATTAATCCCTTGGGTGGGTTCCTCTGGGAAATTTGGTTTCCAATAGCACAGCACCGACAGAAGTTACAGAATGTGAGCAGAATATTATATATACACATATATAAATACAGAGCCAATATAGAAACTATCTAATAGATCACATTAGTCTCGATATAGCCTCTGCCACCACATTAGATCAATCCCTCTGGGCTCCTTTGATCGGCTCCATCACCTAGCGGGGGTGGGGGGTCGTGGTTTGGTCCCGCCTTGGCTATTGTGGTTGATGTGGAGGTTGGGATGGGCTTAGGGCACCTGGAGGACTCCTAGAGACGTTATCCCTGGAGGGCTTAACCCGGGGGTTGTGTTCATAACCTGGTTAGTGGCTCTGGTCGCTCTCAGAGGTTGTTCTCCTCGTGGCCGCGTGCAGCGGGGCTGGAGGATGGTCTGTGCTGGCGGACGTAGGTTACTGGCCTGGTGGCCTGGCTGCCCCTGAGTGGATCCGGGGCGGGCGTGGGGGTTTGGGGTTCGGGGGTGCTTCGCCTCCGTGCTGGGGCTCTGGCTGGGCCTTGGGGGCTTCGGTCCTCGTCGGTGTGTCGCCGAGGTTGTGGGCGGGTGGGTGCACGGGGGCTCAGCCCTGGCGCAGGGGGCCTCTTGTGCATCGGCCTAACCGGGGGGCTCTTGAACTGGCAGGGAGGTTGTTCCATCTTTGCAGGAGTCCACTCTGCAGGTGGGGGAGAGACATAGGAGAGGTGGAGAATAAACTTAACCTGGGTGTCTGTGTCTTGTGTAGTCTGGGAGATGATTGAATGTTGGGGTGGGTACAGTTTCCTCTGCGGTGGGGTGGGGTGGGCTGCCCCGGGTCCTGTGGGGCTTGGCGGTGCTGCTGCCGTAGGCCCGGTCTGGATGGGCCTGGGCTCCCTTGCCTTGGTGGATACCAGAGGACGGGGGTGCATATTGGGGTCAGCGGGGGAGCTGGCCCTAGGGAGGGACACCCTCCCCTCCCTTCTTTTCCTCCCCATCCCCGGCTGCCTCCCTCTTCCCGCTCCACCACACCCACCCACACAGGTAGGGCTTTGGGGTGCGGGTGTGTCACCAGGGTGCAGGGGAGACATTCCCCCCCCCCTCTGTCCTCTTCTGGCCACCTGTGCCTCAATTTTATCTCACAACTTAGACATCCACATTACTTACACTCTCATAACACACACACATATATATATATATAGGGCCTTGAGGGTGGGCACGTTAACGGCGTCCAGTAGACGGTCTGTGTATTCAAACCTGCCTCTGGCGCCGGTGCCCACCTCTCAATTTTAAATCCATGTAGACATTGAGGGTTCTCGGGAGGGGCCGTGCTAACACCTGCTGCTCTCTGGCAGCAGCACCATGCTCTCCCTTGTTTTAAATACACTTTAGAGCAACACGCAGCAACACTACACTTGAGCGGGAGGAGGGAGGTATGGGGTCTTAACACACCCCCGTTCTCTGCTAGCCATCGGGGCGGGGGGGCTGGGAAGAGATGCTGGCTGTCCGATTGGCCTCCCTGCTGCTGCGGAGCCTGGGGCGGTCTGCTTGCCTCCACCCCGGAGGGAAGGGTAACATCTCTTGGGTCTGGGTGCCGTTTCCATCTCTGGGGGTGAGGATACCTGGACCCGGGGTATAGAGTATGTTTGGGGAGTGTGATTGTGTGTACATGTCCATTTACGTTTATTCCTACGTTGGGTGAGTGCTGAGTGTTTGTATATGTGTGCATGAGGGTGGGAATGCATGTCTGTGTCTGTGTGTGCCTGTTTGTCTGTGTCTATATGTCAGGTCGGGTCTTAGACTCCACCTCTCTGGGAACTCCAAGGCCCTCCAAAGTGTGGAGGCCTATCTCCCCTCACCACACTCCCTGCCGGTGACTGATGCCCTCAGGGGTCGGTGCATTGTTGGTTCTTGGTGTCCAGGGCTGGGCGCTCAGGTCATGTGCCAGCTCACTCCCGGTGGCTACTTGGCGGGGCCTGGCGCCTGCTGCTCGGTCAGGCCTCTTCCGGGGCGCGGGGGGCCCTCGGGCCTCCGGCCTCTGTGCCTGCGGCTCGGTTCACTCTGGCACAGCTGGCTGCCGGCGGAGCCGGCGGGCACGCCGGTGCAGCCCCCTCTAGCTTCTGCCCGATGGCTAATGGGTGACCCCTCATCTGGGCATCCTCAGCCCTTCCCATGAAGGTGGCACGGATGCCCCTCCGGTGGTCCTCCTTGGGCTCTTGCACTCTGGGGCCTCTGGATGTCTGGGGCCTGGATCTCCTCCATGCCTGCTTCATGCCCTGGGGGACAGGGCTATGGCTCTCTACATCCTCTAGCAGACCATTACATGGGGAAACCATTTGAATACAAGCGCGCCGATCCACACAGGTGTGCACATGGGTGTTCACTGTTCGTAGACTTAAATCACACCTTTCTTGGCTGCTACTTCAAAGCACATTGTGCGCTGTCTGTCCTGCGTGCTGCACAACAACATTCAATATTTAGTATTTACTGCTGTTTACACTTAGCTAGATTAATGCGATGGTGTTGTGTATAGTATGTTGCATTGTTTTGTTTTTTTTGCTTGTTTTCTATTCTTTTTCTCTCAACAGGTGATCCCGGAGATATTTTTTCTTCCCCCCTTTCTCACTGTCCCTCTCCCCTTCTGTTTTTCTTTTCCTTCCTCTTTCTTTCTCCCTTTCCTATCCCTCACTCATGTCTGTCCCGTCTGTAACAACTGAAAATAAAATAAATAATAAAAACAAAGGTCGATCAAATGGACCAATACGGCAATGCCATGATGATCCATTTGGCAAAATAAATCCATTGGGTATCCTTGTTGGTCTTCAGACAACAATTCTGACGGCTAAAGAACCAAATGGGACAGGCGGGAAAAAAAAAAAAAAAAAAAAAAAAAAAGAGGAAGATGAGCTGAAGCTACAGCAAGGAATGACTGATCTAAGAAGAGAAGTCGGCAAGATTGGCCTGAGGATCAGCTCTGAAAAGTCGAAGATCATGCACGTCAGCTCCAAGGACCCACGACGGGGGATCTACATCGGGACACAGCAGCTAGAAGAAGTGGAGAAATTCACCTACCTCGGTAGCATGATTTCCCATGACGGTGATGTCGAGGTGGATGTCAAATGCCGCACTGGAAAGGCGGCTGCGGTATTTCGGAGGATGAACAAGATCTGGTCCTCCCCAGCCATCTCCTTCAAGATCAAACCCCGCTTGCTTAATTCGATCATGATCCCAACCGCCATTTATGCCAGCGAGACTTGGAAGGTGTCAGCCTGCATCAACACCAAGCTTGACGTCTTTCAGCAGCGATGTCTTCGCCAGATTCTGAAGATCCACTACACTGACCACATCACCAACGAGGAAGGAGTGGCACGGTCAAACTTCACAACATCGTTGCACGCAAAAGACTCCGACTGGCCGGCCATGTCCTCCGCATGGATGACGGACAGATTCCAAAAACAGCGATGTGCTGGCAACCCCTGGGCGTTATAAGACCACGAGGATGTACCCGTAACACCTGGCGAAGGTCATTCCATCAAGACCTAAAGACATCGAATATATCGTTGGAAGAAGCTGAAGGCACAAGATCGAGCCTGTTGGCGTTCGTTTGCCGCCCAATATGCCACATAAGGCATGGGAGGATCTTTGTCTAAGTAAGTCATCCAGGCTCAGGGGGGGCTAGGGGAGTAGGTAGGTAGGTAGGTAGGTAGGTAGGTAGGTAGGTAGGTAGGTAGATAGATAGATAGATAGATAGATAGATAGATAAAACTTTATTAATCCCTTGGGTGGGTTCCTCTGGGAAATTTGGTTTCCAATAGCACAGCACCGACAGAAGTTACAGAATGTGAGCAGAATATTATATATACACATATATAAATACAGAGACATATATAAATAAATATACAAAAGGATAAATAGAATAAATAGGAAAAAGAATACAAGGGAATTGCACATTTCAAGTATTGAAGTCTATTGCACCGTTGGCTATTAACAAAAAGTATTGCACAGTGAAGAGGCACTACAGCTTAGTTGCCCCCCCCCCCCCCTCCGTAGTTAAACGGTTTGATGGCGTGTGGGACAAAGGAGTTTTTAAGTCTGTTGGTTCTTGTCTTTGGGAGAAGCAACCTGTCACTGAACAGACTCCTCTGGTTGTTCATGGCCGTGTGCAGAGGATGCCCAGCATCGTCCATAATGTCCAGCAGTTTCTTTAGTGTCCTTTTCTCTGCCACTGACACCAGAGTGTCCAGCTTCATGCCGACCACAGAGCCAGCCTTCCTGATCAGTTTCTCCAGCCTGGATGAGTCCTTCTTTGCTGTGCTGCTCCCCCAGCACACCACAGCATAGAACAGTACTCCAGCAACCACCGACTGGTAAAACATTCTCAGGAGCTTCCTGCAGATGTTAAAAGACCTCAGCCTCCTGAGGAAGTACAGTCAGCTTTGGGCTTTTTTGTACAGGTGCTCTGTGTTGCATGACCAGTCCAGTTTATTGTCCACCCACAGCCCGAGGTACTTATACTTGTTGACCACCTCCACCTCCTCTCCCTCTATCTGAACCGGCAGTGGACCTGCTCTGGACCTCCCAAAGTCCACAACCAGTTCCTTAGTCTTTGAGGTGTTGAGTTGCAGGTGGTTTGTGTGACTCCATGTGACAAAGTTCCTCACCAGACTTCTGTACTCCTCTTCATGATCATCCCAGATACACCCCATGATGGCTGTGTCATCTGCAAACGTCTGAATGTGGCATAATTCAGAGTTGTAGCAGAAGTCAGAGGTGTACAGGGTGAAGAGAAGAGGAGACAGCACAGTTCCCTGTGGTGCTCCTGTGCTGCTGACCACAGTGTCAGACGTGATGTCCTTCAGCCTGACGTACTGTGACCTGTCGGTGAGGTAGTCGGAGATCCAAGCCACCAGGCAGGGCTCTATGTAGGAGGTGCAGGATGGCATCTTCCACTCCGACATCCGCCTTGTAGGCGAACTGTAGTGGGTCCTGGGCATGTTGTACCTGTGGTCGGAGGAGGTCTTCATAAGATGTGACGTTAGTGCCACCGGTCAGAAGTCATTCAGCTCATTGGGCCGGTTCCTTTTGGGGACCGGGACGATGCAGGATGTCTTCCATAGGGCGGGCACTCTCCCCAGTCGCATGCTGAGATTGAAGACTCATTGTAGCGACTCCCCAAGTTCACCAGCACACGCCTTTCTTATTAATAAAAAACTGCAAGAACCTATCGCAAGTTTCAATGGAGCTATCTATATGGAAAGCAGGGGAGGTATTCAAATCAATAACTGAGAAAAGAGTTCGGGGGTTATTAGAGTTGTTCTCAAAAATGCTTGCAAGAAACTTAGGTTTTCAGCTTTTACAATGACTTGATATCTAGATAGGCTCTCTCTCAGCAGCAGGAAAGACACTTGTAATTTGTCTTTTTTCCATTTTCGTTCAGCCTTTATTTATCCACGGGTCTGAGTAAGCTGTCGATTGCACTGATTTAAATGGTGCGAACACATCAAGAATAGTTTTGCATACCATCACCAAGGGAAGAATTCAAATTTCAAAGGCAGTGGAAAACTGTTCTGTGGCAGTTGGTTTAAAAACACGATAACGTCGTGTTGAGGGTGTAGGTTTAGGATGGCAGTGAGATAAAAGTATATTAAACACTAATGGACAGTGGTCAGAAAAGATTGCATCACTTATTTCCAAATTATCAACTGGTAATCCAAAAGACAACACGAGGTCCAACGTGTGGCCCTGTACTTGTGTTGGATCCAATACATGATGAACTCAAGGCTTGGCTTTGGAGAAAAACCCAGAGTAAGGATGCTGTCACATCCAGTGCAGAAAACAAGAATATCTTCCAAAGAGACATCACTTTCAACTATAAGATAGAAAAATACAAAATCTAACTAAGACTATTGGTGTGCTGATACATTAAAATACCAAAAGATTAATGCAAAAGTAAAACATGCATATTTTGAAAATTAAGCTGTACTTTGGAAGTCACACATGAAGCTAATTAGCATTTAATCTATACAGTGAAAGTATTATGTTGAAAAAAGAAATTTAAGCTTAGGTGGATGCAGAATTAGTCTATTATTTGTACTCAGTAAACAGGATTGGTAATAATGCATTTATCTAAGCTTTTAATTGTCACGGACCCGGCTCTGGGGACTCGGGGTCCGTGGGGACTATGACTGTTGACTATGACCTAAAGTCCTTGCCGCACACCTGCTCCTCATCTGGGCTCGTCGGGGGAGCTATTTAGAAGAGCGATGGAGCTTCCACCGACACTGGATTATTGCGTTTGACTTCACGTCAGTCTTCTAGCATAGTCAGTAAGTGTGAGTGTATGCCTGCTGGGATAAGTGTGTAACAGCTGCCTCTATTGTTTCCCCTCAGGAGGAGTGTGGACGAGAAGGAGCAGTGAGCACGGGGAGTGCAGGGACACTGGAGCAGAGAGCACTACACTGGGACTTTTCTGGGAAGAAGACACAACACTGGAGTCACGGGAATTTATTGTTGCTTACTTCACCACTTAAACACTGTTGCACTGAAGAGTCCGGCATTTGGGTCCTGTTTCCCCACCTCCCCACTGTCTGCCAGCCAGACCGTGGCAGAAATACACTGAAGTGAAATCACATTTGGCTACAATGTTCCTTGCAAATTCAGCACTTGCATCGGTACTTGGTGTTCTATACCTACTGCACAATCCACTTTGTATTGTCTCTGTCCTGTCTTTGTTTATTGTACAGTTAGTATTGTACAGCTATGATTATAGTGTTGTATAGTTAGTAATTAGTACCCTTTTATCCCTTAATTTTACCCAAATTTAGCATGTTATTTATTTGTAATTTCTAGTATTACATCTCTTGGAGATATATCTTTTATATACTTATAAATGCACCAT